>NC_134138.1:262637130-262992963 GCF_033958435.1 Carettochelys insculpta
GTAAATTTACTAAGCTCTTAGGTGCTGCAATAATATAAATAAATAACCCTAATAATAAAAACTGGGCCAGATCCTGAGGGGAGTAACTTGGACTTCATTACTTGCCGGATTATATCAGCCGAGGATCTGGCCCAAAATAATTTGATTGCCCATTTAGCTGACTTCACTGGTTTGCTGACTCTGCTCCGTGGCTGTACAAAACATAAAAACCACCAGGAAGCTGGAGTTTTACAGCAGTTTGGATAACCACTGTGTGTGTGTGTTGGGGGGTGGGGGCGAGATGTGTATGTAGCGGGGGGTGAGGGAGATTCAGTCAGCAAGTCAGGTCAAATGATTGCAGGTAACTAATGAGTGTCAGTGACCAGGACATGGTAGTTTTGCCTACTGGTAAGAGTGGGCATCAAGCCTAGTAGTTAGAATAAGTGTTGGGCACCAGGAGTTGGAAGATCTAAAGGAGCTCAAGCTATTCAGTTTATCAAAGAGAAAGCTAAGGGGTAACTTGATCTCTGTGTACAGGTACTTACTTTTGGAAAAGATTTCTGATAATGAGGAGCTTTACAATTTTGCTGACAAAGGCATAACAAGATTCAGTGACTTTCTATGGCCAGAGGATACAGGAGGTCAAACTAGAAGATCATAGCAGGCCCTTCTGGTATTTATAATCTGTGAATATGTTGAGTTACATATTGAACCTGCTTTAGAGCATAACCATCATACTCCATAAGCTCACAGCACTGCTTTGCATTTTACAGAAGGCTCCAACTCTGTTCGTGCTGATGGGTGTTATATGATAAATATATTAGAATAAATGTCAAAGGACTGGACTTTTATATGGCCAATAAGAACACCCAGGCTGGGTCTACAAGGCACTCCCCCCGCCGCCAGTGCCACTCTGGAGCTGCGTCTACACGTGCACGCTACTTCGAAGTAGCGGCACCAACTTCGAAATAGCGCCCGTCGCGTCTACACGTGTTGGGTGCTATTTCGAAGTTGAAATCGACGTTAGGCGGCGAGACGTCGAAGTCGCTAACCCCATGAGCGGATGGGAATAGCGCCCTACTTCGACGTTCAACATCGAAGTAGGGACGTGTAGACGATCCGCGTCCCGCAACATCGAAATAGCGGGGTCCTCCATGGCGGCCATCAGCTGGGGGGTTGAGAGATACTCTCTCTCCAGCCCTTGCGGGGCTCTGTGGTCACCGTGGGCAGCAGCCCTTAGCCCAGGGCTTCTGGCTGCTGCTGCTGCAGCTGGGGGTCCGTGCTGCATATACAGGGTCTGCAACTAGTTGTTGGCTCTGTGTATCTTGCACTGTTTAATGAAAGTGTGTCTGGGAGGGGCCCTTTAAGGGAGCGACTTGCTGTTGAGTCCGCCCCGTGACCCTGTCTGCAGCTGTGCGTGGCTCCCTTATTTCGATGTGTGCTACTTTGCCGTGTAGACGTTCCCTCGCTGTGCCTATTTCGATGTTGGGCTGAGCAACGTCGAAGTTGAACATCGACGTTGCCAGCCCTGGAGGATGTGTAGACGTTATTCATCGAAATAGCCTATTTCGATGTCGCAACATCGAAATAAGCTATTTCGAAGTTGGGTGCACGTGTAGACGTAGCCTGGTAGAGCTATGCAAAATGAGCTTCTCGGGATTGCAAATGGTGTGCCATTTACATACTCCCAAAGCTCATTGCCATAGCCCCATGAGAGGTCAGCGTTGGCAGAAGAGGGTGCTGGCACTGCAGAGGCCGTGTGGACGTGCCTCTGCTGGCTAACCCCCCACCCCCGCCTCCCCGCATAAGGGACTCATGACAGAGGAGGTTTAGCCAGCAGAGGCACATCAACATGGCCTCTGCAGTGCTGGCACCCCCTTCTCCCTATGCCAAACTCTCACGGGGCTATGGTAATGAGCTTTGGGAGTATGCAAATAACACACCATTTGCAATCCTGAGAAGCTCATTTTATATAGCTCTGCCAGCAGTGGCACTGGGAGGAGCGCCGTGTAGACATAGCCCCAGAGTTATAGTGTCAGAGAGGTACCTGTATTCTAACAAAACAAAACAGCAGTCATGTAGCACTTTAAAGACTACCCAGAGTTATGACAGCAACAATTAAAAAAAATAAAAAAAACCCACCATGGGTGAAATCCTTGTCCCACTGAAATTAGCGGGGATTTTTGTTTTAGATTTTAAGGAGGCCAGGAATTTACCCCACAGTTTTGGAAGGTGCATGCGTTTTCAAGCTTCATGGAATATAAGTAAACCTAAGTTGGGGGCTAGTAAGGAACTTCTTTATTGGCAGGTTATTCAACAGCTGCTTTGCATAAGGTTTCCTGCACCTTTGTCTTAAGCAGCTGGCATTGTGGATTGTTCGAGAAAGGAGATTGGGATATATGGACCACTGGGCTAAGCCAGTAGGGCAACTCCTGTGTTTCAGAATAATTAACTGGCATAAGTTGCCCACTAATGGAGGAACTTGGTAAAGCACTGTGGGACAAATTTCACAAGAATTAGGACAAACGTCCCTCAATTTAAGACTGAAAACCTTCTTTCATGTTCTCTCAGTTCTGTGATGCACATTCCTTTAGGAAAATTAAGTCGTTTTCCATTACACTTACTTTAGCCTTGTGCATGTGCTTCCGCAGAATACATGGGTCATGTCAGTACATGTCCATATTCTGTAAGTAACATCTCAGTTTGACTCATGTGTGTGTTATGCACATATTCGCTTCAGCTGCAATACACTTTGGACACAAATAGCTAACATTAAGTTTCCCATCCTGCAATTGACTGGGTGGTGAGTCAGTCTCAGGGCCTGAATTAATTGTACTATGAATGCATGGTCAAAACTAACTCAACATACATCATTTATTTAGGTCACGCAGGATAGCTAGGGCCCTGCTAATTTCACAGCCCTGAAAAATATGTCACAGACTGTGAAATGAGCCCTCCTGTGAAATCAGATCTCCCCTGCTCCTGGGAGTCTGGAGCATGCAGTTACTATATGGCCACACTGGGGGTGTGACAGAAATTGTCCTTCCTCTGCATGGCCACTCCTGGTGGGGAGATCAGACATTCCTCTAGAGGTAGCACAGAAATGTGCATGGCACACCTTCTCTTCAGTGCTGCATAAGCTCAGGAGCTGCGCTCCAGGCTTCTGTTCTCCTCCCACTCCGTAGTGTGACTCCTGCCTCAGCTCCACACATGGAGCTTGGAGCTTGCTTCTGCAGCAGCTCCTGCTCTGCTGGGAGTTTTGGTGTCCAGCAGCTGCACCTGGGGCAGTCTGGCTCTGGAGCAGTTCCAGGCACTGAGCTTGGGGCTTCTTCCCCACAGTGGCTCCTCCTGAGGCTGGGGGCTTGTGTTCCAGCTGTGGCTTGGTCAGCCTGGGATCCTGGCTCCTGCCTGATGCTGTCCAGTAGCGCTTGGGGCAGCCCAGGCTCAGGGATCTCCCCTGCCACTCCAGCTAGGCTCAGGGCTTCCTGTCCCCCTTCCACAGCCACTCCATCAGGGTCTAGGTGCAGTCTGGACCCCAAGGTTCCACCTTCGCTGGTCCAATAGGGAGCTTGGGGCTTCTGTGCATACCCTCTCCCCTAACTGGGTTGGGGCGACTCAGGCTTGGGACTCCTTCCCACACCCAGCTCCTCAAGTCAGGGCAGTCCAGGCTCAGGGATCCACCATCCATTGCTCCAGCTGGTCCTCAGGAAGTCCCTACTCACCTCAATCTCCAGGGACTTCTTTTAACTGCAGAAAGCTGGGAGCATGCAGTGTTCAGAAAAGCTGAGTGTGGAAATATTGGGACTCCCCTAGAACAACTTTGCAACACTGTCGCTGATCCCATTTTAGGTTGGGACGACATGGTTAAAACACCATTAAATTATCGAAATCAGGAAATTGACCAATTTTAAAACCTTCTGGCTGTGAAACTGACCAGAATGGACTGTGAATTTGGTAGGACCCAAATGAGAGCACTAGAACTGGATTGTACAGTAACATGAATTCATAGTGTATGCATGTTATATTTTCACAATGTAGGTAGGGGTTTAATTAATTTGAAAATTTACATTCACACTAGGTGCAATTTAAAAAATACAACAGCCCCCTAATCTATGCCTGAAAAAATCGTGTGGTTTCCTGAGCTTTGGGACATATTTTTCCTGCATTTTTGTGCACCAATGGGAACTTATATGGTAGCTGCTATGATGATGATGATGATGATGAACTAAATGCCAATAAAAAGTTGTCAAGTAGCACTTTAAAGACTAACAAAATAATTTATTAGGAGAGCTTTTGTGGGACAGACCCACTTCTTCAGACCCACTTTCATGGGACAGACCTACTTCTTCAGACCAAATTAATTAAATCCCTACCTACATTGTGAAAATATAACTTGGTCTGAAGAAGTGGGTCTGTCCCACAAAAGCTCACCTTATAAATTATTTTGTTAGACTTTAAAGTGCTACTTGACTGCTTTTTGTTTTGATAGTATATAGACTAGCACGGCTTTCTCTCTGTTACTAAATGCCAGTAGTATGCTCGGACATCTATAGCACAATATGCACAGTTAGAAGCTATATTTACCTTCTTACCAATAGGTGAGATATCATTGGATCTAGCAGTATTTGCTGTACTCACACTAGCAAACACAAGCCCACTCTGGTAATATTGGACCTAATAACGGAGAAAGACATTTATAAGCTCTGCCCACTGTACCGGTCTATACTATATATTACCATTCCAACCTGTACTATACCAAGGAACTCTTCTTGATTCAAGTATCAGAGAGGTAGCCATGTTAGTCTGTATCTTCGAAAACAATGAGAAGTCCCGTGGAACTTTATAGACTAACAGATATTTTGGAACATAAGCTTTCATGGGCAAAGACACACTTTGTCAGATGTTTCCTCCTCAGCTTTGTGAGTGCTCGCTGCTTCTAGCTACGGAAATAACAATAACTCCATCATCTGATCGTAGAATTGATTGTTACTGTATTTGAACAGTGCTTTTGTTTTTTTCATCTGACAAAGTGGGTCT
Source organism: Carettochelys insculpta (assembly GCF_033958435.1). Lineage (NCBI taxonomy): Eukaryota > Metazoa > Chordata > Testudines > Carettochelyidae > Carettochelys > Carettochelys insculpta. The sequence goes on from NC_134138.1 coordinate 262,642,147, forward strand.
TAGACCACAAAAGCTTATGCTCCAAAATATCTGTTAGTCTATAAGGTGCCGCAGGACTTGTTGTTCTTGACTCAAGGAACTTAAAGTCTAAACAAGTCAGGAAAAAAAACACTCTTCAAAGACAGTAACAATCAATTCTACGATCAGATGATGGAGTTATTGTTATTTCCGTAGCTAGAAGCAACGAGCACTCACAAAGCTGAGGAGGAAACATACAAAAATATCTCTGATAGTTGAGACAGGGTATGAGTCTGTCTCCCTTGTCCAACAGGAGCTGAGCAAAGGGGACAGAACTGCCTGAAAACAGATTAGATTATTCTAAGCATTTTTTCCTATATTTATTTATCATTTCAGATAATGTCCCACTATTTTTATTCTATGCAATTTATACTATGGTTTCAAGCCATATACATTTGTTTTAATATATTTGTTCAAGTTACATTTTATTTCCATAGTATTTTAGACTGAATTTCCCTTGCAGCTACAATTTCAATTCAGCTGCCCGTATGAATAAGTTATAACCTACCAAAAAGACAAGGTGGATGAAGTAATTTTATTGGACCAGGAGGACAACCAATAAAAGATATTACTTCATCCACCTTGTCTCTTTAATATCCTGAGACCGACAGGGCTACACCTACACTACATATAAAGCCAAAGTCCATTAGGCTGCTTTGTCTCTCAGGCTATGTGCATGCTACAGTTTTTACAGCAGACTCCTGTGTAGGGGTTCTGTGCTGATGGGAGGCATAATTAAACCTCCCACTATGAGAGGCAGAAGCTCTGTTGATGAGAGAGTGTTTCCCACTGATATAGTGCTGTCTACACCAAGGCTTTTGCCAGTGAAACTAATATTGGTCAGTGTGTATTTGAGTGTGCTAGTGTATCCATATCCTATGTATGTTATTTAATTTTTTCTCCAGCGGATACTGGACAGACTCCTATAGAAAAGGTTAAAAGAAAAGGAAAAATGTCAAAATAGTTAACATTGGTGCTTTTCAGTATTAATTTTATTTTAAACTGAACAGCATACCATGGCGTTAGGATAGCTTTATCAGTTATTATAAGTTGAAACCCAGGGGGAGATAGTCAAAGGGTAGATATATACCTGATTTCAATTAGTTGTAAACTAGTTCCTTTACTGCCCCCAGGTCTCTTTAGAATATTGCTCTAGAGCAGGAATCAGCAACCTTTCCGAGGAGGAGCACTGACATTCGATCTTTTGACCTCTATGCACAGTCCAAATGCTGGTGATATTTTTTAAAGTCACTAATAGTCCTACTTACATCGTCATTAATAAATAAATTAAGCTGCAGAGCTTTCCTGTGTAAGTGGTGGTTGTTAATCCACAAATGGCGTGGCTTTGAGCAAGCTCCCAACTCATGGGGGAGGAGGGGCGGGGATGAGCTCCCATCTAACGTGCCAATGAAAATACCACTCTTGGCACCTGGGCCAGGGGTTTCTGACCCCTGCACTAGAGAATGAAATCCTATCCACATTCCATACATAGATGCCCATTTTGCACATACAAATGTTATCAATCAAAATTTTGCAGGAACAAATTACAAAACATACTTGAAGATGACAAGGAGTCCTGTGGCAACATAGAAACTAACAAATTTATTAGGTCATGAGCTTTTGTGGGTAAAACCCACTTAAATTTGCTAGCCTCTAAAGTGCCATGGGACTGCTTGTTATTTGTGAAGCTACAGACCAACACGACTACACAGCTGACACTTGAAAATGTGATACGTTGAGTTTTGCTAGTGATAGACTAGGCTAAGAATATTTTACAAAAGTGATCATCACTAATACAACACTGCAAATACACATCATCTGCTCTGACGTTCCACTTTTAAGTTCCTGTTAAAAATCTACATCTGCTATGCTGCCTATAGCAAATCTTGATTTGCATGGAAAATCCCTTTTGTTGTCACTTTTCCCTGAACTCTGTCTACTTGGCTGTCTGTCCACCCATACGTTGCAGGTGCCATCTTTTCTTGACTGTCCAAAAAGTGTCTATTAACAGTGTGGTTGCTCCCATAATTATTAGTGAAGAACAAATTATTTCAGAAGCTAATATGAACTGATAGGTAAATCTTGCAAAGTGCCAGGAATCAGACTGAATTATTCCAAATGCCACTTCCGGATTCCTGTTTATCATTCCATGGTAAGCGATATTTCTCTCCCTCAAATTCTTAACAGGTAAGCCAAATTTTCCTTCATCTCAATGCAAATTTAATTCTTTTCCTCTTCTCTCTGAATGGACACACTGCCTCCTGCGGGGAGACAGCATTGACATTTCAAGTTCATTTTTAATCCTTAGCGTCTATGGACCTGGAAGGCCAGAGTCTTTATAAAATCAAAGTTTTGTGCATTTGAGAGCTTTACCCTCCTATTGTGTAATTAAGATCAAGCTTTTAGAAGCTTGTGACATGTATTTGCTCTTTAACCACACTCAGCAAAAACAGAGAGCCTCACTCTGAGGACTCATTGTTAAGCTTCTGCCTTTAACTGAAAAGGTAGTGATACTACCAGTAGTAAAGAAAGAAATTAATACAAAAGACTCACATGCCTTCCTTTCCCAGAGTATTAACATCTGCACAGATTAATCTCTAGAGCTATTCACAGATGACGTGCAGTATCTTTAATCATATTAAAATATTGTTATGAGACGTATTTAATAACAGGCAGATGCAATGAGTTCTCAGATCAGAAAATGGAGTGTTTAGTGCCTTTTAAATGGCTGCTCATTATCCACCCTTACACTTGAATGATAGATATGCCTATTGCTTAAAAAGTAGAGGCTGTGTTCTGGAATGTTGGGATAATTAATGACTGGTCCCACATATAAAGGTTGTAAACTACCTCATATTATTTGCAGTATGTCCACAAAACTCTAGAAAACTCAGTCTAGAAAAGAGGAGACTGAGGGGTGATATGATAGAGGTATATAAAATCATGAATGGTGTGGAGAAAGTGAATACAGAAAAGTTATTTACTTGCTCCCATAATATAAGAACTAGAGGACACCAAATGAAATTAATGGGTAGCAGGTTCAAAACTAATACAAGAAAGTTTTTCTTCACACAGCGCACAGTCAACATGTGGAACTCCTTACCAGAGGACACTGTGAAGGCCAGGACTCTAAAGCTGTGTCTACATGTGCACGCTACTTCGAAGTAGCGGCACTAACTTCGAAATAGCGCCCGTCGCGGCTACACGCGTCGGGCGCTATTTCGAAGTTAACTTCGACGTTAGGCGGCAAGACGTCGAAGTCGCTAACCCCATGAGGAGATAGGAATAGGGCCCTACTTCGATGTTCAACGTCGAAGTAGGGACAGAGTAGACGATCCACATCCCGCAACGTCGAAATTGCCGGGTCCTCCATGGCGGCCATCAGCTGGGGGGTTGAGAGACGCTCTCTCCAGCCCCTCAGCTCACTGGTGGCCGCGTGGAGCGGCCCCTTAAAGGTCCCCTCCCCTGCCCTGACTCTGCAGGAAGCTGAGGCAACGTGCAGGCTGCAGCCTGCACACGCGGCGAGCCTGCACAGCCATCAGCCACCCACCCAGCGGCGATGGCTAGCCAGGAGCCCCCCCAGCGCCCCCAGGGCCCCTCCCCAAGGGGAGCCAGGGCAGCCAGTCTGGAAAGTGGCAGCGGGGCCCCTCCTGGACGGAGGCCGAGCTGCGGGACCTGCTGGGGCTCTGGAGCGAGGAGGAGGTGCTCCAGGTAATGGGGAGCAAGAGGGGGAACGCGGATGCGTTCGCTCGGCTGGCCGATGGCCTGGCTGCCCGGGGTCACCCTGCCTGCACTCCTGATCATGTGAGGAGTAAGGTCAAGGAGCTGCAGCAGGGTTACGCCCGGGCCCGGGATGTGGCCAGCTGATCTGGGGCCGCCCCCGTCACTTGCCCCTTTTACAGGGAGCTCAGGGACATCCTGGGCTCCCGGCACACCTCCTCCCCTTCGGCCACCCTTGACACCTCGGCTGACGAGGCCCAGCAGGCCCTGCAGCCGGAGTCCGCCCCGGAGGCAAGCCCCGCACCCCGGGGCCTCCCCCCGGAGGCCATCCCCGGGACATCGCGGCAGGAGGAGGAGGAGGAGGAGGAGGGGGGCTCCTCCTCCGCAGAATCCAGCCTGCAGATCCTCCTCCTGCCATCCCGGAGCAGCAGCAGGGCCTCCGACCCCCAGGGATCTCTGGACTGTGGGAGCGGACCCACAGGTAGGTACCCCTCTCTGGTGGACACCCCTGGGCTTGAGGGGCGGGGGTAACAGAGATGTGTCCAGGGCCCCCCACACGCTCACATGGCCATGGCCCCAAGGACACCAGGGCCATGGCCCTCACAGCACTGCAGCCATCAGCCCCTGCCCCCGCCCACCCTGCATGACAGTGCCATGCCCCATCCCCGGGCCAGGGGGGAGCGGAACCTCGAGGGGCCCCCGGGTGCAGGGGGTGGGACACCCCGCAGCAGCAGCAGCAGCATGTGATGGAGTGGGGGGAGTGCCAAAGGGAGACTCAGGCTACATATGAGCCACAAGAGCCGAAGAGCTCCCAGGGCCAAAGGAGGATCCTGGCGCTACAGCTGGCAGGTGACACCTCTGCCCTGAACCAACAGGAGGGAGGAGCCGAGCTGGCTTGGAATTGGGGGGCGAGGGCGGGGGCCACAGGTAGAGGCTAGGGGAAGGGAGAGCTGGTAGGCAGCCAGCCAGAGGAGGGGGAAAGCTGCATCCCAGAGGGGCCCCCCTTGGGGTCTTCTCCCCATGACGGGTTGGAAGGACTGTCTCTTCCGACAGCTGGTGCTGTCACTCCTGCCAGAAACTGGCCATCTGTGGCCTAAGAAACCTCTCCTGCTCTCAGACCCTGCGGGGTGAAGTGAGAGTCGCTCCCACCAGGGGACGGGGTGCAGGGCAGGGGGACCCCTGAAACCCATCCATCACAGCAGCATCTCCCGGGGACGGGGATGGGGAACCTGCAGCACAGGGCGGGGGGGACAGAGGCCACGGCTCGGGGCCCACACTAACGCCTGTCTCCATTCTTCTTTCCCCCCTCCTCTCCTGTGTCCTGCACCTGCACCTGCACCATCCGAAGGACCGGAAGAGAGCGCCGGCGAGGCCTCAGTTGTCCCGGAGAGCCCTCCGGGACCATCGCTCCAGGGCAGCCCCTCGGCCGAGGAACGACCGGCCCTGCGGAGGGCTAGACGGCGGACCCCGCACCTACTACCGGCGACGGCGATGGACCCCCAGCTGCTGGCCATCCTCCGCCGGCAGCTGGAGGTCTCGGAGCAGCACCTCCAGATGCAGGAGCAGGCGCTGGCCTGGCGCCAGGAGGCATGGGGGGCCTATATGCAGACATTTAACCGGCTTGTCGACTACCTGGCCCCCCCATGCCGCGCCAGCCGACCCATCGCCCGCCCTGCCTGCTCCTGCAGCCCCACCACCAGCTGCTCCGGCCGTCGCCGGGCCGTCCGCCGTCGCCCCACCACCCACCCGCGAGGGCCAGAGCGCCGAGGGACCCCTGGAGCCACCTGAGACTCGCCGGCACCGATACCTTCCGGTCCAGCCCGCTCCCACCCAGCCGCGGACCAGACTGCAGGCACGGCGGGGCTCCCGGCCGGGCACGCCCAGTGTTGGGCTATAGGGGCGAGGGGCCGGGGACGTGGCCCCCCCCCTTGTTGTATATAGTTGGACTCTTTTGTTTTGGTGCCCCCGTTTGCCCCGTCCCCCCCATGTAAATAGTTCTCCCCGTTCTCCTCCCTGGTTTCCTTTTTTGATGGCACACAGTTGTTTGCTTTGTTGTATTGTTTTATTTGTGCACATATTGCTTTTGTGGAACGTTTGTCCCTACTTTTTGGTTTGTGTTTGACATATATTTATTGACCCAAAAAAAAAAAAGTTTCTGAAAGACAAAAAAATAGTTTACGTTCAGCCACAAGTTCGTGCTGTCATTTGTCCAGGACAAGTGGGGGGCGGGCGGTGGGGTGCTCCATGGTGTGGGCGTTGGGGCAGGAGTGTGGGGGAGGAAGGGGCGGGCAGTAGGGGGCCTGGGCAGAGTTCACCCCGCGGCCTGTTGGTTGAAGTGGGCCCGCAGGGCCTCCCGGACCCGGGTCCCCTCTGGGTCCACCTGCCGACTGGGGGCAGCAGGTGGCTGCACGTGTGCCCTGCTGGCCTCCGCGGCCCAGCCCTGCAGAAAGGTCTCCCTCTTGCTCTCCACAAGGTTGTGCAGGGCGCAGCAGGCACCCACAATCTGGGGGATGTTGTTGGGGCCCGCATCCAGGCGGGTCAGGAGACATCGCCAGCGTCCCTTGAGGCGGCCAAATGAGCGCTCCACCACCTGGCGCGCACGGTTCAGGCGCTCGTTGAAGCGCTCCTGGCTAGCGGAGAGATGGCCCGTGTAGGGGTGCATGAGCCACGGCCGGAGGGGGTAGGCCGCATCTGCGATGACGCAGAAGGGCATGGTGGTGTCCCCCAGAGGGATCTCCCGCTGGGGGATGTAGGTCCCCGCCTCCAGCCGACGGCACAGGCCCGAGTTCCGAAAAACCCGGTCATCGTGGGTGCTGCCAGGCCAGCCCACGTAAATGTCCTGGAAACGTCCCCGGCTGTCCACCAAGGCCTGCAGGACGACAGAATGGTAGCCCTTCCGATTGAGGTATCGTCCTCCACTGTGCTGCGGGGCGCGGATGGGGATGTGAGTCCCATCCAGAGCCCCGAAGCAGTTGGGGAAGCCCAGGGTGGCAAAGGCGGCGACAGTGGCATGTGGGTCCCCCAGCCTCACGAGCCTGTGCAGGAGCATGGCGTTGATGGCACGCACGACCTGCAGAGAAAGCACATGGGACAGCCCCAATGAGGGGTGAGCAGGGTGTGCGTGGCCCTGCCCTGCCCTGGCCCCCCTGCCCTGGCCTGGCCCCCCTGCTCTGCCCTGGCCCCCCTGCCCTGCTCTGGCCCCCCTGCCCTGCCCTGGCCCCCCTGCCCTGGCCTGCCCTGCCCTGGCCCCCCTGCTCTGCCCTGGCCCCCCTGCCCTGCCCTGGCCCCCCTGCTCTGCCCTGGCCCCCCTGCCCTGCTCTGGCCCCCCTGCCCTGCCCTGGCCTCCCCCTGTGGGTTCTCTTACCTCCATGAAGACAGCCCCGACAGTGGCCTTTCCGACACCAAACTGCTGCCCCATGGATTGGTAGCTGTCCGGAGTGGCCAGCTTCCAGACAGCGATGCCGACCTGTTTCTCCACAGGGAGGGCACGCCGCATGGCAGTGTCCCGGTGCCTGAGTGCGGGGGTGAGCCACTGGCACAGCTCCAGGAATGTCTGCCGGGTCATCCTGAAGTTCCTGAGCCAGTGGTTGTCGTCCCACTCCCCAAGCACCAGCCGCTCCCACCAGTCGGTGCTGGTGGGGTAGCTCCACAGCCGCCGGCGTGTGAGGTGGGGGGTGGAGCAGGGTGCTGCAGGGGTAGGGGTTGAGCCCTGCTGCCCTGGGGGCATCTCCTCCCCTGGGGCAAGGAAGTACTCAGCTGCTTCCCACATGGCATGGGCCAGGGCAAGCCCTGCTCCTGCCGGGAGGGCTGGGTGGACCTCTAGCTGCTGTTGCTGCTGCTGCTGCTGCTGGGGGTCCATGACTGCGGCGCCCGGGGTCTGTGTGCCTATGGCTCCTCAGACCGCGTGCTGTGCAGGCTGAGTGTATGTGGGAGGGGCCCTTTAAGGGAGCGGCTAACTGTTGCCCCGGAAGCGCTAGTCCGCCCGTTGACCCTGTCTGCAGCTGTGCCTGGCATCCCTATTTCGATGTGTGCTACTTTGACGTGTAGACGTTCCCTCGCTGCGCCTATTTCGACGTTGGGCTGAGCAACGTCGAAGTTGAACATCGACGTTGCCGGCCCTGGAGGACGTGTAGACGTTATTCATCGAAATAGCCTATTTCGATGTAGGCTTCACGTGTAGACGTAGCCTAACAGAGTTTAAAAAAGAGCTCGATAAATATTTGAAGGCTAGGTCCATAGATGGCTATTAGCAAGGGGTAAGGTATGGTGCCCAGCCTTTTCGAAGGTGGGAGATGGATGGCAGGAGAAAAATCGCTTGATCGTTGTCTTCGGTTCACCTCCTCTGGGGCATCAGGCACTGGCTACTGTCAGCAGACAGGATACTGGGCTAGATGGACCTTTGGTCTGACTCAGTATGGCCATTCTTATGTTCTCTGTTGTATGAAACCCTCTGAAAAATAGGTGAAGATGCAAAAACATTTTAAGAGTGCAAGAATTTAGGTTTTTGTTTCTTCCTAATTTCTAGGATCTGAGTGTGGTGTATGGGGGGAATTATAGTAACGAAATTCTGTCTGAACTATGAATTGGGAGTTCATGAGTGGGTTCAGGTGTGTTTAGACCGAGAACTGTGGTTCAGTCCAGTGATGAAATCCAAAACAATGCTCACTTTAACAGAAGGCTCACTAAACAATGAACCAATTACAACAAGGAAGAGAGGATGAATACCATCTTAGGACTTTGCAATTTATATTTATCTCTGATGATTTTCTTTGACGTAGAAGCGCATTGCAAAAATTTACACCTTCCTTAAAATGTATATATTTGCTGATTCATGGGTATTTCTCTTACCACAGGAATCAGGACCTAGAACCAGTCTCTGGACAGCCTAGTGAGTGCAGGGGGTAGTAGGCAGCCTGATTACCTAAGCCTCATGCCTGGCTGGGAAAGCAGCAGCAGCAGTTCATAGCTGTTCAAAGCATTTGCCCAGGGCTGAGGTAACTTCTGTGCTTGCTTATTCCAAGCCTTGTTCCCCCTAGTGCCTTGCCAGTCTCATCTCATTCCATGTAACCCGTCTGTGACTCTTGACTCAGGCAACTGGCCTCAGATTCTGGGTCTGACTCAAGGAAACTTTGAAAGGGGAAACATCGAAAATCAAAATCGAAATACGGGATTTTGAAATAGTGCAGCTACACACACACAAAGCAGATTGCTGTATTGATCTGCTATTTCGAAAGAACCCCCCCAACTCCCCATGCTTCGAAAGGGAGCGTCCACACAGGAACGCGAGCTTCTTCGAAATAATCAGCCAGGAAACATCATGCACGGGGTCACATGGCCGACAATCCCTTCTGGGTCCCACAGCCAGCAGCCCCCTTAAAGGTCCCTTCCCAAACACACACACCCTGCACACACAGAGCACTACAGAGCAGCACACAGCACTGTGTGGACCACGCTCTGAGAACAGGAGGCGAGAATGGAGCAACAACAGGTGCCTGAGGCCAATGCCTCCACCCACACCGGGACCCAGGTGGTGATTGACATCCTGGGTGTGGTGGATGCCCTGGGGCCCACCTACTCCCCCCACTGGGGTCCTGCGGGCCCTGGCAACAGGGCAACCACTGCTTTCCATTCCCCATCCCCCACAGCGCCTCTGGAGCCTCCCCAGCAGTGGGAACTGGTGGGAGAGGCTGGTACTGGGTCAATGGGATGATGAAAGTTGACCTGAGAACTTTAGAATGACAAAGCAGACATTCATGGAGCTGTGTCAATGGCTCACACCTGCCCTGTAGCACGTGGACACCTGCATGTGGCCCGCAGTCCCAGCTGAGAAGTGTGTGGGGAATGCCCTCTGGAAGCTTGCCACTCTGGACAGCCACTGTTCAGTGGCACAGCAATTCAAGGTGGGCAAGGCCACCATCGGAGCTGTCCTCCTGGAGGTAAGTCAGATCAGGGCCCCACACCCACCCCGTGTGGGGGGCCTGCAGGGGAAGTGGGGGCAGGGGGCCCCAGGGTCGGGGGACCTGCAAGGGAGGGGGGGGGGCTCCCTGATGTGCAGGCCTCACATGTTGGTGCCCACTTCTACAGGTGGTCCAGGCCATCAGTCGCATCATCCTGCAGAGGGCCGTCCGCCTCGGTGACTTGGATGACACCATGGCGAGATTTGCAGCCCTTGGTTTCCCAAACTGCTTCGGTGCACTCGATGGCACCCACACAGCTATCTGTGCCCTGGACCACAGTGCAGAACGCTACATAAACCACAAGGGGTACCACTTGGTGGTGCTCCAAGCGCTCATTGATGCTTGGGGCCAGTTCTGTGACATTTGCGTGTGATGGTCCGGGAGAGCCCACGATGCACAGGTACTATGCAAATCCTGGCTGGGGTGGTGCATGGAGGAGGGCACTTACATCCCTGCCTGGGAGCTCCCCATGGGGGACACAACAATGCCACCATGTATAGTGGCTGATGGGGTGTACCCTTTGCAGCTGTGGCTGATGCGCCCCTACACAGGGCACACCACCGCCAGTCAGGACACTTTGAACAACTGGCTGAACCACGCCTGCAACATTGTAGAGCGGGCCTTAGGATGCCTCAACGGGCATTTCCAATGCCTGAATGCACGGCTGGATATCAGCCTGCCTACTATCCCCAGGGTGGTCACGGCCTGTTGTGCTCTGCACAATATAGCAGAGGGCAAGCACGAGCACTACATGCCAGGGTGGGCTGCAAACTGTGGCCCCGGCTATGAGCAGCCACCCATGCCCCCATGTTGCCAAGCACATCATGACGGGGTTAGGGTCCGTGAAGCCCTCTGGGAGGCCTTCAAGTGGGAGCCACGCTGACCTCCACCTGGCACTCCAGCTCACACCCACCCTGCAGCACAGCCCACCCCACCACACACACACAAGGGACACTGAGGTGCACAAAAAAAGGGTTTAATAACTGGGAGACAACTATATACATGTAAATAAACAACACTGGAAAATATGGTGTGGGGTCTTCCTAACTGGGAGAAAGGGGGAGAACTATATACAATGCACTGGGGCAAGCCCCACTAAGGTCAGAGGGCAAAACCCCCCGTGGGTACGGGGGACCCTGCTGCCCCAGGTGCTGGGGCCCTGTTGGAGCCGGGAGAGGGCTGGCAGAATGGGGAGGTAGGATCGGCCAGGGGCTAGGGGATGGGGTGGGCTGGATGAGGTGGGGGGGTGGGGTGCTGGGGGGGGCGCTGGAGAGGAAATCCTCCCCCAGGCTCGTACTGCCAATCAGTCAATGGCCCCAGGCGAGCCAGGCAGATGGGGTGAGGGTGGGTGGGTTAAGGGCAGTGAGTTTGGGGGTGGTGGGGGTGGGCTTGGGGGAGGCAGGAGCGTATTAGGGGTCAGCGGGGGGGAATGAGGGCAGCAGGGTGGGAAGCAGGGGCAGCTGGCAGGGGGACCAACTGTCTGAGGGCTGCACCTGCCTTGGCCCAGACCTCCCTCCACCAGGTCCTGTCCTCACTCTCCATCTGCAGCCTTTACTGGAGCATGGCAGAGCTCATGCTCCTGAGGCCCTGGGCACGCTCTGAGCTTCCTGCATGGGGTTTCTGGGGCCGTGAGGCTTTAAGGGGCTGGCCCAGGGACCATAGAGCCCAGCCAGGGCTTGCTAGGGTGTCTCTGCGCTCCCTGGAGCCACTGCCATGGCAGACCTGCTATTTCGAAACTGTGGGCTTGGAGCGTCTACGCATGACCTATTTCAAAATTTGGTTTCGAAAGGGGCCACTCTGCCCAATCTCGGATAGGAAGAGTGGTTTCGAAATTCGTGCCCCTTTTCGCTGAAAACAATTTCAAAAGAGGCTGTTGGGCATGTAGACGCTCCACAGCCTCTTTCGAAATTGGACCCACTTTTGAAATTAATTTTGAAACATGGGGCTAATGTAGATGCACCCTAGCTGTGTAAGCCTGTTACACCCAAGGTCGGAATGAGCTGTTTTAGCCAAAATGTTGCACAAAGGGTTTACATTGAGGCAGTTACCTACAATGACCTCTCATTCATTTTTGGAGTAACTGCTTTCCCGCACAGACTGTCTCATCCTGTAGGAATGGCCTGCAGTTTTGGTTCCTGAGTGTATGATTTTGTATTTGGCTGCTGTGTTTTATTGGAGTGAGCCATTTAACTGGGTGATTCACACCGCTCTGTAACAGTAACCTGTCTTCCTCCTGCACCAGGTTTTGTGGCATCTGCAGACATTGCCAGCAAAGATTTTATGTCAGTTTTAAATAAAATTGGATCAAGAACTATTCCCTGGGAAACAGCACTAGAAACAGCATTTGACATGGATGTCGTCCCATTTCCTATTGCTCTTCCAGACCTGCCAGTGAGCCAGTTTTTCATGCATCCAAAATGAGCCCTGTTAATTCGTATAATGCAAGGTTTCTAATCAAGATGCCATGTGATACTAAATCAAATGGCTTAGAGAAATGCATGTATACTATAGCTTACACAGTTACTGTTATCAACTAGACCCACAACCTTGTATACAAAATATAACTGGTTTATTCAACAAGACTTAGTTTCAGCCTGACTGCACCTTCTGCATGGGTGTGTAGCCCCATAAAAAGCTTTAAAGCCCTTCAAACTCTCTTCTTCTGTGATGGCTACAAAACATTCAAAAACACGTAGGCAGACGGTGCAGCATTTACCACTTATTATACTACATATGATAGGTACCAGAATGGACCAGAAACTTTTCAGTGAAACATTTATTCCATCAAAATATGCTGATGCATCAGAACCAAAACTTTTCCGGGCATGTATTGGCTCAACTGAACTTTCTCACACTCAGGACAGATTTTCTGGTCAGAACTAGAGGGACAGGGAGAAAGAGACACACCTTACATGTTTTCCTAATCCTGGGGTGAGGGTCCTAATGAGTTGTGTAAATTAGGTCAACTTTGCCCGATAGTGTAGACCTTCCCTTACTCTCCCTTGTATCCGTCTGTTGTCTCTCATCCTCCTCTAAGTGTGACAGATTTGGTCAAAAATATCCCTTTGAGACTGTCACCTCATAGGTTGATTATACACTAAGCCCACCTGTGTGCTTTCTGAGATGCCCATCGCCTGAGCAGCTTACAATTTCAGCACTCACCGACAGATAGACAAAGGAGAAGTTGAAGGAAGGAGAACAAAGCACAATTTAAATACAGATCAGTTCAATTCACTATAAGCCACTTGGCAAATGTGATTTTAGACAGCAGCTGAAATGCGTCCTTGAGACTGAATGTAAAGAGTTCATGGCAAGGGTGGGACTGGGTACAGGCAGAAGAAGATGATTGTGTGCTTGAACCCAGCCAAGGAATGGGTCAACAAGGGTGTATTGACCTGATAGGTACTAAGTATCAGAGGGGTACTGTATTAGTCTGTATCCACAAAAACAACAGGAAGTCCTGTGACACCTTATAGACTAACAGATTTTTGGAGCATAAACTTCCATTGGCAAAGACCCACTTCACCAAATGCATGTATCTGGTGAAGCAGGTCTTTGCCCATGAAAACTTATGCTTCAAAAAATCTGTTAGTCTATAAGGTGCCATAGGACTTCTCATTGTTTTTGCAGGTAGGTATTGTATGGGATGGTAATGGAAAAGCATAGCTCTGTCAGCAATAATATTACCAGTAACTATTTTGGGTGTGTGTTTGGAGGAGAAAGACCTCTGTATTTCAAAGAATTTTAAATATAAGTTTCTTTTTTAGCTTTGCCAGAAACATCACCAGGACTTCTACTTCAAAGGAATGACTTGTATAGAACTAAATTATACTTGAGGCCAATTCTACAAGAATGCAGTAATATTAAATAAGTAGCATGATGTCCTTTTACATGCAAATATTTGTGTCTTTAAAATCTACAGTTTAAAGCCAGCAAAATAAATTATTCAATTAATCATCAGTACTTCCTTCAAGAGCTCCATGCTGAAACAGGAGGCATGAGTATCATACCTCGTTCTTATACATTGTTTGAATCATTTACCTGTTCTTTTTAGAAAGGAAGAACAAATCCAAATAAACTAACCTTGTATCAATAGAAAGAAAATTACTTTCTATCAGCTGTGGTGCGTTTAAAAACACCCTAAATATTTCACCAGACAGATCACTCACTTCAGTGTTTTAAATGAGGTTTAATAAACAGGTGCATGTTCAGACTTGCAAAGTTCTACTTTTCTCTGTGGTTGGCACTGTACTGCTGCCTGTACTCCACTGTGCAGTTGAGAATTTTAATTATTTACCTGTTCAGTATAGACACTCGCTCTCTTTAACTGAATGTTGTAAAAATACCCTTTAGACAAAAATCATCCTTATAATGTGGAGCTGTGGTTACAACCCTTTTCCATATTCAGTCCCCATTTTGCATACAGGCATACCTGGGAATTCCATTCCCATTTAGCTGGGTTCTTCCACAGACCACATGCCACATAGCAACAGGGAAAGGGCAGGGAGTTCACAACCCTCTGACACCAGTTTGTGACCTTCCTGCATGTAGAGCTTTGGAGGAGACCTGGGCATCTGGGGTTTCAGCAATATACATGGATGTCACTATAAGCAGAGATTTGCATCAGCCTCTCAAACAAATGATTATGAGGCCTGTGCTCAAGCAGGCCTCCCTGTAACTGATGATCTTGCTAAGTTCCCCCCCATGGGTCCTCCTACATTTTCCATTTTATTAGCAAAGTTTATTAAAGAGGTTGTAATAAAGTGACTGCAGAATGATCTTGAATGCTTCTATTTCCTTGAAATCTTTTAGTCTAGTTTTCATCCAGGCTATTACACTTGGACAACTGCACTGGCTTGGTTGGTTGCTGAGCTCACCTGGTGACGGACAAATTTCAGGTTGTCCATGTTTATTCTCTTGAATCTGCAAGTGATCTTTGATAATGTGTCATCTAACATGTGCATGAGAAATGTTGATGCATTTACATACCCTGGTAAGTGTGGATGAAGTTGCAGTTGCATGGCTCCCTTAAATTCCTTTTTGTTATACCCCAGAAGGGGTATCTTCTGTGGCAGCATATATGTAGGCTAAGAGGAAGCAAAGAAATTTGCAAGAGATCCAAATCAGACTAAGAGATCATCTTTGACATGAAAATTATGCCTGATGTCAGAACAGCTGTCTAGGATAAGAACTGGCTTGTGACAAGTTTCTCAATGAATTTAGAATTAGCTATGCATTTTATTTTCATTTTAATTAGTAACTTACTTTGATCTGCCTGTTTTCACTTGCAACCACTTACATTCAACCATTTATACATCATAAAAATTCTTTTTTTTGTCATCATGCCCAGTGTAAATAATTGTTACCAGGAAGGACCAATCACTATACATATCTCACTTTCATAGATAAAGAGGGCTTACCTGATAAGCATTCCCTGTGTAAAACTTTTACACAGAGAAAGATAGATTTACTTGGGGTTTTGATCCTTTTGGGGGGGGGGTTGATTTCCTGGGTGCTCTGCCCTAGAAGTGCATCCTCTCAGTGGTTCAGTGTCTGCATTGCTCCCCACGGGGTGGTAATCGCAAATCTGTGCCTTTTCTGGGAGAGACCAGAGGATCCATGAGGACAAGGAGGTGGGAGTCCCGGAGAGAAGAAGTCAGGTATCAGTGGCACAATCAGGACACTGGTGAACAATCCAAAGATTGTCTGTGACCATATCCTTATGACTGTGTACTAGAACAGTTGGTGCAGTGTGAGACCCTGTGTCCCATTCTCTGGTCTTTCATTAGTTAATCCACAGTGGAACAGTTTCCACGGAAGATGTTGAGGAGCCGACCACCTCCCTTCGTCTCACACATTATCTGTGTAGGGAGGCAAGTGGGGTGAAGTGCCACTTTCAGTTTCTGCTTGGCCTGAAGGTGGTGAAGGGATAATGACTCTGTCCTTCCCCCTGCACGTCCAGCATGCTTGGCTTTTGTATCTGCCAGCCATGCCCAGGAGGGGTGCAGAAGGTGGGGGAACCAGCTGCTTCTTGTGCTGGCTGCTCTGGGTCACTGCTCTGTGCACCCCAGCAGCTGCCTGAGAGAGACCATGGCTGGGAAAGCAATGGCCCGTCCTGTCCCCTTTGCTCCTTGCCTGGGCCCAACTTCTGGGGAGAGGGACCAACCAAGCTGGAAATATGCCAGGAGGGAGAGGAGCTCCAGCTCTCTCTCTCTCAGGCAGCAACTGTGCTGCACAGTGAGTGATCCAGAGTGGCCAGTTTCATCTAGCATGAGAAGTGGTTCCCTCCCACCTCCTGCCTGGGCTCAGCTGCCAGAGGCAGCAGCCAAATGCATCAGGGCAGATGCGCGGTGAGAGTAGGCTAGGTGAATCTGAAGGCAGGACCAAATTAACTCTTCTGGGGGCCCAGGGTTAGTAGCTATTGTGCCCCCCAGGAGCTGGTGTGGGGCCAGAAATGAGGGGTTCAGTCTGGAGGATGGGTCTGCTGGGAAGTGGAGTAGGGATGTCAGGGTGATCAAACACTGGAATGAATTGCCAAGGGAGGTGGTAGAATCTCCATCACTGGAGATATTTAAGAAGAGGTTAGATAGATGGCTTTCAGGGATGGTCTAGAAAGTGCTTGGTCTTGCCATGAGGGCAGGGGGCTGGACTCAATGGCCTCTCGAGGTCCCTTCCAGTCCTACTCTTCTATGATCCTATGAAAATGAGGCATTTACCCATCTTCCCCAAGAGTGGAGCCTCTGGTCTTCAGCATCCTGGGCAGTCTGCTTGGTGCAACTGAGTACAGGAATACTGAAAATCTGCCCTGACAATTTTTTCAGGCTGATAGACAACTGATGCCAGCTGGAATGCAACCTATCAGTCCGCACCTGCATCTAGGTGGGTGTCTGGGATACAGAGGGTGGTGGAGCAATAAGGCACTCAAGTCTCCAAGGCCTGCAGGTACAGAAGAGCACATGAATGGTGCTTTTGAGGGTTGAGGATGAAGTTCATATGGTGCTGAGAGATTCATGGCTGCATAATGTCTCCAGTTTTCCCTTCCCCTTGTGGAGGCCATTTAATGGGCTGCAGAACATACTCCAGCCCGGGGGTCAACAAGCTTTCTGAGATGGAGCACTGAAATTTGACCTTTTGACCTTTATGTACAGTCCCAGTTCCAGTGATACTTCTTAAAGTCACTAATAGTTCTACTATCAGCAGCTTTGTTAATAAATAAATCAAGCTGCAGAGCTTTGCTGTGTAGGTGGTGGTTGGTAGCATGAGCTGGTCTTTTGTTAATCCACAAGTGGCATGGCTTTGAGCAAGCTGCATGGGGGGAGAAAGGGAAGGGCTGAGCTCCCTTCTTGTGTGTGGATGAAAATTGACTGTGTACCACACTTGGCACCCAAGGCGGGGGTAGCTGACCCCTGCTCAAGCCATTAGGCAAGACAGCTGTTGTGGACCAGCTCTGTAACCAATATACAGCCTTGGGAGAGACCTTTCCCAATGGCCTTTGCACATCTACATGGCCCCAACCAGGCTATTTGAACTGAGCATTGGGATTTATCCTTTCAGGCACAGTCAGGTATTTTTAAATGCATATGAAGCTCATTGCATTTAACACGTGTTTTTTCTTATTGTAGCAGGTGCAGATTTTATATGCAGAAATGTCATCACTATTAAAGAGGTTACTATATACCTCAAACAAGTTCCCTTTCTTTGCTGGAAAACTAGCTTTCCTTTCACCAACTTACTAACATATATGAAAGAATCACAGTATTGTTTTGATTTGGATAATTAATTAACCCAATTAGTTAAAGCTTGTATCATGCTTTGATGGCTTAGAGAGTGAACTAAATACCAGTTATTATAACTTTTGTTGGTACGGCAAATATAATCTTTCCTCAAATAGTCCTTTAACAAGTAGTTTATTGCCTTTTGTGTTATTTTCACATATAGTCCTTGTCTGTGTCTGGTAAGAGATACAAAATGAAATAATGTATGCAAACCTTCTTAATGGTGCGCATCTCCAACCTAGAGCTCTTATTTCACTGAAACATAAGGGGGATGATTCCATATATGTCACTTGGGGCCATTGTCTGTGTTTTCCTTGTGTTCCTTTCTCAGTTTCCTGAGACAACCCTGATTCTCTTCTCATTTCCTGCTCAGTCAGAGTGAGATCAGAATAAAACAATCTAATTCTGAATTTTACGTAGTGATTTTAAAAGCTCTCTTGCATTCCATGATGGTGATAGTGCATGTTTGCTAGTGGGGTACTTACCCTTGGCTTGTAGGGATTGGACATTCTTAGCAGTTGGCTAATTGCTGCAGGAGTCCTCCAAGATGTGAAAATGACATGGATTCATCACCTTCCCAAGACAATATAAGACTTTCCTCTTTGCTTTAGCTTTCTTCAGTAAGTACCAAGAAGGTGAACAAAAATAGAAAAAGAGCAAAGTAGTATTGTGTTTGGTGCTCCATGAGCCTGATTAATTGTTCTTTGAAGGCCTGGATGCATTCAGTTATCATGTCAAAGTGGTAAGATTTGGGAGACGTGTTCTTTTGCTGGTGAGATTACGGCTTGGATGAGGCATGAACATTGGGTTGAGAGGGCAAAATTGTGGTCTGTCTCTAACAGGGTGCATAAACGGTGCATAAAGTAAGAGAATTTGCAGGCACAATGGCAGCGCTGTGTTCCAGAGTATTGCATCACAACTCCCAGCCAAGACTATGTCTTAAAGACTGAATCCTGAATCTCTGATATGCAGCTTGCTGAAACTTTCTATAGATACTCTTATCTGAAAAAGTTAATGTTTAAATGGTCCTTCACATAGGCCAAACTTTGAGAGTTTATTAGTTAAGTAATATCTTCAAAAATTTCATGAATCAGATGAACATGCAAACCAAATATTTGTGCATGCAAGCACGTCATATTTACACATATGAAAACTGGCAAGTGTGAAGACACAGCAAGCAGCAAAATTCTGGATCCAATTGTTTTTTGGTAATATTTGGGATCAGTTAGGGATCAGGTTTTGCCTCTTACAAATAGGGAAGTCATCTTCACAACTTGACTCTAGATCCTGGATCAGAATGTAAACACCCCCATAGCTGAAGATAGAGAGAATGTGTGGAATTTGTTCTCTGATGCTTTTCTAATGGAGGCAATATGATACTATGCATAAGTAGCAGTTTACTTAAGCTGAGCCTTGCGCCCATTAAGCACATCACACCTTTTTCCCCTTGTTGTCTCTACATTTAAGCCCTGGTTCATAGTGACAGTCACTTATGAAAAACAACAAGAAGTCCTGTGGCACCTTATAGACCAACAGATATTTTGGAGCATAAGCTTTCCTGGGCAAAGACCCGCTTTGTTTGAGGTGCCACAGGACTTTTTGTTGTTTTTGAAGATACAGACTAACATGGCTACCTCTCTGATACTAGTCACTTATGAACATTTTTATGTCTCATCCTAGTAATTGGAGCCACAGAATGAAAGCAAACTGCAATTTATGTAACTTTGAGTAATTTCTTCTGTGCTATAGTTCTGCAACATACGTAACAAGAGTTTCTTGTGCAGTTGGCCTACACCTTCCCATCCTTTCTCATTGTCTAGCCTCCTCCTTGGCCTCCCTGTCTCCCATTCACTTGTTTTCTTATTTAAAGACACAGTATTGTTTATTGGCTGGCCCCTGGCACCTCCAAGTAATGAAAATTGTTGAAAGCTCCACAAGAGGATCATTAGGAAGATCCATCCCTTTGGGTTTATCATAGGAAAAGGTGATTTGGGCCAATGGATGGACCAGTTATTACGTTATTACGCCCAAGTTTATTTTGTATTTTTTTTGTTGTGGATCACCTTTAAGAGACGTCTTGTAGTGAGGTTCACATTGTGCCCTCGGTTATTTGCCCTCTTGGCTTGCCATTTCAGTGGGTCACTTTGGTTTGGTGCAACACCCTTGCTCTTGATTCACGATAGGTTTGCCACTGCCACCACCAGTTTCCAGCTATATATAGGCTTCACAGCTACTTTGCCCTACAGCAGGCCTGGTCAGCAATAGACTGGGCAACTCAGAGCTTCCACCTCTTTCTATACCTGACCTTTCTCTTTCCCCTCACCCTTCTCTGGGCTCCTCTCAGCCTTTATCACTTTGGGCCAAAGAGGCTGCCAGTTACCAGGCAGGCATATGGCTATTCACCCAGGCCTAATCCATTCCCCTGAGTTTGGGCTGGAGTGACAGGTGTGATTAAGGGCCTCCTAAACAGTACTTGGACAGAGAGCCCTAGCACCAAAGTGTCAGAGAAATTTCTTCACTTTGCTTTCTCTCTTTCTGGACATTAAAGGGGACTTTCAAGTTAAACATATAGCATGCTTGTGTGAAAAGGACATGCTATGACGTGTTTCCTAGGTGAGTTGACCAAAGGTATTGTGAGGCTTCAAATTTAGCTTTTCCCTCTGAAAGAGCAGAAGTCAGATCTTACAATCAGAGTGAATTATGGTTTCATTCCCAAACCACCTTTCACCAGATACACAAAACACCCATGTTTGTGTTTGCCACCAGTGTTTGGGAAAGATAAATGTTCCTTTAGCCTTTGTTTGCTTATGTGTGGCTTAAGGCTTATGCAAAAATTGGCACCTAAGTATAAAATAGTTTTCTGCACGGCAATAACTCAAGGTTTTGAGGAGAGGTCAGCTTTTAGGCTTTACTTTAATTGTTGCTCTTGTAATCCCAAGCTGTTGAATGCTTTTTTATTGCAGACATGGGCTGGGTAGACAGAACTTTGAAAAATCTAAGCACTGTGCTAAGCTCCTGAATGTTTTCACAAGACACCTCGGGGAATGTAGAGCTGCAGTAGCTTTTAGCCACTTCGGGTTTGGGAAAATTTGGTACTGTAAATCCTTTCTCCAGCTGTTGAGGTTGAAGATCTCATTGTCGGGGATTAGTATCACAATGGAGCAAAGTTACTATCAGAGACTCTAAAGAGCAACGTCTCGGGGGAGGGGACCTATAACACAACTCCTTTAATTACACAGAGTGGGGTGGCTTTTAAATTTCGGCTCCGAAGTTAAACAAAGACAAATAAAAGTTTCAGTGAACACTCAGTCTTAAATAATTGATCACTGCTTCTCCAACTTGTCTTGGATTCTAAAGCAAATGTCAGGGATAAAAAGTCCTTTCTTTTCTTCTCATAGTTCATATCTCTTCATTCAATTCCCTCTTTAAAATAACAATGTCCATACTAAGCTTTATCGTGGTTTACTTAAAATGATCTCACTTCAGCATTCATCTATAATATGTAGAAGGTACTTTTATTAGTAGAATGATACTAATGGAGCTAAAATGTGCTGTAGTCTTCACCTGAGGATGGGCAGTCTCAAAGGTGATCTTCATTCTGAGGTGTTATATGCTTCTGACTCGATGTCATCCCAACAATTCATCAAATGGCTTCAAGGAGTGGCTGCTCTGTCTGAAAACCTGATCAACCTCAAAGTCAGTTGCCTTTCCTCTGACATCATCACCATTTAAAATTCACCAATAGAATTTAGCTAAGGAATTTTTAGTGTGCTACACAATTCCTTTATTAAATCAGGATAATTCTATTTGCTTCCTACAGCAGAGATTTTTTTTTCTTATAGGGGATGATGCAAGAATTGTGTATGTGCAGAGGGCCAGTTCTACAGTCCTTATTTTGGCCAAACAGTCATTAATTTCATTTCCTCATTTATAGCCTTCTAGAGAAGCTATCAGCTCTACAGTCCAAGCACTATAGGGTCCTGCTCCGTGACTAGGGTCCTGGATGCCGCAGTCAGAATAATAATAACATCCAAGTAGTTAGCTGAAGACTTGCAAACAGGGCTTTATCTTGCATGCCAAATGTGGCCTGTAACAATAGGGTTCTCTGGAAAGGAAGCTATTATGTTTTCTAGAAACAAAGCAGAACTCTTTCAAGGGTTGTAGTAGCTTACATCCGCCACAGGCTACATCTATGCTAGTGAGTCTTTTCTAAAAAGCCAGGGCTTTTTTGAAAAATCCCGCAGAGTGTCTATGCACAAAATGTGTTCTTTTGACATTAAATCAGAAGAATGCAGCACCTTTTCCATCAGCCCAGATGAAGAAGGGCTCCTTTTATTGAAAGAGTCTTTTGGAAAAAAATGTGTGTAGATTCCTGGTGGCCCTTTTTTCAAAAAGGCAGTCCTCCCGGCGCCGGAGTGTTCAATCTCTGGCCCATTCTTTCAAAAGAGCTGGGGCTGTATGGACGCTCTTTGTTGAAAGAGCAGATCGATCTTTTTGATCCACTTTTTTGTATGTGGATGTGCTCTTTCAAAAGACGTTTTTCAGAAGAGATCTTCTGGAAGAACTTCTTTTGAAGGAGTGCTATAGTGTAGACATAGCCACAGAGCAAAAATGGAGGAACTGTACCCAAGAGAATTGTCTCTGAGCCACAAAGCCTTCTGGGGCTATTGCTCATTCACCAGCTGTTGCTCGGGGCTATGCATAGAGGCACAGACCAGCCTTTTGTGGGTGAAAGTGACTATTGATTTCAATGGGAGTGAGGTGCCTAAATACCCTCAAGGATCTGGGCTGAAGTTTTGAATATTCAGCTTTTAGCACCTTAAAGGGATCTGTTTTCCAGAAGTGCTGTGCATCCATTCCCTGAAAATCAGGACTTTTCTAACAGCTCTGAAGTTGGGCACCCAAAATCACTAGTCAATTTAGAAAAAAAAGGGAAAAAAATTCCAAAACCCTAAGCCAAGAATTCCCACACATTATTTCAGTTGTACTACTTTTGTAGATAAGTTCATGGAGGATATCCCCATCAATGGCTATTAGCCAATATGAGCAGGGAAGCAATCTCATACTCTGGTTGTCCCTAGTCCCTGACTGCTAGAAGCAGAGAATGGACCACCGACGACGGATCACTCAATGATTGACTGTACTGTTCACATCTTCTGCATTGGCCACTGGCAGAAGACGGGATCCTGGGATAAATGAACATTGGCTACATTCAATATGGCCACTCTCAGGTAACAAATCATACAGCTATTTTTGTGCATAAGGCCCTTATCCTGCAAGGAGCTCAAGGCAGATGCTACATGTCATGGAAGGCTCCTCTGTGGCACAGAGATACAGACAAATGTTGGGGTCCACCTGTGAGCATTTCACTGCAACATCACGGCTGCAGTCAGCATTCACGATGTGAATATATCCATTACTTTCTATTTCTCTGTATATGCTAAGCACTCGAAAGCTGTGGTGTATTAATCTAGAGAAAAGTATCTATTTTAGGCTTACACTAGAGATGAAATTCATCAAGGTGCCTGACAGTAGTTCATCACGGAGCTATGCATAATGTATAACATTTTTTACCAATGGTGAGGTAGTGTTAGCTGAATTAATCCTGTGTGATTTCTTTTATATAAAAAAACCCCAGCTTCCTTTGAGATCTTACTCTTCATATAGTGAAGCAGGTATTTGAGTAAAGTAAGTGATTTTTCATCCTGTCTCCCTTAGAAAAAATAGTTGTGGGTTCTTTCTCTTTGACTTAAACACATTCATCCTCCCTGAAGCTTTTAAAAAAAGCAAAGCTTTCAAGATCAAAGATATTCATACAACACCTGTACTAACACTATTTTCAGATGCTGTTGACCGTTCTTTGTGATACTGCTTTATGTGGGTGCTTTGTCTGTCAGATATTTAGGAATGCAAAAATATGAATGCTGAATGTATATGTTTACTTCTTTTTATCAAACTGAAAAAACAGAGCTTATTGAGCAATGAAAGGAATCAACTAGGCAGTTTAAAAACAACAAGAAGCCCTGTGGCACCTTATAGACTAACATATTTTGGAGCATAAGCTTTTGTGGGCAAAAACCCACTTTGTCAGATGCATGAGCTGGGGAGGGGCTGTTCAGAGGAAGATTTAAAGAGGGAGTCTCAGTCAAGGGAAGGGCCAGAGTTGACAAGGTCTATTCAGTCATGGAGGATGTGGCCCATTATTAGCAGTTAATGTGGAGTTGTGAACATCACGAGAGGAGAAATCAAGTCAGTTCAGTCGGGGGGATGTGATCCATTATCAGTAGCTAATGTGGAGGTGTGACCATCAAGAGCAGAGAAACTGTTTTTGTGATGGGCCAGGCACTCCCAGTCTCTGTTCAACCCTTGGTTGATGCAGTCAAATTTGCAAATGAATTGTAGCTCTAAAATTTCTCTTTGCTGTTTATTTTTGAAGTTTTTTGTTTGTTGTAGGACTGCTACTTTTAAATCTGTCCAAATGACACTTAGTAACAGATTTAAAAGTAGCAGTCCTACAACAAAAAATCTTCAAAAATAATGTGAAAAAATACGAAATATGAGATAGAAGCTCCCTCTTTAACTTGTATTACCAGGAAACTAGATAGATTTCAAGAACTGACCTAGTAAGAGAACCTAATGTGTTAAAAATATCTAGCTTTAGGATCCACTGACCACTGAAGTCAGTGAGAGTCTTTCATTGGCTTCAGTAGGGTTGGGCTTGGGTCCTTAAGGGACCATGCTCACCTAATATAAAATTTCACCTTTAGAAAGTTATTTGTCATGGAGAACTTACTACCTCTCTTTATAAAATCTTACGTGAAGTTGTGCTGTATTGGAGTTAACAAGTTTATCTAGTTTAATTGGTAATTTTATTATATGGCCGATATCCTGTAGCAACAGGACAAGAATTGTTTAAAAGGAATGGAGAGTATGGGATAATCCAATCTCAGGTCAGGTGTCCAAGTACCAGCGTGGTGGTCACCAGATGAGGCTCTGAAGAGTACTGAACATTCATATGGCTGTGCTGGAAGGCGGGGGTCACAATACACACCAGTTAAAGGCCAAAAATGCTCATTAGAAAACAGAGTGATTGTAAGTTTCAAGAAATTTGAATTCACACCTCTGTTGCTGAAATGGCTGTGAGGAGACAGGCCGCTCATCATGTACAGTGGCACAAATGACAGCAACGTGAGCATGTCATATGCAGATGTAATGCAAAGCATTTCTTTTTGTTGTAGTTTTATTATTTTAATGAGTAGCCTGCTACAAAGTGGACCGTGGAACCACTGTGTCGTATCTAACGTTTGGGATCAGGGTGCCTCTCATGCTGTTCGTTTTTGTTGGAGTACAGACTAACACGGCTACCTCTCTGCTCCTGTTCTGCCAGTGACTAGCAAACCATTCAGGCTTCACTTTCACACAGCCATTGGTATGCGACGGCACACCCAGAGTTAACATGCAGGCTCTCACAGCCTCTCAGGAACTATATATGTGGAATATATTCCAGCAATCCCCCCAGGTCCCTTCCCGCCCCGGTTTTACACTGCAGAAGACTGTCTCTCAACACAAGCTCTTTAGTTAGTTCACAAGTCTGTCACAGAGGCTAGAAGTAGGGGTTGAAGTGTTTTCCATCATATACAGGTACTTTGGTTCAGTGGCTCTCAGCACCCCCTCTATAAAAATGATTCTAGCACCACTGCACTGTGTCAAGGAATAGTGGGCAGGCCCCAGCTATGGTAATCTGGGCAGATTCCCCAACCACTTTAGACGAACTCACTGATGAAGATACAAGATTCAAACAAGTGTATCAGCTGCAGTAAGATCAGTTTTAAGTGACTGTAAGTTTTAGGCATGTTGGTCAGAGTTGGTTATCTAAGAAATAAAAGGTAAAATTGCAGTCTAAACACTAACCTGTATCAGGCTAATCAAGATTTGAATCAAAAGTTTTCTGTCTATACTGGACATTGCAAACACAATTCAATTACTATGACTTAGAAAGCATTCTAGCTAGGACCTTCTCTTCCCTAAAGCTCAGGGAGGCTTCTTTTTATCTTCCAAAAGATCTTGTTTCCAGTGTTGAGATGGGGGGAAGAAAGAGTCAAAATGTTGATGCCATTGCCTCTCATTTTGTACTTTCTTTCAGGTGCTGGAAAGATGCTTTCTGTGATGGTGATTACACAGTCCTCCTCTCTCAAGAGGCTCCAAGAGAGGCCCCCTGGGACAGTAGGTTTTCCTTAACGGGCTATGAACACATGCTGGCTAGAACTAATGTAAATATCCCTGGGGAGTCTTAGCTGTTCCTTTCTTGCCACTGAAACGCTAGTTGTGGTTGTCTCCCAAACTCAGACATATTTCAGTAACAACCGTATAGCGCAATCTCACAACACCATTGTACAATGATGACGTATATATTTTGACAGAACATTGAGTTTCAGTAAATCCTGGCTTTTCACATGATACCTGACAAGTCTCCTTTCATACAAACTATCATAACCTTATAACAGTGGTGAATATGTGGGTCCAGCATACTATTTTCGGGTCACACCTGTCTTAAAAGTAACTGAAATCAGACTTGGAGCATTGTTGAGTGGAAATCTAGCTCCAGTTACCGAAATAAATGACAAAGAAAGGGAAGAAAAGAGACTCAGAACTGGAAGCTCTGTTGTTTTCATTCTGAAAGCTGAATATATGAAACTATTTAAATAGTGGAGCTGCACAAATTCCTCCAACAGGGGGAACATTCTCCCACAGGATATGCTGAGTTCTCTTCACCAATGTTATCCTCCCTCACTTGCACTCTTCTGTCTCCCAGTGTTTGGCTACGTCTACATGTGAAGCCTACATCGAAATAGCTTATTTTGATGTAGCAACATCGAAATAGGCTATTTCGATGAGTAACGTCTACACGTCCTCCAGGGCTGGCAACGTCGATGTTCAACTTCGACGTTGCACAGCACCACATCGAAATAGGCGCTGCGAGGGAACGTCTACACGCCAAAGTAGCACACATCGAAATAAGGGTGCCAGGCACAGCTGCAGACAGGGTCACAGGGCGGACTCAACAGCAAGCCGCTCCCTTAAAGGGCCCCTCCCAGACGCACTTGCACTAAACAACACAAAATACACAGAGCCGACAACTGGTTGCAGACCCTGTGCCTGCAGCATGGATCTCCAGCTGCAGCAGCAGCAGCCAGAAGCCCTGGGCTAAGGGCTGCTGCCCACGGTGACCATAGAGCCCCGCAGTGGCTGGAGAGAGAGCGTCTCTCAACCCCTCAGCTGATGGTCGCCATGGCGGACCCTGCTATTTCGAAGTTGCGGGACGCGCAACGACTACACGGTCCCTACTTCGACGTTGAATGTCGAAGTAGGGCGCTATTCCTATCCCCTCATGGGGTTAGCAACTTCGACGTGTCGCCGCCTAATGTCGAAGTTAACTTCGAAATAGCGCCCGGCACGTGTAGCCATGACGGGCGCTATTTCGAAGTTAGTGCCGCTACTTCGAAGTAGCGTGCACGTGTAGACACGGCTTTTCAGAATACAAAGCTCTCTATGCGAAGTGAACTTTAAAAACCAGCCAGGAAATTTCACAAATACTGCAACAGCTACATTCTGTTGCAAATTGTAAAATGTGTCAAAAAGTCTGTATGTAAATAGTCTTCCTGACGACAAACCCTACTGGGGAAAATATAGCACACAAAACAGGTGGAACTCCAAAGGTTATTTTCAGCAGCTATTATTTTTACAGTTTGACTTATGATTGTTTTTGTAGGAAACTTGGAGGCATGGGTGGATATACGAGAGTGAGAGACAGAGCTTGCATATGGCCCTGGAAGAAAAAAGAGAGATGGCAGAGCTAGGCTGCTGGTATGTAGCAACCGGGCTCCAAACCAAGACTGGATACTAATGACAAATGGGCACAGGGATCCAAACTCAATGGGTGCGTTTACACTAGGAATGAAGTTAACTTTGAAATTTGGCACTACATCGAAGTAGCCAGCAGAGAGTCTATACCCATTTTCCCTTACTTCACATATCAGAGAGGTAGCCGTGTTAGTCTGTAGCTTCGAGAACAACAAGAAGTCCTGTGGCGCCTTATAGACTAACATATATTTTGGAGCATAAGCTTTCATGGGCAAAGACCAGCTTCATCTTAGCCTTACTTTGAAGTTAACTAAGTAAAAACTAAGTTAACTAAGAAAAAGTAGGGAGCCCAACTTTGAAGTCCTTACTCAATTTCCAAGAATGGAGTAGTGCCCTACTTCAAAGTAAGGTGTGTGTAGATGCTCTACTTCAAAGTAAGCAACTTCGAAGTTATTTTTGTAGTGTAGACACAGTCAATGTGGTACTTTATCCTGTATGAGTCATCCTGACCTCTGCCAGATACCCTTCTGTTGTGCTTTGGCAGGACTTGTGTGGCTTGTCAAGCCAATAAAACCTCATTGAATTGAACTGCATATGATTTAGAGAGAGAAAGGTATGTAAATGGATAAAAATGATGGATAGATGGTGTAAAAGACAAGAGAGTTTATAATAGTTTTTACTCTGAACTGATAAGACATTGCCTGCAGCCTTTATATTTTAAAAAGGACAGTTTAGCTAAAGCACATGCATTATAGTCTGAAGAACACTCAAACTTGGCTATGATAAAATGATACAGAAAGTGAATTACGCAAAAAATCCTTTGTCACTATCATAGAAATGTTGATTCTATTCTTCTTGACAATGCAAAGAAAAATGTCAATCCTCATTCTTATGTTTGACTTCCGCTGTATTCCTTTTAGGGTTGCTGTGAAGTATTACAGGGTACTGATGGAGAATGACGTCATGTGTTTCACCATAATCTCTGTTTTGTAAAATGTCCTTCAAGATCCAGAGGCATAACGTGTTAGTAGTCAAAATGGGCCCACATGGCTGAGGGTTGGCTCTGTATCTGTATTCATACGTTTTCACCTTTGAAGAGTTTTAATTGGCTTATTGTAGAAGTAGGAATGAACCATGAAGATCACTTGCAAATTCTAGGTTGTTCAGATCCAGTGCTTTGGTGCAGAACCACTTCAGGACTGGTCTGTTTTGCACTTTACTGTGTGGGAAGCCAAGATGTGAACTGTGATAGGTGTGGTCACAGAAAACCCCTTGGGATGTTCCCTGGTGTGCTGATCATGCCACTGACACCCACCTTCTTGCTCTCTAGTGCTCCCCCACCATCTTGTCCTGCTGAGCCAGATCCTTTGGTTTTCGCCAGCCAAGGCACAGACTGAGAGTTGCCATCCCCTTGCAGAGCGATACAGATGCTGTTTAACCACAGCTGTGGGTGGATGCAGTTCTAGGGCACAGTATCCAGGAAGCCAACCACCAGAAGGGATCAAAACCCTAAATAAATCTGTCTCTCTCTGCGCAAAAGGTTTGTACAGGAACGGCTCATTATTTAGCCCCCTTTGTCAATGAAAGGGAGATATGCACACTGGTAGTCCTCCCCAGGTAATAACAATTTACTCTGGGCTTGATTATAAACAAAAGAGTTTTTATTAAGCAAAACTGTGGATTTGAGTAGTTATAGATAAGAGCTTACAGATCAAAGTGAGTTACCACATCAAACAAAAGAGAAAATTCACAGCTAATTCTGTTCCCCTAAAAAGCTAGTTACTTGTGAGTTCCTCCCATAAACAGCTGCTTTTATATCAGGTGAAATCTTCAGGTCAGAAGTGGTCTTTTGCTGACTTAGGTCTCCAGGAAAGTTCTCTGTCTTTCTTAGGGTGTGTCAGGCAATTTGCAAGCAGGCTGAAGGCAAAAGGAGAAGGAACCCCAAGGCGGTCTTTATACCTTTTTCCTGTAGAGGGAATCTCATTGTTCTTTTTGTACAAAAATATTCTCCAAGATGGGGACTCTCACATGAGTAAAATCACCTGTCCCTGTCCTTTTTAGGCAATCAGACATTGCCTACTAAGTGGTTTGAATGTAAAACTAAGTAAACAGTCCTGTAGCACCTTTAAGACTAACAATATTATTTATTAGGTAAAGAGCTTACCCAGAATTCTCCAGATCTGAAGAAGTGGATCTTTCCCAGGAAAGCTCATCGCCTAATAAATAATATTGTCAGGCTTTAAAGCCCCTTTTTTCTTTGGTTTGTGTAGATACAGACTAATGGCTACCTCTTTGAAACTGGTTTGTGTGTAGACAGCAAAATTCTTCGGATGTGGATTGACACCCATTAAAGGCCCTTTGTTGGCTAGGTACTGTAATCCCCGCACCGTAGGGTAGCCGCACTTCCTTTTCAGGTCTTCACAGAGACAAACATTTGGAACATAAATACATAGACAGTTTTTATAACTTCAACTACAAAAAGATACACTCACACAAATAGGATTTACAGATCCCACAGATTATAATGTTAAAAATGATAGGTCACAAGGCACATTTTGTCCAAGCCATTTCTGAGTTATGCATGTTTATATTCATAACCCACTTTCGATAAAGCAACTGTGTGGGAGTGTTTGTCAGAGTGAATGTACAGTAATCCCTTGAAATGTGTGATTTTGAGTTGTACTTAATTTAAGCATAACTCCAAATTCCATTCCCCCTGGCCCTGGCTCAGCCTCTCCACTCCCCGCCCTGGGCAGTCCTGGTTCAACACTCCCCTGCCCTGGTTCAAACCTGCCACGTGGCCTTGGTTCAACCACCCCTATGTGGCCCCGGTTCAAACACCCTGCACCCCAGTTCAAACACCCCCTGCCCCAGTTCACCCTGCCCCACGGCCCCTGTTCAATGCCCCCATGCACCTCTCTGGCTCACCAACCCCTGTGCATGGCTCCGGCTCACCTCCCTGCAGCTCCGGCTCACCACCCCCTACAGGGCCAAGTGGCCCTGGCTCAACTCCCCCCTCCTCCCATGGTCCCAATCCACCACCAGACTTAACTCTCCTCAACTGCCCCCCCAGGACTCACCTTTCAAAAGGAGCTGCAGGTGCTCCTGCTGCAGAACGTGCATTCTGCTGGGGAAAAAAAACGCCCCCCGAACTTACATGAAATTCAAGTTAGTGAGGGTGTGTGGGAACACAACCCTCGCATAACTTGAGGGACTACCGTACAGCACTCCAGCTGGAAATGCAGCACTGTCTTGGCTGGACCCTGCTGTGGTGCACTGAAAGTTTCTAAGTACGGCTTGTAAGTGTGGTAAAAAGCTTCCATTTACTGAAGCCGGGTCTACATTACAAGTTTTGTCGGCATTGTTTCCAATATGACACAGGTTGCTGGAGAACTAGGCCATGTTTACTTTTGACACAAGTCTGCTGAGGTGTGTGCAATAACAAAACACATTCCGGGAGCCGGGTTTGATTGGTGTGGCTTGGAGTCTTGTAAGGAAAATTTCACCCAGGTGCAGCCCGATGAGTGAGTTGCTCTGTGAACACAGTTTCAGCTTCACCTAAAAAATGTTTGCCTTTGAGGTTTTAAGCCTCACCCTTATCCATTATCTGAATGCAGGTTATTTTATTTGTGCTTTAATATAGCATGTCCAACATGCAGGTGTTGTATTGAAATAGCGTCTTCTATATTGCCGATCTTGTCCATGTGTGTGGGAGGTGATCTTATGAAATAGCATCTGTCACTTAATATGTGCAGGAGAGATTGAATTAAGAGCATAATAATCATAAATACTTTGCACCTCTAGCGCTGTTCACCCAAAGATGTCAGGGTGTTTTACAAAGATCAGTGAGCATAGCCTGAAAGTATCCCTCTGCAGTAGGTATTATCATCCTCATTTTACAGAGAAGACGAGGTGCAAAGAAGTTAAGCCAAAATTTTCAAGCATGAAATTTTCAATCCAGTTGTGCTGGCCTAAAAAACTTTCTGTAGTTCAGAGAAGCATCCAGGCTCTCAGGAGGTAGCTGTGTCTCTTACCAAGAGCAGGGGATTGGGAATTTATAAAGAGCTGTGAACTGGAGTGAAGCTTTGTATTCTGTTTCCAGATGTTTATAAGCACCCTCAGCCCCAGCTGTGCCCTCAGCACTTTATACTGAAGATTCCACTAGATTTGACATTCTGGCAGTGGGAAGGGAGGTGAGGGTATGGATTGGAAAATGGCAGCCACCATTTGCCCCTTCTTACCCCCTTCAAAGGTGCCTCTGCACGTCTCTCTGGGAATTACTACTACTACAGTGGGTATAAGGAAGCCATGGTCTCTTCCTTTGATTTCTCACCCCTTTGAGCCCATAGCCTGCATGTCCATTCTGTCCCATCATTGATCTACCTTCCACCCAACCATATGTTGGGATAAAACATCACACTAGCCAGAAGTTGTCTGAATGGCAAGCAGCAAACAGTTCCCAGCAGCCATAGTGCCATCAGGCAGCCTGGTAACCCAAGGCTGTCCCTCCGTGGCAAAGGCAGGACTAGAAGTAACCAGTAATGATTCAAAACAGATGCTGTGGCATACTGTCACCCCCAGTATTCAATTTACATTCTCTCCCTTTTGCAGTAAGAAGGATGGGTGGGATTGGAGGTAATCATTGATTTCTCTTTCTCTTATCTTATACATTCAGGACAGTTAAATTGTGTTCTTCTGCCTAACATTTGTGAGGTATGATCTTACCTTTCTGTCTGCCCAACTGAGGCTCTCAGCTGGACCCTCACCATATCCTAACTTGTAACCTCTCTACACTTACTTCACACAATTTTGATTCATGCAAACTGCAGCAGTTCTACCCTGTTATCCATGTCCCACGTGTTGTGTCCTTCAGGTTTTTTCCCCTCTTTTCCCCTGGGCCAAAATGAGCCTTTTTGTCTGCACATTGAAGACTCTTTACATCTCTTCCCCCACATTATCCTCCACCACCCTGACTCCACTGATATAAGCTGTCACTTATTAGTCCATTTCCCCATTGCCACTTATGTGTGGAATGCCCTATCTGAACAAAACCAAAAAGCAGTTCTGTAGTACCTTAAAGACTAACAATATTCTTTATCAGCTGATGAGCTTTTCTGGGGCAGACCCACTTCTTCAGATCTGGAGAATCCCAGTAACTGATAGCTGAAAGGGAGAGAAATTAAAGAAAAAGATATGAAAAAATGAAAGAAAAATCCTGACAAATCAGCTAGAGAGGATGGAAGGGGGAAGAGAAGGGAGAAGAAAATATCCTTGCATATGTCTATTAAGTTAAGTGGGACAGCTGCAGTCACTGCAAATATCAAAGGTTGGGGAAATTGTCCTTGTAGTGTCTTAAATAATTGATATCTTTGTTGAATCTGAGATGATAGGTATCAAACTTGAAAATAAATTCCAATTCAGATGTCTCCCTTTGTAATCTGGTGTTGAACTCTCATTGTTTTAGAATTTACACCATTAGGTGTTAAATGCTATGTCCTGCTAAATTGAAACGGTCACTTACCAGTTTATGTGTATTCAGATTCTTAATGTCTTATTTGTGTCCATTCATTCTTTGGTGAAGTGATTGTCCAGTTTGTCCAATATACATGGCAGAGAGGCATTGATCGCACATGATGGCATATATCACATTAGTAGAAGTGCAGGAATATGAGCCCCTGATTGTGTAACTGATGTTGTTAGGACCGGTGATGGTGTCTGCAGTGTAAATATGTGGGCAGAGATGGCAACAGGGTTTGTTGCAAGGAAAGATTTCGAGATGTGGTGTGGTATGTGATTGCTAGTGACAATTTTCCTTGGAGCTGGGTGGTTGTCTGTGGGAAAGAACTGGCATGTTACCTAGAACTTGGGAAAGTACAGCATCATGTTCCAATATAGGTTGTAGATTGTCAATAGTGTGCCAGACAGGTTTGAGTTGGGGGCTATAGATGATGACAAGTGGTGTTCTGTTACTAACCTTCTTGGGCCTATCTACAGCTATCTGGTTTCTGGGTATTCATCTGTCAATCTGCTTCCTTACTTCTTCCAGTGGGAAGTAATTAAGTTTTATGAATGCCTGAGAGAGATCTTGAAGTTTTTGGTCTCTGTCAGTAGAATTGGAGCAGATGCGGTTGTATCTTAAGGCTTAAACACAAATGACAGACTGTGTGATGTGTCCTGGATGGAAGCTGGAGACATGTAGGTAAGAGTAGCAGTCAGTGGATTTCCTGTATAGAGTGGTATTGATCTGACCATCAGAGGTTTGTACTGTGGTGTCCAGGAAATGGATCTTTTGTGTGGAATGGTCAAGGATGAAATTGATTGTGGGGTAAAAGTTGTTGAAATCCCTGTGGAATTCTTCCAGGGTCTCTTTAGCAAATGTCCAAATGAGAAAGATACAATCAATGTAGTGTAAGTTAAGGAGGCGGTAAGGGTGGATGGGAGCTGAGGAAACATTGTTGTAAGTCAGCCATAAAAATGTTAACATACTGTGGGGCCATGCGGGTGCTCATAGCAGTACTGCTGATCTGGAGGTATAAATTGTCCCCAAATCGGAAATAGTGGTGAGTGAGGACAAAGTTACATAGTTCAGCCACCAGACGTGCCATAGTAACAATAGTGTTCCCGATGGTTTGTAGTCCATCTTCTTGTTGGAATATTGGTGTAAAGTGCTTCTACATCCATGCTGGCAGGGATGGTGTTTTCAGGAAAATTTTGTATGTCCTGTAATTTCCTCAGGAAGTCAGTGGTATCTCAGAGATAGCTAGGCGTGCCTGAACAAGTTCAGAAAGCCACTGCCTTTCTTATCCTACAGGCTATGCCTAGACTGTAGCCATAACTTGAAACAATTTGCACAATTTTTGAAATGCAAACTGCGTAAATTATTTTGAGTTAACTTATTTCAAACTTGGTGCCCTCCAAACAGCACCAAAATTCAAAATAAGTGGCTATTTCAAGGTTTCCACTACCCCTCTCATGATGAGAGGTAGAGGAATTGGAATTCTGCGTTCAAAATAGCTGCACTATTTCAAACGAAGCAAGTAGCCATGGAGGCACTATTTTGGGGTACATTTATATCCCAAAATAGCAACTACAGTCTAGACATAGCCTCAGAAACCTCCCTGAGATCCAATTCTTGCCTACAAGAAGTTTGCCAATTAATATTGATGGGATAGAGTCCTGTCAGGGATAGTAGAGTAAACCTCTGACTTATGAATAGGTTGCATTGCTGGGCAACCACATGTAAGTTGAATTTTGTGCAAGTCAGGGAGCTGGCTCTTGGGACTAGTGGGGAGCTGCAAACTAGGGCTACGTCTACACGTGCAGCCAACAACGAAATAGCTTATTTCGATGTTGCGACATCGAAATAGTCTATTTCGATGAATAACGTCTACACGTCCTCCAGGGCCGGCAACGTCGATGTTCAACTTCGACGTTGCTCAGCCCAACATCGAAATAGGCGCAGCGAGGGAACGTCTACACGTCAAAGTAGCACACATCGAAATAGGGATGCCAGGCACAGCTGCAGACAGGGTCACAGGGCGGACTCAACAGCCAGCCGCTCCCTTAAAGGGCCCCTCCCAGACACAGTTGCACTAAACAACACAAGATCCACAGAGCTGACAACTGGTTGCAGACCCTGTGCCTGCAGCATAGATCCCCAGCTGCCGCAGAAGCAGCCAGAAGCCCTGGGCTAAGGGCTGCTGCCCACGGTGACCATAGAGCCCCGCAGGGGCTGGAGAGAGAGCATCTCTCAACCCCCCAGCTGATGGCCACCATGGAGGACCCAGCAATTTCGACGTTGCGGGACGCGGATCGTCTACACGGTCCCTACTTCGACGTTCAACGTCGAAGTAGGGCGCTATTCCTATCTCCTCATGAGGTTAGCGACTTCGACGTCTCGCCGCCTAACGTCGAAGTTAACTTCGAAATAGCGCCCGACGCGTGTAGACGCGACGGGCGCTATTTCGAAGTTGGTGCCGCTACTTCGAAGTAGCGTGCACGTGTAGACGCAGCTTAGGTCTCCTCCTTGCGGGAACTGGGAAACTGACCAGCCCTCATTTCCTGGCTCCTGTGACTGGCGGGGAGCTGTGAACCAGGGCTGGTCAGTTTCCCAGCTCCAGCAAGTGGGGGGGAGCTGGGAGGAGAGGGGACCTGGGAGCCAGGCTGCCACCTGGTTCCTAGCTCGCCGCCATTCACTATTTCAACTCATGTTAATCCAAGTAGTGTGCATGTTGAAATCACATAAATAGGGGTTTTGCTGTAGATATTTTTGTATTTATAA
The DNA here is from genome assembly GCF_033958435.1 of Carettochelys insculpta. Lineage (NCBI taxonomy): Eukaryota > Metazoa > Chordata > Testudines > Carettochelyidae > Carettochelys > Carettochelys insculpta. The sequence continues at coordinate 262,677,759 of NC_134138.1, forward strand.
AACAGACTGCCTGACTATATTTTATTCCTTTCTTCCAGCCTTCAATTATCACTGATCTGCTTAGATGCTTTTGCAGCAAGGAATAGTATCCCATTGTATGTTTGCATAATTCAAATAAACAGTAATAGCCACCTAATTCTCACTGAATTTTGGGTACCACACTATTACTTGTGCCTGTGGAAATCTATCCCACTCTTCACAGAATCATAGAACTCTAGAACTGGAAGGGACCTCTAGAGACCATCAAGTCCAGTCCCCTGCCCACACAGCAGGAGGAGCACCATCTAGATCACCCCGATTTAGGTTTATCTGACCTAGTCTTGAAAATCTCCAGTGATGAAGATTACACGACCTCCCTAGGCAATTTATTGTAGTGTTTAACCACCCTGACTGTTTAGGAAGTTTTCCCTAATACCCAACCTAAACTTGCCATGCTGCATTTTAGGCTTATTGCTTCTTGTCCTATCATCAGAGGTCAAGGAGAACAATTTTTCTCTCTCTTCCTTATAATACCTTTTTAGGTACTTGAAAACTGCTATAATGTAACATCTCAATCTTCTGTTTTCCAAACTGAAGAAACCAATTCCTTCAGTGTTCTTTTATAGGTCATGTTTTCTAGAACTTTAACCATTTTTGTTGCTCTTCTCTGGACCCTCTCCAATTTCTCCACATCTTTCTTGAAATGCGGTGTCCAGAACTAGACCCAATATTCCACTTGAGGCCTAATCAGAGCAGAGTAGAATGGAAGAATTACTTCCTATGTCTTGGTCCCAGCACTCTTACTCACAGTTGCTGCAATGGCTGGCAAAATATGCTTCAAAAGTTCTGTGGTTTTGAAATCTTTATCCTGTCTCTTTTTGTTTTATGTAAAAATTACATGATTCAACTCTGTCGATGTTATGATGTCCTGTTCCTTTAAATATTCAGGGTTCCCCAGTGCAAAGCCTCACTTTCATTTTAGTTTCAGTTTTTCAGCCAGTATAATAAAGGTGCTACAGCAGACAGCTGTGTTCTTTCAGCTGCCTGCATGCCTGTCTATCTCCTTCACTGCTGGCTCCAGAAGTATAATAATGAGGGGGAATTCATATTCTGCATATGCCCTAGTGTGGCCTCTGCCTGAAGAAAAAGAAAAAGAACTATACAAATAATACTTTAAAACAAAGGGGGACAGAAATCCGTTGAGCAGCATAAGGTGATAGACCACTGTTTGCTGCTGGGAGAGTGTGAACCAACCAGTGGAAGTATGAACATAAAGATAGCACATAGGATAAGAGTTGCGCAATTATTGCCAGAAGTGGAAGCAAGCAGTCAGCTTGACTGACCATGTACAGGCAGGCAGGCAGGAAAACAGCTTAGCCAGCACTGAGGTTATGTGGCCAGTAGAGGGAGCCCAAGTACAGCCAAAGGAGCATGTAAGCACAGCCAGCAGAGGGTGATGGAGTGTAGTTAGTGCAATAACATTTAAAAACAATCCCTGTGGAGAAGGCATTCAGAAGACAAGAAGTCCAACAGGAGGACAAGAATGGGTACCTTACGTGGGCACAGCTGGTAAGTTTGTTGAAAGCCACAAATCACATGAGGAATACCTGAAATATTTTGAGCAATTTTTAGCACCATGCGAGATAGATAAAGTGTTTCAAACTTGCTGGCAGCAATGGGTCTGAAGACAGACAGATGGCTGCATGACCCATTGTCTGCAACTGTGCCTGGGGTTGGCTCGTATTCTGCTATTACCACAGTAAAGCAGGAAAGTTTCCCCTACCCTATCAATGATAGCACAATGATACTGGTTTAATCCATAACATCAGAGCAGTGGAGAGTCTGTAGTTCAGTTTACTGCAGCTTTAAGGAAGTTGTCAGACCACCATCAGTTTGGACAAGTATTAAGTGATGTCCTGCATCACTGATTAGTGTCTGGACCAGAAATGGGCAACTTAGGCTAGTGATTAGGTTGCATGAGTAGCCCTCCTTCATCTCAGTGAGTGCCAGGATTGCCATAACCAAGACAGTCTCCCAGGACAGGGTAGTTATGCTAACCGTTCTTGCGTATCTAGAATTTGTGGGGTGTGCTGATTAAAACTGTAGCACTATAGCAGTAATTTGATTGGATGCAGAAGGAGTGTATGGCTCTCATAGTCAATGAGGTGTGCAGTGAGCATGCACCTCACTTCATGGGCCCTTCTTTTACATGTGAGTCACTTTAGTAATACAGATAGGAAAAAAAACAATGCAGATGGAAACCATCTCCACCATGAAGCTTCTAGGGGTTCCATGCCAGTCCCAAGCCTGGATGAAGGAGGAGGTTGCACTGTGTTGATGCACTGATCATGAAACAACAATACAAATCTGATGCCAGTATGACTAACTGATAAAAGAGTTTGAGTGTGATGGATAAGATCTGGAAAAGTGAAGTGATTATCTTAGGAACAAAGATGAGCGTCTTGAAAACGTGTGTATTCAGCAGCATGTTGTATGGATGTGAGACACGGGTGATAACAAAAGATTTGAAAAGAAGGATATTAACACTCAAGAGGAGTTGTTATAGATAGATCCTGAGGATAGGATGGATACAGAAGGTCACCAGGGAGGAATTATATAGGAAGATGCAGCTGAAAGAGAACCTAGTGCAGAAGGTTACACAATGGAAATTACACCGATTTGGGCATATCTGTAGAATGCACTATGAACAAAAAAGTCAAGACCCTGGTATTTGGCATAATGGACGGTTCGAATAAGAGAGGCAGACCCCACAGAGAATGGGTAGATGATACAGTGGATTGGTGCAGAGCTAGTCTACAGAAACTAAGTCACTCCACACTGAAAAGGGAAAAATGGAAGGAAATAGTTAGGGAGGCATTGGACACCAACGGGCACTGAGCCCATGGTTGTTGTTGATGATGATGATGAAGATGGAAACTGGCAGAGTCTGGCAACCCTGCACATGGGCAACAGTAAACAAAATGTCTTGTGGGCCACATAGAACCTGAAGGGGATGTAGGTTGCCCACCACTGGTTTGAATTATACAATGACCAGCTCCAAAATAAGTTATCGATTGTACCACTGCTTATATTCAAGAAGGCTGTTGAAGTAACAATTGCAATGAAGATGACAGAGAATGATTCTTTGGAATGTAATGTGAACCAAGACATTCACCTCCTGCCTTGGTGAGACAGAAGGCCAGAGGAACACATGGAATTTCTGTTTGATCATTGTGCACAAATTATGTATGATCTGGACACACAAGGTTATTTGCAGAAAGTGCTAGATGAACACACACATTGCCATGACCTGTTGCACAGTTCAACAACCATTAACACAGAGTAACTGTAGGTCCAGGAAGATACCTCTAAGGCTGAACCTAGGAATGGATGGAAATTGGGAATTCATAGTATGGAAAAGGACAAGAGCTCTAGCTATATTAACCAACACCTACTTTACAGCACATGTGCTATTGGAAGCTGCCCTGAAAGTTAACATCCAGGGCCTGCCTTTCATTGAAGGAATTCTGACAAAACTGATGCTTGATACTGGAATTGCCGTTCCACTGATTTCTGCATCTATCTATGGACAATTAGTCATTCAATATTGATATGTGATTGATGAAAAGTATTCAGCTTTACTTGGCAGATCTTGCCGTGAGAAGCTCAAGATAAATTGGACCAAGAGCACAGCAATCTGAAGAGCGCCTTGAAATCTTTGGGAAATATTGGATGGACACTCCATAGTTTTTGAAAAAGAGCTTGGACATATGAATAATATCGCAGTGAAGCTCACTGTTAAATCTGCCAGTCAGCCAAAATATTGCAAGATTAGAAGTGTGCCCTATACTCTGAACCCTTCGGGGAAAGCTGATTTGAATTAGTTAGTGACCATGAGATTCTTGTCACAAGTTTCACATAGCAAATGGGCTACAGCCTTTGCACTAGTGGTCAAAACAGATGGCACAGTGCAAATATCCGTGGAAATTTCAAAATGACACTGAATCCAGTTTTACATGGAGACCAGCATCAGCTACCATGTACTGAAAAAATTTTAGCCAGCATTTGTGGTGGAGAGGATTTCAACAAATTGGATTTACTTAGTGCATATCTACAAATGGAATTTGATCTGACTTTTCACAAATATCTCACAATGAATACAAAAAAGCTGAGTTTGTTACCAGAGGTTGCAATGTTGGCTTTCTGGAACAGAGCAGGTTCCATGGATAAGAATTGGTGTTGTTTTTTCCCACATTTTTAGTAATGATGGGAAACCAACTGCCTTTGCATTGTGAATGCTCCTAACTCTCGAGATGAACTATGCACCCATTACTTTTAATTTGTCTTGAAATATTCCATGATTAGCTGCTGCACCTATGCAGCAATGGGCATTGCTACTTTCAGCTCATTCTTATACTCAGTTCTATAAATGGACTTGGCACAGTAATGCTGATGGACAATCACACCTATCATGCCCAAAGAAACAAGGACAAAGTTTTGTATCTCAATTTGAAAAATAGGTTGTCCATCACTATCACAGACATCAACAAAGAAATTGCTAAATATTATGTGCTTTCTGTTGTCCAAGGGACGGTACTGCTGGGTAAAGTGTTAGATCAAAAGAATCCCTAGTTCATGCAATGTCAACATGATTTGTCTGTGAATAATGCTTGTGTCTAATGTAGAGTGCAACTGATTGTTCTGAAATTACTTCAAACTCATGTTTTGGAAGCTTTTCATGAAGGTTATTTTAGCATTATAGAGATGCAGAGTCATGTCTGGGACATAGGACTGGCAAGGAAATTGAGAGAAAGGCAATATGCTGTACTGTCTGTCAGTAAATTCAGCATGATCCTGATTCATTTGTCAAAACCCTTGGTCGTGGCCTCAGACTCCTTGGACATATGTTCTTGTGGACTCTGCTGGACCAATAGAAACTTGTGGTTCTGGCTGTAGTCAATGCTCCTTCAAAATACCCAGATGTTTTTAGAATGATTTCTCTTACAGCCATTAAGACTGCTGGACATCTTCATGCCTTGTTTTGTCAATTTTTTTACCATTACAGTTGGTGTGAGACAGTGCATCTGAATTCTGTTCTAAAAAATTTCACAGATTACTAACTTTAAATGGAATTTAGTATATAATCTCAAGTTCTTACCATCCTGCTACAAATTGATTATATGGACTGTGTTGTACACACACTGAAGCATGCCTTATGAGTTAACAAACCTATTTTGAGTTATCAGCAGAAATTGTTTGTTTACAGGAACATACCATGTGCTACTACTCAGGAATTACCTGCAACTCTTTTCTTGAACAGATATTTGCATATCTGTTGGAATCTGCTGCATCTTGCTATTGCCTCTCATATAGTTAACTCTGACATTATGCAAATTGACTGATAACTTGATACTTGTCATCCTTTTCAAGCTGGCAACTGAGTGTGGAATTGCAAATACAACTATGGAGTGAAATGTGTGTGATATTGCATGCCCATATTCTTCATAGTGATATTATAATGATATGATTATGAAATAGTAATGATGTATTTTATGCAAGATAGGCCATGTGAAATATTAATGGCAAAGTTATGATTTGTTAAATATGATTATCCTGTTTGTATGCATGTATCATGTTTGCAGCTGAAGTTAGGCATATTAACTTTGTATCTGTATGCAAATGTGTTTACACAGGTATAACAGCCACTAGACAGTATATTTTCATCTAGACCAGGGATTCCCAACCCGTGGCTCAGGACCCAAACATGGGTCACCATTAGATTTTCTATGGGTTGCTGGCTGGGTGGCTCTGAGCCACATGTGGCTCTTCAAGGAGCCCTTTATGGCTCCTGCCACAGTCACCACTCACTCCTCTGGCTCCTAGTCCCTGCCCTACCATGCTGAAATGGAACTCCATGTATTTGGTTTAGTGGCCAGCAGGAGGATCTGGCTGTTAAACCAATTAAGTTGAGTACCATTTCAGCAGGCAGGACAGGGAACTGCCTATGCTGCAGGTGGGGAAAAGGAGCAGGAGGCTGCAGAGAGCTGCGCAGAGGTAGTGGTCTGGTGAAGGAGCAGCAGCGGCAGTGTGTGGAGCTTGTGTTAGGTTGGTGCAGGGGCAGTTTTGGGCTGAGAGAGATTTAAGTCTGGGCACGGGGAGTGGTTTGGGGCTGAGAGGAGTTTAATCTGGGGAGTGGGGGTGAACACCCCAATTTTGAATTGCCTTGGGTCACAAAGTCTTACGGAATTGTCAAAATGGGTCCCCATCTCGAAAAGGTTGGGAACCATTGTTCTAGACAGTGGGGGAAAGGCCATTAGAGACAACAATAGACCATAGGAGAAACTTATCTACTAATACAATACTAAATACATCAACTACAAAAGACAGATTTTAAGTGATTATAAGGGATAGTAAATAGATCAAAGCAGATTATCTAGCAAATAAACAAAAATCAAATTAAGCTTAATATATAAAAGAGGTTGGATATGAATAGCAAATTCTCACCCTAAGTAATGATGCAAGGAGACTGCAGATTCTTAAGGAAAAGATAAAAATTATTTAGAAATGTTGGATGTCTTCAAGTCACCAAGGCCTGCTGAATTTGTTTACATATTATCTAAAATCAGTGTGTGGGAATCATAACTCTGGGTAAGAAAGCTGTGGCATATTCCGCTCCACATTGAGAGAGGGGGCAAATTCTATGAGTTTACACTGTGAAGTTCCCTGTGCAGTGCAAGACAGTGCACTTTTGGAGTTGCATGCCTGTGGTACCAGGAAAGGCCCTAGATGAAACCTTCTCAGGCGGGGGCTGGTCAAAGAGTCTGCAAGTATCTGCTGCTCAGTGTTCCTCTGTATGTATGTATATTGGTAAAAATGCAAGCTGGAGAGAGCTTGGCAGCTTCTCAGAGCAGTACAGCATTGAAGGGAGCCCAGGCCAGTGGGACCAGGTTACTCAGTGGTAGTCCAGTTCCTGGTAGTATCCCAGAGGGAAGCTGTCACAATGGATATCTGGAGATCTTGCAAAATGCACAGGTCCTGTTTTGTTTGTGGTAACAGTATCTGGTGGTATTTTATGGAAATGGCATGTGGACCAGTTGCAGCATCGACTAATACTGGAGCCGTGGGATGTTCTGGTGGAATTTTCTGTTTCTCAAATCCAACCTCCTTCTGTTACAACTCATAATTTTTACGCCAAGGTGGGAGAAACTTTAGTACCAGACCCAAGTGATTTCTTCCGTCTGACTGTTTTGTTCATGACACTGCCATACCACCATCATCATGTGATCCTAAGAGAGCGTGGCAATCAGTTGTGTACCTGAATTCAGATGTAGTTATTTATTGAGTTACTTAACCAGGATGGAATACATTCTTTTACTTCAAGAGTCTGCGGTAATCCTCCTGCAACTTTTAGTTAGGTTATGTAGTGCCTCATATTAGTGTAAGTGATAATGTATATATGTTGGGAAAGATTTTTAAAATAAGATAGAGGAACGTAATGTCTTGTCCCTTTAAATGTTCAGTTGGCCCTCTTCTCTTCCCCACTGCCCAGGGCAAAGCCTCACTTTCATATTGGTTTCAGTTTTGCAGACAGAATAATAAAGCTACCAGAGCAGATAGCTGAGTGCCTGTCAGCTCCCTCTGCATCTATCTACCTATCTCCTCTGCTCACTCCAGAAATATAATAGATGGTCTGTCATGGAATCCTGAGAACCAGAGTCTTTTATTGTTAAGCAAACTTTGTCAATACTGGCTAGTGTTTTGGGATGCCTCCATTTTTGGTTGTCCAACCTGAGATATGTGATAAAGAGAATGGATGATTTGCATTTTCTGAGAAGGTATCTCCAGTTGAAGAAGACCCAAACACTGACAGTGACAGTCAGTTATGAAAATTCTGGTCTTAGTTATTAATGATACTTTTGTTCCCATGTTATCTGAGCTGCTTTTGGATATCTATGGGGCCAGGAAATGTGCAATGACCCACAATTATGAGCAAATTTCTGCAATAATCAAGAATAGTAGGAAATCTTGTATGTAGCACAAAGTTAACTAGGTAACTGTCTGGTTTTGATTACCCTTTGTGCTACTGAGACCTGCAGCACAGCATTTTTTTTCCTACCAAATTAGCATTTTCAGGAACCTTGTCCATTGTACCAAAGAGTTCTTCGCATACCCAGGAAAAAAAAGGAGGCGATGGTGCAGGAGGAATGGAATGGAGGGTGTGTGAGAGTGGGGCAGTGGGTAGAGTCAAAGAAGAGTGAAACAGTGGAGGACTTGAAATAATAAGTAAAAAACAAAAACAGGAGAATGACATAAGGAGAAGAAAGGATGTACAAGGAGGGAAATGAGAATAGGAGTCAGGGAGAAAGAGAACTTCCATTTTCCAGAATGATTGCTCCATTTTAGGTTAGAATTATCTCATGTAGTTATCTTGCAAATATTGTGGATGTCACTGCTATTTTAGAAAATACCTACTATCTTTTGTTCCAAGATCCTAATTTTCATTCTGTTCCTTTGCATAGTGCCTACTGTATAGTTAATCTTATAGGTGTGTGTGACAGGTATGAAAGAAAATAAGTCTACAGTACTTAAGATAAGTAATACTTTAATCAATTTTAACGTAACTTCTGATGGCTAGTTAGTGATGATAACATAGCGCCTTCACTAAAGTAGCAGGGACATAAAATAATCCTGTTGTATAAATTGCTTGGAGACACAAATTATCTGTTTTATATTCCCAGAGAAGCTATAATATCCACTGAGATAATCATAAAGACATGCAATATTTTTAGTATCCCACCCTATGATTGTTGATATAGAGTGTATATGTAAATTGAGTCATCTTCAACCCTGTGATGATGAATCATTAATGTATAATGGATCTGATGACACAGAAGATCTTAGTGATAAGTTGAGGCAGGACTTACAGGACATTATCCCCTTTTTATGCTTACTTAACAGAGCTCTGCACTCATCTTTGCCAGTAACAAAAAGGAAGCCGTGCTAGTCTATACACTATCAAAACAAAAAGCAGTCAAGTAGCACTTTAAAGACTAGCAAAATAGTTTATTAGGTGAGCTTTCGTGGGACAGACCCACTTCTTCAGACCATAGCCAGACCAGAACAGACTCAATATTTAAGGCTCAGAGAACCAAAAACAGTGAGCAAGGAGGACGAATCAGAAAAAGATAATCAAGGTGAGCAAATCAGAGAGTGGAGGGGTGGGGGGAAGGTCAAGAATTAGATTGGTCACTCTAGGGGCTTGTCTGCATACTTGGCTCAATCTAATTCTTGACCTTCCCCCCCACCCCTCCACTCTCTGATTTGCTCACCTTGATTATCTTTTTCTGATTCGTCCTCCTTGCTTACTGTTTTTGGTTCTCTGAGCCTTAAATATTGAGTCTGTTCTGGTTTGGCTACGGTCTGAAGAAGTGGGTCTGTCCCACGAAAGCTCACCTAATAAACCATTTTGCTAGTCTTTAAAGTGCTACTTGACTGCTTTTTGTTATCATCTTTGCCAGTACAGCTTTCAAAAAAGAAGTCCGTGGGATTGTAAACACTGCCTGCAAAGCAAAGGGACCGGCCATTGTTGTGGAAATTTAAGATTTTAAATATTGTATCATTATTGAAATTTTTCAAAGAAAAAGCAAGCAACCTTTCAGTATGATCAGCGACTACAAGGCTTGGACAGTACAAATGGTCTGTAAAGCTAATATTTTCACTAAAGAATATTGGAACCAATTCTTCAGAAGTATAAATCAACATAGCTTGAGGTCAAAAGCACATGGCTCAATTTAGTCCCATTGAAGGCAAGGGTCTTATGCCGTTTGCATCCAGTGAGGCTCGTCACCATGTTTTTAGGGGTATGCAAATCTGGAAACAAAGAATATAGGCCATGCTTACCAGATGTCAGAAGGTATCCTGGCATGCAGTGATGTTAAAAAGAACTTGGGGTATGATAGTAGACTATCAGCTGAACAGGACTTCCAATGTGATGTTATAGCTATGAGGGTGAACTCATTCCTTGTATGTATTAGATAATATCAAGTAGGTTATAAACAATGGCAGGAGGTAGACCATTACTGGAACACTTTGTCCACTGCTGGTGTCCACATCTGGAAAGCATGCCTTATAGTGAGAGGCTTAAGAAGTTCCATATATTTCAGGGGGGAGCAAATGCATCCCATGGGCCAGATCCAACCTGCCCTGCTGATTAGAAAAGTGTGCCTACTTTACAGCCTCAGTCTGGGTTCAGCTGCCCTCTCCCCCACCTTGCTCCATCCTGTAATAGAGTGGCTCCTCCCACCTTGCTCCATGCTGCATCTGAAGTGCTACTAGCTGTGCGGAGAGAGAGGAGAATATTGAAGTCACAGTAGTCCCCTCTCCCATTACCACATTGCTTCAGAGCAGGAGATGGGAGAGAAAACAGCAGGACAGGTTTTCTTGTCTTAAAAAGACAGTGCATAATGTCTCAGGAACTTATTCAGACACAGCCAGTACACACATTGGCTACGTCTACACGTGAAGCCAACATATTTTGATGTAGCAACATCGAAATAGGCTATTTCGATGAATAACGTCTACACGTCCTCCAGGGCTGGCAACGTCGACGTTCAACTTCGACGTTGCGCGGCACCACATCGAAATAGGCGCTGCGAGGGTACGTCTACACGCCAAAGTAGCACACATCGAAATAAGGGTGCCAGGCACAGCTGCAGACAGGGTCACAGGGCGGACACAACAGCAAGCCGCTCCCTTAAAGGGCCCCTCCCAGACACAGTTGCACTAAACAACACAAGATACACAGAGCCGACAACTGGTTACAGACCCTGTGCCTGCAGCATGGATCCCCAGCTGCCGCAGCAGCAGCCAGAAGCCCTGGGCTAAGGGCTGCTGCCCACGGTGACCATAGAGCCCCGCAGGGGCTGGAGAGAGAGCATCTCTCAACCCCCCAGCTGATGGCCGCCATGGAGGACCCAGCAATTTCGATGTTGCGGGACGCAGATCGTCTACACGGTCTCTACTTCGCCGTTGAACATTGAAGTAGGGCGCTATTCCGATCCCCTCATGAGGTTAGGGACTTTGACGTCTCGCTGCCTAACGTCGAAGTTAACTTCGAAATAGCACCCGACGCGTGTAGCCACGACGGGCGCTATTTCGAAGTTAGTGCCTCTACTTCGAAGTAGCGTGCACGTGTAGACACAGCTATTGTGTCACATATGCACACACAGAGTCAGTGTCACATCTCACTCTATCTTTATGTCACACACACCCAGTCACTGTCACATGCACCCACACAGTCACACACTTTCCCATTCTCTGTGCCACACATGCTCTCACCATCTCTGTGCTTCATACACACACAATCTGTGTCACAAAGTCTCAGTCTCTTTCACATACACAGAGTCTATCTCTCTTTCTAGCCTCCAGCCTTGCTGCTCTTTCTAAGGTCCCATCCCTTCCAGGGGTCCAGAGCTGGCCTGTGATGACTTATGAAACTTATTGCTAACTCTGAAATGTAAGGAATGTGCCAGCAGGAACTCAGTGCTGCTGAAGACTGGGAGGAATGTGTCTCGCAGAGATCATTTGCATGAGAATGCAAAGGTGTGCATATGTGATACCTTGTGAACAAAACCTGATGGGTAGCAAGGAAGCAATCAGATTTTGTCTATTGTAAACATATTTTTGTAAAATCACAATTTATGCTAACATTCAGTATAAGAATTGTGAAATCTCACCAATGCTCCAAGTCATTGTAGGGGACAGGGCAGTCATCATACCTGTATAAGACATGGCTTACACAGGGCTCCCCTGGTTTAGAGCATTGTAAAACAAAAGGGGAGGGATAGAGGTTTAGTGTGTTAGCTAGGTGCTTTGGCTCTGCCTGAGCTGTGGCTATATATCTATAAACCTGGTTTGACTATCCTTTTCCCACCTGTTAAAAGACAAAGCTGGATGCTAGTGTTTGTGTTTTGTATGAACCTCTACTTTGGTGGATGCTGCAAGCTGAAATCACAGTGTTTTGCCTTGGGCCAAACCCACAGCAGACAGTACAACTGGCCACAGCTGGGTAGGAGCAGCAGCAGATGGGTGGCATGACTAGAAGGTCGCTGGGAGGAGCAGTGGCAGATGGATGGTGTGACCAATGGCTGGCTGGTAGGAGCAGTGGTGGGTGGACAGTGTGACTGGTGGCTGGCTGGTGTGGCAGCTGGCTAGGAGCAAGCAGAATGCTGGACCAGTGCAAAAGTGGCATTGTCTCAGGTTCCATGAGGGAATGTATCAGCGTGAGGTGTCAGGACCTGCACGGACTGGACTGAGTTGTAAGTGAGGCATTTGAAGTGGGGATATGGAGAAAGTTGGGTGTGTGGATTGGCTGTTTACAGTATTGGACTGGTGAGCCTGAGAAGCCCAGGACACTGCTCAATCCATTTGAGCTGGGACAATTACTTGAGGATTGGCTATGACCTCTGGAGCCGTGTCTACACGTGCCAGCTACTTCGAAGTAGCTCTGCCAACTTCGAAATAGCACCCGCCACGTCTACACGTGGCGAGCGCTATTTCGAAGTTGAAATCGACATGAGGCGGCGAGACGTCGAAGTCGCTATCCTCATGAGGAGATGGGAATAGCGCCCTACTTCAATGCTGAACGTTAAAGTAAGGCACGTGTAGCTGATCTGCGTCCCACAACATCGAAATAGTGGGGTCTGCCATGGCAGCCATCAGCTGAGGGGTTGAGAGACGCTCTCTCCAGCCCCTGCGGGGCTCTATGGTCACCGTGTGCAGCAGCCCTTAGCCCAGGGCTTCTGGCTGCTGCTGCTGCAGCTGGGGATCCATGCTGCATGCACAGGGTCTGCAACCAGTTGTTGGCTCTGTGGATCTTGTGCTGTTTAGTGCAAGTGTGTCTGGGAGGGGCCCTTTAAGGGAGCGGCTTGCTGTTGAGTCCGCCCTGTGACCCTGTCTGCAGCTGTTCCTGGCACCCTTATTTCGATGTGGGCCGCTTTGGTGTGTAGACGCTTCCCTGCAGCGCCTACTTCGATGTAGTGCTGCCCAACGTCGACGGCACCAGCCCTGGAGGACGTGTAGACGTTATTGATCGAAATAGCTTATTTCGATGTCGCTACATCGAAATAAGCTATTTCGATGTAGCATTCACATGTAGACATAGCTTGGGTGTGGTATTTTCCCAAGCTTATGCTGATTGACCTTTCTGCCTCTTTCATTAAAGTTCTTTTCTACACTCCGACTCTGTGCTTGCGAGTGGGGAAGCACTGCCTCTCCGAGGCACCCGGGGCGTGTGAATTTCCCAGGCTACTGGGTGGGGGCTTGAGCAAGTTCTGTGTGAGATGGATGAAAAAGATCCCCTAGATGTTGGATCCCCTAGATGTTGAACTGTCCCTGGTTGCTGCCGACTCCTTCTGGCAGAAGGGTTACGGATATATTTAGTATATCCAAGAGAATATTAAGAGGTGACTTGATCATGATCTACAAGTACCTACCTGGGGAAAATGTTTTTGGTAGCAGAGGAGTCTTTTAGTCTAGCAGAAAAGGCATAAGAAGATACACTGGAAGCAGAATTTACACAAATTCAAATTGGAAAAAAACCTTTTTTTTTAACAGTGAGGTTAATCAACCTTTAGGATTACTGATTAATACCAATAGCACCAGGAACGGGGCCAAGATTTCATCCTAAGTGTAAACAGTGCACTGTTCATTTTTATTCCTACAGACTTAGCTAGCACATGCTCCCACAAAGGATATTCTTAGAATAGATTTTTTGTTACTTTACTTGCATAACTAATTAATGTATCTAAAATGAAGGAAGGTATTATGTATAAAATATAATTGGTGTTGCAGTAAGTTTTTATACAAGCCCCTCCTTTCTGCACCAAGCTGAGAAGCAGGGGCTTGTTCGAAAACTGTTTTGAAATTGTGAATTGTCTCTTTAGGTGAACTGTGATTTTCCCCCTGGTTTTGCTTACAGGATAAAGGGCTGTGTGAGAGATTTGAGCTTCACAGCAGTCAGTCTTCCAATAGTAAAGTGGTATGCGTTGTGCCTCTCTGTTTTAAAGAGCAGCCCATTTTGTCTTTTCCTGTCTTGGGGTGCTTGTATTTTATTGTTTTGAATTCCAAGAAATAAAGTAGTATTGCATTGCAACCTTCCAGCAAGAGTATTTATATTTTTATCTGTGTGTATTTTTTGGATTTGCTGGGAAATGAGGAAGTGCTGCTGAGTTACTCCACCACCACTACTCTTTGACTAAGGCTCCCATTACTGCTGTCACTGAACTATTGTCATCCTCAAATAGTATTTTCTGCCACACACACACCTACCTATAGATGGGGCAGAGAGGGAAACTATGGTGAAAACCTGTGGATACAGATACACCTACCTTTTCTCTAAATCTGTCCAGAAGATTCCACATGGAGTCAAAGGTTACTGCATCCTGGATGAGATACATCTGCCCTCTAGAGGGGTCCTAACATTCTGTCTGTAGAAGACTAGTTTTACTGAGGACTGGAGTTGCCATTACCTACTTACCAGCTTTTGTCTCTCCTAGTTTTCCCTCAGAATATGCATGTTGGAACTACAGGGAGAAGAAAATTAGTTTGTTCATGGGTCATACTAGATTTGTGTTTGCTCTATCCAGAAAAGGAAGGTGTCCCACTTCCAATGAACAAACTATTTTTCTTTTGAGCGCTAAAAACCACCATTCTGATTGGTAATTAATGCTTATAGTAGTGACTGGCAGTGGCAGCTCTTTAACATCCTAGGCATGGAGTATAATTAATGTGAATAGGACAAATTAACCTCCATTTAACATTCAGTGGTGCTACATCAGCGCTGGCTTTGGCTCCAATGCCTTTTTTCAATTGGCTAATAGGAAAGAAAAATAAAACCCCTAAATTGTGATAAAACTGCCTCTTCTGTGACAGTGATTTTTTAAATTGCAGAAGATGGCTGGTATAAAGTGTACATTGTATATTTCCCATGCATACAATAATCATGTTTATAAAATATACCAAAATATTAGTATCTATATAAAATAGATTTTGGTATAAAATAGTTTTATTATATATGCAGTACATACTGTATGTACCTCTGTACACACACACACACACACACACACACACAAAGTCTCACACACTTTGTTCTTTAGACTTTGAGGCTGCTGTTTTAGTTTAAGGTAAACTAAGAACCTTTTCCATTGATCTTTTTATTCCACATCTATAAAAGAAAATGCTAGGACTTTACAACTGATTTCACCCCTCTTTTCCCCAATAGGTGGTCATTAGAAGCAGAAGAGAAGACCACACTTCTACCTTTTAATTAGGCATTTAACGGGACAATGTTTGAAAGCAATTAATGAGAAAAAAACATTTTTGTCCTGTTTTATCAATTGGTCTCCAAGAAAAATGCTGCCCAAAGTAACAATTATGTGCAAGCCAGGAAACTGTTGTCCTTTTCAGTTTTTCCCATGTCACAATTTATTCATTTAATTCAGTTCTCCAAAATTACTGCAGTGCCAATTATCTCTCTATGTGTAGAAAATGAGTTTGGCCTCCTTCAGCTTTTCCTTCATTTTATGCCTGTTTTCTGCTATTCTTCAATGAGTGAGTAATGTGCGATGTGAAAAAAGGGAGAATCTTCAAAAATATGTGAAGTGTCTAGAGTGGCTTTTTGGTACCTGTGAAGAGGCCCCTTGAAGAAGCTTAAAGGACAATGGTATATTGCGGCTACCAGTGGTTTATTTTGTCCACATGATTCATTTCACACGCACCCAGGCAACAGATGAATGGAGGATTAACACAAGTTTTCACCTTATTGAAATGAGTGATTCAAAGCAAACAAATAGGACTAACTGGTTTGGAATATGAAATTAAAGATTCTCTAAGTCCTTTTGTTGTAGTATAAGTCACATTCATAGTTAATTAGAAAAATATGATGGCTTCAGAATTACACTTTACTAACTTGGTTAAATAACGGTAATTGTAATGTTTGTCATTGTCACACTGTCCACTCATCTTATTCATAAAAGGCTATGTTGGACTGTTTAAATACATTTAAAAAGGTTTTTCTTAAAACAAAATGAAATACAGCATATATATCTACATGTACCGATCTCTCTGCCTGTCTGTGTAAATATATACAGCCACATGATACACACAGAAACTGTGTTATTTTGAGTGATAGATGAATATACGGAGTATCTACATAAACATTTATACATAGGTGGGCAAATAGATATAAAAGAAATATTTCAGATACTAATGTTTGTATTAAATTATGCAATGTGTTCAATTCCTATGCTTACAAGTGTATTATAATTTTTTGTTCCAGTTCACAAACTCTGACTTTATATTCTGCTAAGTTACATGCTTTCAGCACCTCTCTGAAGGAAACATTGGGACTAGAACATTATCCTTTTTATACTGTATTTATTGTTCTGGGCATACAAATGTCCATCAGTCAAGTCTGTCTTCCTTCTTCCCATCAAACAATGCACAAAATTTATGGCAGACATTCCCACAAAACCCCGGTACACATAGCCTGACTGTGCATTTTATGGATAGGATGCTCTTTTTTATCATTCTGTGTTCATTCAGCCTCTGATTTGGCAAGGCATTTAATGACATGCCTAATTTTAAGCACCTGAGTAGTGCTGTTAACTTCAGTGGTGGAGTAGTGCCATTAAATCATATACTTAAAGTTATGCAGAAGCTTGAGTGCACTGTTGAATCAGGGCCTAACCCATCTTAATACCATTGTCTGATGCACTAAAGTAAATATCTTTATAAGCTGCTGTTTAAATTAAGTAGGAAGAGGGAGGGAGTAAAGGGGAGAGCTGGGGCTACTTGAATGCTACCTTGGGTGACATCATAACTGTCAACCAGGAATGGGTGCAGATTTTTGCCCAATGACAATCTTATCACCATTGTTATCTGAGATCATATGCACTGTGAGCTAGCGCTAGGAGACCCATTTGTGCCAGTGCATCTGCAACACCTGCATTTCTTGCCTGTGCTTGCACTGAAATAGTGCCAGGAGGAATTCTTTAATTGTGGGTCTGTCGTGCTGAGCCACTGGAGTGAATGGTTTATTAGCATTTCCATCAGGAATAGTGGGCATGAGTTACAATGTTTTAATCCATCTGTGAATTTTCTCAAAGTCTAGGAGATGTGTCTGCATGCAATTTTGGTTTGTGTCCATTTCCACTTAAAATGTAGGAAAATGTTTGTTGGGGTTTATTTAGTTTAAAAATTCTGTAAAATTACATATTATTTCTATTGTAAGCTTTTTGGGGCAGAGGCCATCTTTTGCTCTGTGATTGCACCGTTTGTAGCACACTGGGATGTTGGTTCATGACTAGGCGCCACTGTACTACAAATAAATAATACATATTTTATTACAAAAATGGCTAAAACATTTTTAATGTTTTTGCAATGAAAAAGCTTTGGAAGTTTCAGATATTAAGTGATTGCCTGAGGTTGACAGTCTTTCACTTTGATTACCCATCCTTAGTGCTATTGTTAATTATGAATCTTGATCTCAAGAGGCCACAACAGAAATTTGGGTACTATTGTATAAGACAATTTCTGCTGTAAAGAGTATATCAGCTATGGAACCTGTGTAGAAGTAGAGCTTTTATCTGGCCATAAGTAACTCCCACAAAGTCATATAGGGATGACAAAGTGATTCATGCCCACATTATGTGAGTTTCAGGCTAATGCCTTAAGCCCCATTCCTTAGTAGATTTATTATCACAGCTTCAGTTTCCAATGATATCAAATGGGGAAAATTAGGATAATCCTTACCTAGCTTTGTGGGTGTTGTGAGAATTAATTAATGTCTGTAGATGAAATGCTCTTGTAAGCAATCAGACTTATTTATTCTTCATGTACTGAAATTAAATGGGCTTGGTTGAAAGAAAGCTTGTCTGTAATCACAGGTGATATCATCAGTGCCCATTTCATTATGCCCAGATCTGAGTATGGATGTTACCAGCAATGCTACCACTAAAGCAGGGCCATAATGAGTGGGTTGCATGTACTTGGTGGGTTGTCGGGCTTCGTGTGCAGGTGCTAGGAGTTTTGACGGCCTGTGATATACAGGACATCAGATTAGACAATCTGGTGGTCCCTTATGGCCTTACACTGTATGACTCAGAACTACTTAGCATTGTACTGGTGGCATGTGTACACATGTGCAGATATATGCTGTGTTACCAATGTTGACTTCTGAGGGTCATGAGGGATTCTGGCAGGAAAGTCACTCACTGCTTTGAAAAAAGCAACAACCCCAAACCAAAGAAGGACCTGAACGATTATTTTTCGCCAGGACTGGCCATACCTGTGACTAATGGCATACATTACCCCTCAGTGCCCTGAGCACATTACAGACATCTTAGATTTTGTGTTTTAAATGTTTCTGACCAACCGTATGAGGAAAAGACTTTTCCACCCCCAGAACCGGACTCCTTCCTATTAGTGCCTCCCCTGCCCCCATCTTTCATCTAAGCCTCAAGCCCAAGGAAAGCTCAGACAACAACCCACATTTCCAACATGTTCTGATGGCCAGTTCTGGGCTACGATGAACAAAGAGGGAAAGAAAATCCCAGGGCCCAGGATCCAAGCCCACCTTACTGCTCTCTACCTCACATTTTAACCGGGAGACTGATGGCTTGAATCCCTTGGCTAATAATTGTTCAGATAGTGCAGAGAGAGAGATGCTCTGTCAGGAAGCTGAAATCTAATCCATTTATAGGGCAAAAGCCCCAGACTTCATTGGAATTGACTGGCAGCCAATGTAGTGTAAAGCCCAGGCAATGTAATGTGCTGTCAGTGGGAAACCCTGTTTAATAATTGAGTTGCTACATTCTCCATGGATGGCTATTTCTGAATGGTGCAAATACGTAGCCTTATACTGAATACACCGATCTACCCTGGAGTGTGCAAAGGCATGTCTAATCATGCATTCAAATGAAAAGGATGTATGCTTCTGGGCCACTGCTCACGTGAATGATGATAAACAGTCAGTCGTAATACTGGCATTTCTTAACTTTAGAGAGCTCAATTTGGCAACCCTAATTTTCTTTTAAGGTAGATTTTTGGATGCTATGTCCTAATTTAATTGAAAAAACAAGAGAGATATTCCTCCAAGTAGCCACAGCTAGGGTCCTCAGCAAGTTCAGACCTTTAGCTACACAGCACAGACCTTTACCTCGTCAGAGTAACTGGTAGCAGTAGGAAGTTGTTATCCCCATGTGACAATGAGACAGATGTTTTGCCATTTCAAGTCTGTTTGCTGACAGCAGAGGAACATCAAGTCTCAGGACTGGCTGGCTCAGTTCCAGATTTTGGAAGAGGAATGGGCGTGCACTAATATTGACAGACTATTCTGCGCTGACACCAAAGCCTATCTCTGGTCCCCTCCCCCATTTCTTGTTCCTGTTCCCACTTTCCTGCTGTCCCTATGCACCTCTGAGCTATCTGCCTTTCTGCCCCAGCTCATATCCACCTTCCACACACTGGCTCCTGCCTTCTCCTGCTCTGCTTCCATCCAAGCACTCTACCCCACAGCTTCTATCCATCCGTCCTAGCGCTAGCTCCACCCCCATTCAACCTCCAGCAAGGCTCCTGTCCCTGTCCCCTTTGTTCATATCCAACCCACTTTGTTAGTGCCTCTTTGCTGCTGTTTTCCCACCTTCTCTGCTGCACCTACAAAACTCCTGCTCCACTGTCTGTTTCCTCTGCTCCAGTCCATCCTCCCTGCTGCTCCTCTAAGCCCCCTCCCTCTGGCATCCCCTTTTCTCACCTCTCTGCATCCCAGGCTGGCTATGTTCAAGACTTCAGACTTTTTCAGGGAGACTGGAGATCTCTCGGAGGAGGTCTGCCATGTCAGGAGCGGTCTGTTGCCTTTGTTTTCTCCTTCCCCTCCTTCATGCCTGGACACCAGACTTTGAGAGCACAAGAGAGAATGACCACAAGAGTGAACCTGAGTTCCTATAGCCAGTGCCACTGTCACCACAGAGCAGCTGGCTGACAGTCCTGACCAGTCCCGGGATGGAACCTGTCCAGCACAAATGGAATCAACAGAGAATTTAGCTGCCAACTGCTAACAGTTGGCTACCAAGCATGCCTGAATTGTAATTTTTCAAAGTCTTGCAGACTTGGCCATGTTTGGATCAATTTTCTTTGGGATAGCATAAAGCAAATCCATGGCACACAGGTGACCCACAGATGCAAATGTCAACTCCCTGATTCAAAGGCTGCAGCTACAAGAGCTTCTATAGAGACTTAATATTTTAATATGGGTAAAAGAATATATTTCCCCTACTTGCAATCTCAGAAATGATTGAAACATTTTAGTTGAAACTTTAAAAATATCAGTCAGAAGCAGATACCTGGACTGGAAAATTTCAGTCCTAACAGTTGATGTTTGGCATAACTATAGCAACTGAAAACAGTTTTTGTAGTGCAATATGGTAGGCAGACTTCACTAGAGCTGGTTTTATAATGGAATTTCCAGTGTGTGGGATATTCTAACAATTTGAAAGTGCTTTTCATTCATATTGGAATGAAAAACCAAAATTTGGAAACTTTCTACAAAATGAAAAGTCCCCAAAAACTTTATTTGGACCCATTGAAAAATTTTGTTGTGATAAGATAAGATAAGATAAGGTAAGATAAGGTATGACAAATTTTATATAATATTCACATAATTAATAGTTTATATAAAAGTAAAACTGAAATGACTTGCAACACTTCCTGTGCTATTAAATATTTTTATCTTATCAAAACAAAGAGTTTTACATTTCAATATTTTAGCATTATCAAAATAAGAAAGTCAAAATGGTTCATTTTGACTTTTTTCCACTGATAATTGATATGCTTCTTCAAAACATTTATATTTTGATGAAACTGAATTTTCAGATGTGTTCAACCAAATTTTTTTCAACAAGTTCTAATGTCAGCTACAGGTGATGCTATCAGTTTTGCATCTAATAAGTCTGCACTCTTTAACAAGAGTTGCTTCTGAATATCTGTAAGTAAGTGGAGTACCGGCAAGTACTGTAGACTGTGAACCTTAGAAGCAGATGGCAGACAAACCCCATTGACGTCTCTGTTTCTCATTTTCATGCAAGTGTAAATGATTTCACATCCAGAAAAACTATCTTTTTCTACCCACTCAACGTAGCTCAATCCTTCATATCTTTCCTTTCCACAGAACAAATGGTAATTTACTGTCACTTGGCCAGAAGCGGAAGGCAAAGCAGATTATACCTGCAATCAGACCCTCCCTCAAGAATGCTAAATTCTTCATCCAGGTGGGGCACCACACATCTGTTGGACCAACCATGCCTTCTCAAAGATGTGGTGTCCTGACAGATTTTGTACTGTTCATGGCAAAGGCATTTGATTTTATGACTGTGCCTGCTTTATTCATGTGGGCACGACTCTTTAATGTGAGGGTTTTTTTTTAATTCTTCTTTTGTGTTTGACCTGAGTAAGAACAGAGGGATAAATCATAGAATCATAGAATCATAGAACAACAGAGCTGGAAGAGACCTAAAAAAGCCATCGAGTCCAGCCCCCTGCTCTAAGCAGGACCAAACCCATCAGATCAGCCCCGCCAGGGCTTTGTCGAGGCAAGACTTAAACACATCCAGGAATGGAGACTCCACTACTTCCCTGGGTAGACCATTCCAATGCTTCACCACCCTTCTAGTGAAAAAGCTTTTCCTAATGTTCAACCTGGACCTTTCCAACCACAACTTGAGACCATTGTTCCATGTTCTGCCATCCATGACCACTGTGAACAGCCTCTTTGCAGCCTCCCTTCACTAAATTGAAGGCTGTTATCAAGTCCCCCCTCAGTCTTCTCTTCTGCAGACTAAACAGTCCCAATTCCCTCAACCTTTCTTCATAAGTCATATGCTTCAGCCCCCTAATTATTTTGGTCACCCTCTGCTGGACCCTCTCCAGTGTATCCACATCTTCCTATAAATGGGGGCCCAGAACTGGACACAGTACTCCAGATGCAGCCTCACCAAAGCCATATAAAGTGGAATAATCACTTCTCTGGATCTACCGGTAACGCTCCTCTTAATGCAACCTGATATGCCATTAGCTTTCTTGGCTACAACAGCACACTGTTGACTCAGTCCAGCTTCTCATCCACCACAACTCCCAGGTCCTTTTCTGCAAAACTACTACCGAGCCAGTCGGACCCCAGCCTGTAACAATGCTTGGGATTCTTCCGGCCCAAGTGAAGGACTCTGCACTTGCCCTTATTGAACCTCATCAGATTTCTTGCAGCCCAATCTTCCAATTTGTCTAAGTCAGTCTGGACCCTGTCCCTACCCTCCAGTGTACCTACCTCTCCCCCTAGCTTAGTGTCATCCGCAAACTTGCTGAGGATGCAATCCAATCCCTCATCCAAGTCATTGATAAATATGTTGAACAGAACAGGACCCAGAACTGAACCTTGGGGCACTCCACTAGACACCAACCACCATCCCGACATCGAGCCGTTGATCACTACCCTCTGGGCCTGACCTTCTAGCTGGCTTTCTATCCATCTTACCGTCCATTTATCCAATCTACATTCCTTTAACTTGCCAACAAGAATATTGTGGGAGACCGTATCAAAAGCTTTGCTAAAGTCCAGATAAATCACATCCATTGATTTTCCTCTATCCACAGAGCCAGTTATCTCATCGTAGAAACTAATCAGGCATGACTTGCCCTTCATGAATCCATGCTGACTATTTCTGATCACTCTCCCCTCCTCCAAGTGCCTCAAAATGACTTCCTTGAGGACTCCCTCCATGATTTTTCCAGGGACTGATGTAAGACTGACCGGCCTATAGTTCCCTGGATCATCCTTCTTCCCTTTTTTTAAAGATGAGCACTACATTTGCCTTTTTCCAGTCATCCAGAATCTCTCCCGATCTCCACAACTTTTCAAAGATAACGGCCAGGGGCTCATCAACAACATACGCCAACTCCCTCAGAACCCTAGGCTGAATTAGGTCTAGGCCCATTGATTTATGTACATTTAGCCTTTTTAGATAGCTCCTAACCTGTTCTTTCCCCACCAAAGGCTGTCCACCTTCATCCCACAATGCATCACTTATTGCATTAGTCCGGGACCTATCTTTGTCCATGAAGACAGAGGCAAAGAAAGCATTAAGTACTTCAGCTTTCCCTACATCATCTGTCACTGGGTTACCTCCCTCATCCAGTAGGGGCCCCACATCCTCTCTGATCACCTTCTTCTTGTTAACATGCGTGTAAAAACTTTTCTCATTATCCTTCACATTCCTCGCGAGTCGCAATTCCAGTTGCGCTTTTGCCTTCCTGATAACTGCCCTACATTCTCAAGCTATACACCGCTCCCTAGACATCTGTCCCAGTTTCCACTTTTTGTAAGCTCCCTTTTTGTGCCTAAGTTTTCCAAGGATTTCCCCATTAAGCCAGTCTGGTCTCCTACCATATTTACTTATCTTGCTGCGCATCGGGACAGTTTCTTTCTGCGCCTTCAGTAGGGCTTCCTTAAAATACTGCCAGTTTTTGTGGACTCCTTTTCCCTACATGGTAGCATCCCAGGGGATTCTGCCCATCAGGTTCCTGAAGGAGTCAAAGTCTGCTTTTCTGAAGTCCAAGGTGTGTAATTTGCTGCTCTCTTTCCTTCCTTTGGTCAGAATCCTGAAGTCTACCATCTCATGATCACTGCTTCCCACGTTGTCCCCCACCTCTACATTCCCTATTAGTTTCTCCCTGTTTGTAAGCAGCAGGTTGAGCTGTGCACAACCTCTGGTCAGGTCCTTCAGCACTTGTACCAAGAAGTGATCCCCAACATTCTCCAGAAATTTCCTGGACTGCTTGTGTACAGCCGTATTGGTCTCCCAGCAAATGTCAGGGTAATTGAAGTCCCCCACGATAATGAGAACCCACGGTTTGGAAACTTCTCTCAGTTGTCCGAAAAAAGCCTCATCTACCTCATCATCCTGATTGGGCGGCCTGTAGCAGACACCAACCACCACATCTCCAGTGCTGCCTACACCACTAAGCTTGACCCATAGATTCTCAACAGGCTTTTCTCCCTCTATGTACTGGAGTTCCAAGCAATCATAGTGCTCTCTTACATACAGTGCTTATTCCCACTTACAGCTACTTTGCAGATGGTCCATGTGAGCCTTTAGGCCAATGGTGGGAAGGGAGCCTAGCCCAATGTATTGCAGTGTTTAGAAAGCTACTAGTACTGATGTATATCAAAGCTGTCTAAAACTGCTGTAGGTTGAACTAACGGCCAGTTTAGCCTTCTCCACCCTAAGGTTGTGGCAATAGAAAAGTGTTTGAATCTGACCATAAATAAGACCATCAAGATTTAACTCAGTGGAGTTTTGCCAGAGTAAATACTGAGTCTGGCCCAACAGTGCTGCAGGACTGGAATGCATCTGATAATGTGAACGTATGTATATTGGTAAATTCCAAAATGCAGGACGATTCCTCCATGTTTATGTCCTTTAGCCTGTTGCCATTTGTTTGGACAATGGGGAGTTGAGGAGACAAATAGGTGGTTTTGATCTGCCTGAATGTAACATATCAGCTATGACCTACAGAAATAGTAGATCTGCCCTGTGGATTTGTGGGGGACTGGGCTCTAATGTACTCCTTAGGAAGCTACTTAACACATTGATATTATGGAGCTTTTTTGAATTTTGTTTTCTTTTGCTTTGCACTCCTTTTCTCTCTCTTTCTAAGTTTTCATTTTTAATTCTTTAAATTTCACAAGTAAAATGTTCTTGGTTTCAGATGATAGCTAGCAAAGAAAAGCTTAAACATACCTGCACCCAGCAACACAAAAAGTGAATTAAAAATGCACTCTAAAATAGCGATGAGTTGAATACTACTGTTTTGATAGAATTTAAAGAATTGATTAAGAAGAGAACAGAATAATCTCTACTACAGGTTTCAGAGCGTATTTTTAGTCACAATAATACCTACGCAGAGCATTATACACCACTCAACACCCTTTATCGGCTGTTGATTAACAACAGAAATGTAACACTGGGAGGAAAAGCAAAGAAAACAAACAAAAAACAACCAAGGGTAAGGTTTTGATTTAATACGACAATGAGTCAGCGCTGTTATGAAGCTGATGACAGTTCATTCCACTCTTCCAAACACCGTTCTATCCTAACTCTAAAATGACCAAATACCCCATCACCTTGTCTTCACCTCAAGCCTTCCACAAATACTTCAGTGAAAATATGGAGTGAGCAAATTCCAGTTTGGGGAGTTACATCCTGTCTCCTTTATGTTCCTCTTACAGTTTCAGCTGAATGTTATAGTCCCCCAACTTGCTGTCTTAACGCACTGAACAGTTTTGCTCTGCACTGTTAACTGGCTTCTGCATTGCATACCGGTGAAGACAGACCCGAAGTTGGGCAGTAATGGGATTTTTCCCTGTATAACTTGTAAGATGCTTTGGATTCCCTCCCAGTGAAAACTATTGTGCTATAGGTGAGCTATACTGCATGCCAGACCCTGAGCCACAATGGGAAACAATGGAACCTTTTAGGTTCTAGTGAAACAGAGGAGCTCTCCTGTGGATTTAGGAGAATCCATCTCTCATCCATCTCCAAAGAGTGGGTATAGGGGAAGGTAGATCAGCTGGCTGATCCTGCAAAAACCCAGGAGAGGACAGTCACTTGTCCCAGTAAAGCTGATGTTTGGGAAAGAGCTACAGGCACCACAATGAAATCAGGCAGGTTTGTTCTATCTGTCAGGATAAAGTGGTAAGGCTGGGAGGGGGAAAGGGGCTAGCTCAAGATTTAGCCCTGGCTTATTGAAGAGATGCAAACCTTAGCCAAGGTTCTTTGAAATATTTGCTGAACTCCACCCCCTAAAAGTCCTACCCAGCTCTGCTGAGCAGTTCTGATGCACTGTTTTCTGCCCTAATGCTAGTCACCACCCACAGTCCAAATGGGGGGAAGAGTATTAAATTTCCATCTGGCTGAAGACCATAAAGAGCCACGTATTTCAGCTGTTCTTTGTGATGACTAGCACGCTGATTATGTACCTATCCAGACACATGGAAACTCCACAGGAAAAGCTCCCCAATAGGCATACATTTGTAATCTCTTGTGAATAGAGCCCTAAGTGCCCATTAACTATTGCTCAATTACACAAGAACTCTACAGAAGTAAATATGGCATGCACATGAATATCAATTAAATCCATTATGATCAGTGCACTCATGAGTCAGGAGGAAAATATGCACAATCTTGACAAAGCAATGGAGATGTGCATATTTTTACACATGTGAGGTTAAAATAAAATGTCAAGTTAATAGAAGCTTTCACATTTAAATCAATTGTTTAACAGGTCCAGAATACTTTTTTGACTCATAGTAGCTTGAAATCTCAGTTTATAAAGTTAACCATGAAAATAATTTGTGTACCTACATTCTTCTTTTGTCCCAACACTTCTCATTTTCTCTTTCTTGATTCTACTGCTTAGATGTCAAAATACTACCAATCTATACAGTGCTTTGTGAGTACAAAGGACAGTATTATTTAAACATCGGAAGTACTGCATATTTGTATTGGAGATGTTGTACAAGTTGCATTGGATTGAAGACTTGACAAAATGACAAAGCTTTGGTCTCAGGGAGCACTAAATGGAAGTCAATGAGGCAATCAAAGGATTTGCCCTCCGAGTTCTTTCCTCAGCTGTTCTAAGGATGTGTCTACATTGTAGAGACTGTACTGGCATGGCTCTGTTGGCAAACCCCATAGTACAGATTCTGCCTACACCAAAGAAGGGATTTTTTCCCTGGGTAGAAACTTTACCTCCTCAAATAAAATTAGCTATGGTGACAGAAATCCTTTATCATTGACTTAGCAGCATCTGCACTGGAGAAGGTGATGGTGAGGGGGTTGGTGGAATAACTATGTTGGTCAGAGGCATGGTTTTATTCACACTCCCTGACTAAGGGAGCTATACTGATATAATTCATCAGTGTAGACCAGTATAGGGTGAAAAAGAGTGGCCTCTCACAGCTGTTGACAAATGGGGACTTTTCAGTGATTGGTCTTTGTACTGTACTGTACTGTACTGTACTGTACTGCAATAGTTGTTGTCAAAGGCGGGGGCGAGGTGGTACGCATATGCAACAGTCAGAAATTGTCTTTTTCAGCAGAAATTCTGGACATGCACCAAGTGGCATTAGATTGTAGGTAATATCTTCCTTCCAATTATAACGGAATGTTAATGGCAGCCTGGCAAGCTTCTTATGAAATATTTTTTTCGATTAGCCAAAATTGTCTCTCCACACTCCTGACTGCAAATGAATTTTTGGGAGTATAATGACTTGGAGGGGAGAAATATGCTGCAAAAGTCACTAGTTTCCTCTTAGCAATCCTTTTGCATGAGGTCCAGACAACACACAGACACCTATGATCTGGTGATGGCTTGTAGATATGCTCAGTTTGGTGCAGAATATATCTGAAAAATGTGTTATGTATTGTAATTGACCACATGGCCTTAACATACAGAGAGTGTTTGTGTTGCTTTATATTAATACAAATTGCATTTCAGGCAGTTTTTCAAAACAAAAGTGGATTCATCAGAATCTGGGGAAAATCATAATGCTAAATGTCTGACTTCAGAAACAAAAAATAGTAAGTGAACAATAACATTAAGGTAACATAATGTTGAAATTTGTGAAGAGAGGAGGTATGTGATTAACCCTTGAAAGAGTGTAAGCAGGTTAACAACAAAGTCATATTAACTAAAAAAAAGCATTCTCTGTGGCCTCTAAACGTAATGCAAATTGGAGCTTTTGATAACTTTGTGGAAAAATTTTGGACCCACCCTGTACAATGCTGAAGCTGTTCAGAATTACTGTACTGGAAAAGAGAGCTCTCTCTCTCTCCCTATATAGTTATGAAACATAAATATAGATATGATTTAATTAACCTGAAGTAGCAATTTCATGGGAATAGGTTTCAGTGCCATAAATTATTTAGGGTATTTGTTAACACTTAGTGCAATGTACAGTCAGGCTTGTACATAAACAAGTTATTTATTAGCCAAATGCTGAAAGGACAGAATTATATTACCAAATAGGTATTATTATGAAGTATGATCTAATAAACAAAACTCATATGGCAAAATTTTGGAAAGTCACTCTATGCTAGAGGTGACAGCTTTGTACACCCATCTTTTTATGCAGAAAAACTCAATTTGTGTGTCCAGAGATTTTTTTCTGAGGCAAACTGGGCAGTTTAGGCCCCAGTCATAATGGCAGTTACTCCAACACAGTATGCTTTCTATTGTGAGTTGAGACTATAGCAGAAAGCACTATGGTCAGCCCTAAGGCCTTGACTCCAGTGGTCACATACACTATGAAGGAACTGACACCTATGTAGATGAATAAGGATGGACTCAAACAAATGCTTAAAATGCTTGGAGGAGTTCCTACTTAGCATTTAACTGAATTTTCATGCTCCTAAATTTTCCAAGTGAGTTACATGCAACAGAGTTTAGGGCAGGATATACTGCTTAAATGTTCTTGGTGCCCTTAGAAAATTCAGGAGAGAGTGATGCCCATATGCCCACAATAGCCCTGCCTTAGGAAGGCCCTGACCCTACAAAATCTTGAACATATCTTGTAAGGCAAGGAGCACCTTTGCCTCTCATTGATTTTAACTGATATCAGGAGGTGTTGCTGGTACTCGGGATCAGTGTTCCCTCTATTTCTTTCCACCCATTGGTGGAATAAATTTTGTTATGTGCACCAAGGCATGTGTGGATGTGTACCACCAATAGAAACACATGTTGTCAGCTGTGGGCAGCCGTGGGTGGTCTGCTAATCAGCTGGGCAGCACGTGAACCTCTCCTGGGCAGCCACCCAAACACTCAGCTTAAAGGAAACACTGCACAGGAGATGCTTGATAAATCAATATGTAGCCTTGGGCAAGTCACTTAGCCCTTTGCCCTTGCTTCCATTTCCTGTACAGAAATTGTAATATCTTTGTTAGAGGGATGTTGTGAGACTTAATTAGTTGATATTTTGTAAAGCATTTTGAAGCTAAAAAGTGCTACGCTACAAAAAGTGCTCAGTATAATTCATTATTAATATCAATTATGATGTCCTTTCTTGGTTTTCATATACCATGGCAACTAAAAGGCATCTGAGAACTTTTCCCTGATAGACATGAATCTGTAGTTTTAAATTCAAAATTAACATATTTTAAATATATTTGATATATGGGACCACTGTCATTTTAATGGCCCTGTGGCAGGTTAGAGTAAGAAAAGAGGATGTGAGTTAATTTAAAGATGCAGAGACAAAACATTAATAGGAGACAATCTGGGGACAATTTTCTCAAAGGAAATTATTCTGTTGGCAAGGGTGGCTAAATAAAGGTTCCCACAGGAGCTAGGTAATATATATAACTTTCCTTGATGAGGCTGAGGGTTTTGTCATTGTCTGTGAGGAAGAGAGTGACTAAAATAATTAAGGTGCTTATTCTGGTGCGGCAGCACAGTAAATGAAGTATGCTTGGATTTTCTCTTCACAGGAGTTAAATCTGTGACCTTCTGTACAAGAGGAAAGAGTCCTTTGTGTTCTGAGCCTTAATAACTGTACTATGATTTAATTTCTACAATAGCCAACAAAACACGAGTATTTATTTTCATTCACTCCACTCTTTCTCTGTAGCAAAGCGATCTAATTTTAATCTTTAAGCAAGAGTGAACTGTTTTTCTTTTTTCTTTGATTATCTTTATGTGTTAATAGCTTTGGTTTATCACATATGTTTCAGAATGTTTCTTTTACCTTGTGGAATACTGTTAGAAGTCTCTGTACAAAGGCAAAAGCTGTGGTTGCTATAGCAATAACCAATCTGATGAAGCTGTGACCTAAATCATGACTGAGAAAAATAGTACCTTGTCTATATCACTGCAGTTACTGCTTTCCGGGATTATGCTACCGGAATGCAGGATCTATTACCTAAAATGAACTCTTTAGTACACAAGAAAAGTAAAGTGATACTTCCCACACTATAAAGTTTGGAAGGAACACAGACAAGTTAAATCTGTGCTAAAAGGCTTATATTTTAGGCAGGTATTCTACTATGAGCCTCTTTGTAATCCATACATACATGTAGTTCCTGGTGTATTACAATATTTTTCCTGGAGTTCCAGTGACAATATTTTAGGGGGTGGAGTGATGTGTCCTGGGTTACTGGAAGCTCCTGAAGTCAACGGAAAGCTGATAGCTAAGTACTCAACACTGAGGTCCTTCAATCATCCTAGTACTGTATGAGCATTTACACAACACTTACAGAATTCATAAAGTCCTATCAAAGTGCGCAGTGTCTTGAATGATAAACCTAGGAAGCATTCTCTGGGGCATTTTCTTCTTCGGTGTTTATTGGTATTATTCCAAGGGGAGCAGTGGGGGAATAAAACTAACTTTTTTCAAGACTAAGCTTGATAAGTTTCTGGAGGGGATGGTATGATGAGACTGCCAGCAGCAACGGCTGTGTCTAGACTAGCCCCCAAATTCGAAGGGGGCATGGTAATTTGGGTGTTGGGAGATTACTAATGAAGTGCTGCGGTGCATATGCAGCACTTCATTAGGTTAAATCTCCCCCGTGGCAACTTCGAAGTGTGAAACTTTGAAGTACTGGCTTGTGTGTAGCCACAGGTCCCTTTGCTCCTCAAAGTACCCATGACTGACCCGCGGCTACACGCAAGCCGGCATTCGAAGTTTCACACTTTAAAGTTGTTGTGGGGGAAATTTATCTTAATGAAGTGCTGCATATGCACTGCAGCACTTCATTAGTAATCTCCCAACACCCTGATTACCATGCCCCCTTCGAAGTTGGAGGCTAGTCTAGACACAGCCAACATGTAGCAGATCTGCACTGGACAACAACAAATACCTCCTATAACTGTTGATGATGCACTAGTTGGGGAGTTATAACAGAAGCACTATAGAGAATTGGTTCCCACATGTTTGGCTGCTGGGTGTGGCCCACATGTTCAAGGGTCTAACTGATTACCATATTTGGGGTTGGAACAGAATTTTCCCCTGGGTCAGATTGGAAGAGACCCTGTGGGTTTTTCGCTTTACTCAGCAGCATGGGCATGGGTCACTTGTATGTTTAAATTAGCGTAAATGGTGGATTATCTGTAACTTGAAGTCTTTAAACCACGATCCAAGGATTTCATAATTCATGTAGAGATTATGGGAGTGGATGGATAAGGTTCCGTAGCCTGCAGTATGCAGGAGATTGGATTAGAATTGATCATGATGGTCCCTTCTGGCTTAAAAATCTCTGGCTGCACCTACACTACAGGGATGTTTCAAAAGATGGTCTTCCGGAAGATCATCTTTCAAAAGAACATGTCCACACACAAAAAAGCGGATCGAAAGATCGATCCACTCTTTGATAGACAGCATCCACACAGCCCTTGCTCTTTTGAAAGAACGGGCCAGGTATCAAAAAATCTGGCGCCAAGAGGACTGCTCTTGCGAAAAAAGGGCAGAGTGTCCACACGTGCTTTTTTTCAAAAGAAGTTTTTGAAATGAGGCACCCTTCCTGATCTGGGAGTGGAAGAGGGCTTCCAGAAGAAGAGCTGCATTCTTTCAATTTCAGATCAAAAGAGAGCATTTTGTGTGTGGACACTCTGCATGATCTTTTCAAAAAGGACCCGATTTTCTGAAAGACCTTGCTAGTGTAGATGTGGCCTATGATTGTAGCATTTGTTTTATAGTAATGCCTAGGAGACCCATTCATGGAACAGCCTTCCACACCATGTGCTAGATGCTGAACAAACACAAAACAAAAAGACCTTACAACTAAGTATAAGACAGGAGACAACAGATGGAAACAGACAGGCAGGGGAGCACAAGGAGACAATAATGGTTTGCATGATAAAACAATGGTTTTAGTACATCAGCAGCCTAACTGTTGTCATGTTAGCCTTCATAATAGAGTAGAGTTTTAAGGAGGGTTTTGAAGGATGATACTAAGTGAATTTTTAAAATGTTTATAGGTTGCACCTCCGCAGCCTGAGAACCAGTATGAGCGAAAGCATATAGCTGCAGGGGGGCGATGGATGCTGGAACCCAGGGGTAATTGGAGCTTAGAGTTAACCTTTATTATACAATGTTCTGGTCACAATTCTAGTGAGGGCACTCCGAGAATATTACAAGAGGTAATAAACTTGGTGGTCCTCACCAGTTAATATATCTCTGGTTAATAAATCCCTTGTCTAATGGAACCCATAGTTATTGGGTAATTTCTGCAACAATGTTGTTTAAACTCATGAAAATAGATAGTAACTTGCCTGTAAGTTGGTTTTATCAAGGGTAGTGAGATAACTGTCACTGTAATGCTACTCATTCATATGCACTAAGAGTGTAGTGCAACAAATATGGATTACCATTCTTGGTGTAACAACCACATGTTATATGGAGTACTTTTACAATAGTAGGTTGAACTCTTTCAGACCACTATTGACTATAAGAATGATAAATTCCTGGAGTACAGAAAAGTAAGGACAGAATGAAATAATATGTAAATTAGTTGTACTGAAGTAGAGGGTTAAATTGGAAAGTTGGGAGAATTAACTAAATCTGTTCCATTAAACAGCAGACACAGGCTGGCAATTCCGACTGCATTTTGACTGTTAAGTAGTTAGCTAAGAGGTACTTGTGCTGTTATTACTCTCCCTCTCAGTACCTCTCCTGTCCTTCTGATGTAAACCCAAGTGGATAAATCTTAAGTACTTAGAGACGATTAAACACCTCTGATGATGCTCATTGGGAAATCAAAGTTGCTATATTTGCTGTTCGAGATTCAGGCTGAAGATGCACAGACTAAAGAATCATGGCTGCTGAACTGTTTGGAGAGATCTAAAATTAATCATTTCTTATGGCCACCTGGCCTCTTCAACATCTGCTCAGTGTTTGGCTTAGATACTGTCTCCTATCTGAATTTGCACCACATATGACATGTCGCGTCAAGAGTGTGACACAACAGCAACATTTCAAAAGGAAATAAATGTTATTTTACAGGGCGTTGTGATATTGCTACTCCATTGTCTTGTTCTTGCTTCCCCCTGATCCCTCCGAGATGTTCAGTCTCAAATAGATTCTCAGGAGTTCCAATTGCTAACAATGTGGAAAACATAGCTTATAACAAACTATTTTCAATAGCACGGAGTTAATTTGTCACAAAATATCAATAGTCTCCTGTATTTTAAGTTGAAGTTTGTGAGTAGTACTCAGTTAAAATCAGGAGTTTCACGAACTTACAGATCCATTTAATTTTCCAAAAGCTCTTTTACCTCCTCAACACTAGTGTCTGATTGATGATGGTGCACTTTATGAACTAGAAAGATGTGGCTACTGGCCAATATGCAATATTATGAAATATTACATCAAGAACACTTAATATTTCATGGTTGATACCTAATCCATTGGGAAGGAATGGACCTCTGCTAGAAATAGCACCGATACGTAGCTCAAGCTGAGAAAAAAGAATCTGAGTGACAAAATAATATAATGCTCAAGCACTCAACAGTTAACTGAAGGGAAAATTGTTAGTAGTGGACTAAATCCTAAACTGAACTCCTGATTCAGTTTTGAGTAAGGGCTGATTAAATGATAACCGTGGATTTCAGGAGATGGGTTCCTATTTTTGTAGTGCTAATTCCTCATACGGTTGCCATGATAAGGTCTCCTGGAACCTGTAGCCAGATGGTTGGTTGTTAACCTGTTTTCTGGATTCTCTCAGGACCCCTTGCTCAGTTTTTCTTTTATTATTTCTGAGTCACTCCGTGGTGCAGCTTCCATCAATCCAGGTCTGAGTGTGCCAGCAAGTGAGTCCTCATAGAATCTATAAATGCTGCTGGGTGGTGTCCCTGAATACCAATGCCAGTTACAGCCTTCTCCTGGGCAATGAGTGTGCTGTCTCTGCAGCATTACTACAATCAGTAGGTTACCTGTTTATTTTATTAATTGACCTAGTTTTCATCTTTTTCTGTTCTCAGCTGTTTTTCTCTCCACAGGCCATCAGACTTTTCTGCATATCCATGTGCAGGACATGTTGCCTTCTATGCCATGAAACCTGGTCATCGTAAAATGTTGTTATTTTTTTCCATTGCTGGTTTGTTTGTTTTTTTGCTGTATTGTTGCTGCTTCATTATGGAGGAATTCTATGGAAACTTTAACATTTTAAAACTATTTTTCTGTACAAAATGATAAACATAGCATTTGGTATCAGCCTTACATTACAAAGCCACAGTGCTTTTGTAATCTGCTGGTTATGACTGTTTGTTTCTCTTTCTCTGTTTCTTTCTCACACAGACACACTGAACCTCTCTTTCTCTCTCCCCCAGCCCCCGCTTCCCCAACATCCAGTGGTCCTATATTCACAAACCAAATCTAAGCATGTGAGTTCCCTGGTTTTGTGATTACTAGTCCTTTTAAGAACCCTGTTAATCTTTACATTTCATACACATGAACGTAGAATGTTCCAATAACAACTTTCTGGCAGGAATTAGGGTAGTCCATTTCTTTACACTGTGGATTTAGAAACAGAATTTCCTTCCTTGTTCGACCTCTTTATTTCCAGTTTATATTGTGGCTGCAATGTGCCACTGCAGAAGTGTCATCACCTTTATCTTTTTACATTCTGATGTAGTCTGTAATCAACACTAGCTTCAGCTACTCTCATTACTAGCTCTTGAAGTGATTCTTCAGACTCAGCAAGAACAACATCATCATCAGATTACAGCATCTGCTTCCTCCAATTTCAATTTTACCACTGTAACCAACAACAATGCACATTTGCATTTCTCTGTACTGAGAGAACTGATGCTGTGCTATAATGCAGCCCTGCTAGACTGGCTTCCTGTTATTCAACTCCTGTGCAGTACCTTTTGTGATTCTTTCTTATTACTTGTTTCTGGTCACGACTGAGATAGCACCTACAGTCCACTGAGTATAGTATGTTGAATAAATGCACAAGAAAGCCCATGAAGATATCCTGAGAATTGTGTGGCTCATTCAAATACCTTTTTATATTCTATTGCACATGCTCGTTGTAGCAGTTGTTGCTTTGTTCCCCTCCCCCACACCCCAGGACTATTGTGAGTGCTGATTTCCAGTGATGTCGCCTATCCCCTCGTCTATGGCTTGCTAATACCAGGCATACTTCCACTTCCATATTCATCAGTCTCTCTCAGGAAATCAAGTTTATTGATTCTTTTTATTTTTTTTAAATTTCAGTAATGAGGGCAATTGTGTGGCAATGTGTACATTCCCTTAGGCTTCTTTTCTTTGTTAGTGGAATGAATTTAGGGTGTTGCATTAGTCCCATGGTCACTGTCCACTTTTCCACAGAGCTTGAAGTTCTTGATACCTGTCTAGCCACAAATAAAGTGTTCAGGACAGGTACCCACAAAACCAGGCATTTGTGCTTTTTAAAACATGTAAAGAGTGTCTCTTTAACTTCTTGAAAAAATAATATTCAGAAAAAAAGATCAAATAGGATTTCTTGACACAGCAACCAATGAGCTAGTTTTCTTATCTGAGATATCCACATTTTTAGCTAGTTTATCTTTAGCAAAATGGATCTGGCTGGTTTGAAAAAAAAATACAGAAAGCTTGTAGGCCTTAAAGTGGATTCATTTGTATATACAGGGGTTAGAGACAATAATGAATTTGAATGCGTTGTATCTTTAGCTTCATTGGGCTACACAGAGATTCTGGAGGATGTGGGATATCTGAAACAAAGGGATACTGCTACTCCAAAAATATTCCTGCTGAGGTGACACTAGGGGAGAGGGAGAAGGGAGCTGTAGAGTGGGCCCACACTGTACTCATCTTACAGCAGAAGCTTGGCTCATGTCCTAAAGGTTTGGGTGTGGTTCCCCCACTTTGGATGTTGGAACTTGGTCTACAACTTTGACGTGCCAATAAGGATTGGCTCAGTGGTCCCTCCTTCATGATGAAGGGTAACTAGGCCAAATGAAGCCTCTAGGCCAAACCTGTGACCCCACATGCCAGGCTGTGGTGGTTGGGGGTGGGGTGTCTTTCAAACACAGGAACCAGGACAAGATGCCCCTTTTGCTTCTGTTCCCTTAAGTGGCCCTTCTGAAAATCTTGTAATGGAGTGTTTCAGTGATATGGCACACATACTGTAACCAAATTACCCATATATTCAGTGGCACACTGAAAAATTCTGCAGCAGCTTCGTTTTAGTGTTGTTTGCAAACAACAAAAATTGATTTGTCCTCAGTTCATTTTTTCAAGGTTATCATAAGGCTCAGTAGGACCCGAGTCTGCAGGGCTATCAGGCAAGCAACTGCCCCACACTGTCTTTCAGTACCACCTGTAAACACCCTCCCACCACAATGCCTTAAAATCCAGTTACGCTCTTGGCCTTCATAGCATCCCCTGACACTCAAAGATTAGTCCAAATGTGCCAATTAATTACAACCAATTATACCTTTTGGTAATTTATGTGGCCTCTTTGTTCTATTAATGAAAATTTCTACCCATTGAAAGCAAATGAATAGATTTAAACATTTTAAGACCAGAAGAGACCACTCAGATCATCTAATTTAATCACCTGCATAACACTGGGCATAGAATTTCACCCGCAGATTTCTGAATTAAGCTCATAACTTTAGATTGATACACAGAATCTCTTTTAGAAGAAGTATTCAATCATGATTTAAAGCCTTCCAATGATGGAGAATTTAATACATCTCTAGTTAGTTATTTTAATGGTAAGATAAAAATTAAACTTAAAGATTTGCACATTATTTTGAGTGTGAATTTGTCTAGCTTCGGCTTTTAGTCATTGGCTGTTTTGCTGCCATGATGAACCACATGTACTCACATTCAAAGTAATGCCTAATATCAGGAACTGCCATGAAATACTAAATTGGAAGAAAATAATTCCAATAAACTTAATTTTTAATTTTTTTAGATGTGTAACAAATATAATGAGAAATGCTCTTACCCTAAATTCTAGGCAGTTGTGGAATGCATAAGTATTGTAGGAGGCTTTACAGGTAAAGGAAATAGTCATAGGGCCAGGCAAAGCAGAAACAAACTTCCTAGACACTGCTCTTATTTGATCATCCAACAATGGCCGAGAGGATATCTAGCAATATGTAAAATGAATACCCAAGTAACAAATGGTGAACACACACACCCAGTTAATGGGACAGGTTGTATCCCTCCAATATCTTCCAACTTCTTCCCTCCATTTATCAATATACCAATATAGCCTTATCTGGATTGAGATTCATCCACGTTGCTCTTATCTGTGCCCCAATCTCTTTCAAAGAATGTAAGAACATTCAGTGGCACTGTTAGGACTGAATGAGTTGCAGAAATAGATCTTCCTCACTAACCTGCTCAATAGCCTTGTATGGACTTTGGACAATAGATAGAATGCTGCATAACATTGCATAAGAAAGCCCTTAGAATGACTGTATAAATGTGCTCCCTAGGACCTTTCTGGGGTATCTGAATCTAGCTACCAATGGGAAGTCTTATGCTACTCTTCCTCTGATGGGCATCCAGTGGAGAGTCGTCCGACGGCTCCCTGATCCACTACCAGCAACCAGGCCACCTTTAGTCAGGCATCACCTGACCTGTTCAAGGCCACCTCAGGTAAGCGTGTGCCACGGCAAATCCCCTGGGTGTGGGCACACCCAGGCTCCAATGTGATGCCCCAACCCAGATGGCCCGTTCCAGGTCAGGGCACAGGGCCACGGCGATGCCTGCAGACGACATCCGACTCCCTCCCCCGTGGAAAGCCCCATGAGTGCACCGGGGAGG
The DNA here is from genome assembly GCF_033958435.1 of Carettochelys insculpta. NCBI lineage: Eukaryota > Metazoa > Chordata > Testudines > Carettochelyidae > Carettochelys > Carettochelys insculpta. The sequence continues at coordinate 262,715,626 of NC_134138.1, forward strand.
GGGCCTCGGATGGCATGGCTGTGCCCAGCACATCCACTCCCCCAGCAGGAACCTCCCCCTGTCTGAGCCCCCCGCAGGGTGCCAGCCTGTTCCTTCCTGGGGGGGGGGCACCATGGACAGCACCACTGCCCCAGCATCATGCCTCAGGGGCCAACGTAGTGAGTGTGTGGGAGCCTGCACCATGGCATCCCCTGGGGCACAGCTGTCCTGTGGGTCCAGGGTGGCAGCAGCCACTCAGCAGGGCTGGAGTCATGGCACCCAGGGTCTGGATGTGGCACTGACCCCCCTGTCCTTCCCACCCTTTTTCTTACAGTGGCACCATCTGAGGGGTGGGAGAGACAGACAAGGAGACTATGGCCTGCCAGCCCCACCCAGGCTGGAGGACCGAGCCAGGTACGGACCAGCCCCAGCTCCCCTGGCACGGTGGCCACGGGTCCAAAGGGCTTGATGCCGAGGCTGCGAGGATGAGGCCGCGGCCTACACAACCACTTTCTGCCACCAGACTGCCCTGGCAGAGAGGTGGCTGGCCCTCAATGGGGCCAAACTCAATTGGTAGTGGGACACATGGGGGAGGTGGTGGGGATACTCTGCAGTGTGTGCGGGGCCCTGGCCAACCAGCCCCCAGATGCCCTTGCTGCCCCCTCTGCTGCTGCCCCTGGCCCCACACTCCCCACTGCTGCCCCTGCTGCTCCACCCCCACAAGCCCGTGGCCCCAAGGTCCTGGCTGCCCTATTGCCCCCAGGCCTGCCTGCAGCTCCCCTCAGGGACCTTGTGGCCTGTCTCGTGGTCACAGAAGGCCCCATGAAAGGTCACCTGAGCTGCAGCCTGTCCCTCCTGTACCCCCTCCTGAGCTTGGGCCTGTGATGGACTGGCCTTACCTCCTGGTGCTCCTGGCCCCATCAGCGCCCCACAGTGGACTGCACACCCGGAGCAGGAAGGGCACCCATGGGCACTAGAGCTCGCGGCCCTCCACCCTGTCCCTCGAGTAGGGCCCCCTCCATCCCTGACCCAGGCCCCATCCCAGTTCATGTGCCATCGTTCCCTGACCCCCACGTACATAGTTATGATGGCTTTGCTTTATACATTTGTTTATTGTTTCCTAAGAATTATTAACAAATTTTTCCTAAGGTTCTACATTTCGCATTATATACATATTTACAGTTCACACTCCCCGTGTCCCTGATTATTGTGGGGGATGGTAGGTGGTGGGGTCTTGTGGGGGTCCTGTGGGGACCGTGGGGGGTTAGTAGCTCCCACCACAGGCGAATGCCTCCCAGAGTGCTTGCCAGATGTGGGCCCTGTTGTGGTTGAGCTGCCTGTCAGGGACTGCATCAGGCTGCTGGTACCAGTGGACCGGCTCTGCCATCCAGCCCTGGGTGGATCCCCTCATGCACCTCGATGAGTTTATGGAGGGCACAGCAGGTGGCCAAGACCTGCGAGACATTCTCCATCCCCACAATGAGGCACATGAGGAAATCTGAACCATGCCATCAGATGGTCAAATGCACACTCAACTGCATACTGGGCTTGTGTGAACTGGGCATTTTACACCTTCTGGGAGGGTGTGAGGTGGCCCCTGTACAGGTGCATCAATCAGGGCTGGAAGGGGTAGGCCAGGTCGCCCACGAGGCAGAGGGGGCATGGCAATCTCCTTGATGACGCGCTCCCGCCAGGGTACGAATGTTCCAGCCTCCTTCCTGCAGAACAGAACAGAGTTCCACAGGATGCATGCATTGTGCGCCTTGCCTGGCCAGCCCACGTAAATGTCCATGAACCTCCCCCGTGCATCCACCACCACCTGGAGCATGATTGAGTGGTACCCCTTGTGGTTCACGTAGTGGCTGCTGCTGTGGTCCGGGACCATGATGGGGATATGCATTGCATCAATCACCCCGATGCACTGGGGGAACCCGAGCTCCATGAAGCCCTAGACAAGCACATCCAGGTCCCCCATGCACACCAGCCACCGCACCAACACGTGGTTGATGGCTTTCATGACCTGCAGAGGAACAAAAGAAGGCACACTCATGGGCATGTCCAGGGTTGCCCGTGCCCTCTTCCCTGGCCCTCCAGCTTTGGGGCCCTCCCACCCCTGCTGGAATGGCCCTCCTGCAGTGGGTGTGTGTTGTTCCCCCTAGGCTACACCTACCCACCCCCTAGTCTGGCCTCCCACCCCCCTGACCCTCAGGGTTCCCTGTGCCTGCCACCCCCCTCCCAGGGTTTACCTCTAGTATGATGGCCCTGACAGTGGGCATGCCCACCCAGAACTGCTGCCCAATAGACTGGTAGCTGTCCGGGGTGGACAGTTTCCATATTGTGATGGCCATGCACCTCTCCATGGAGAGGGCTGGCCTCATCCAGGTGTCCTGGCAGTAGAGTGTGGGGAAAGCCAGCTGCAGCTCTCCAGGAAGGTCTCTTTCTTCATCCAGAGATTCTGCAGCTAGCGGTCATTTTCCCAGTCCCCCATGACAACCGAGTCCCACCAGTTGGTGCTGGTGGCATGGGTCCAGGCATGCTGGATGGCCTGGAGGGGGGGACCCAAGGGCCTGGGTCTCTGTCTCCACAGGAGGCTGAGGAGGGTGGCCAGGAGGATGGCCAGCATCTGGGCTGAGGCAACCCTGCTGGTCTGCAGCTACTGGGGATCCATGCCTGCTGGATGGGGCAGTCAGGACTGGGAAGTGGCTCAGCCTTGCTGTGAGCAGCATGGCAGGCCTAGGCAGCTGGTGCAGGGAGGCGGGGCTGTTTGGGAGGGGCCAACCCTGTTCTTTCTTGAAGAGCCTCTGTGCATGTGTAGACATGATCTTCTGGAAGACGGAGCAGCAATTTCAGACTGCGTTTTACGTGTAGATGTGATCTTCTGGAAGATGAGCCTCTGGAAGCTGTCTTCCAGAGGATCATCTTCCAGAAGATTGTGCATGTGTAGAAGTGGCCTTTGTGTGTAGACGCTCTGCAGGACCTTTGGAAAGAACCCCATTCTTTTGAAAAATCTTTCAAAAGAACTTGCTAGTGTAGACACAGCCATGACTTGGGATCAGCTAGAGGGGAGATTGTGGTGCATCATGGGAGGTGTACTCCAGTGAATAAGCCCACCTCATTTCAGAGAATGTGGGTCTGAAACACCTGAACTAAAATTCCCGTGAAGTACTGCAGCCACATTTTAAAATAGAAATTCCAAATTTGGGCCCCAAAAAGTTCGGGCTTTTTTGGCAGGAACTCAAAATTGCCCATTAAATGTACCCTCTCCCATTTTCTGACAGCTCTACTTTATAGACCAACACAATCATTTTCTAACTAATATTCTTGGAATCAGCAGCAGGTAAATCAATATGGAGGAAGGAGGGGTCTCGGGTACACAGGGGAAAAGGGGTACAAAGCAAAACAAAATAATCAGCAAAAACCTGTATGCAGGTTCTGTATTTACCAGTTCTCACATGGAGGTTCTCCGTTGGACTGTCATTGAAGCATCTGCCATAGGTCCTTTACAATGGATAGGGAATCAACATCATATTAGCATGACAACCAAGTTCAGAATTTATTCAAGCTGTATCCTTCCCGCACTGTGAAACATAGACGCTGCGCCTTGCAGACTGGACAAAGCTGAAGGCTTTCCACGCAACATGTCAATGTCATACATTAGGCATGAAGTGGATTACTTAATCTGTAATGCAGGTGCTTATGGTCACTTGGGTACACAGACTACTGGCGCCATTGTCCACAGGTAGTGCCTTACGCTTTTTATCCATGTTGCAAGGATGCCTCATGATATTCCAGTGAACACTGTTCTTCAGGTACCCTGTAGCATCCAAGATAAAATTCCACCAACTGAGGAATGAAGCTGTCTCAGAGGTAGATTCCCCATTACATGAGTTCATCAAGTCTTTGCTGATGTTGGACTCTCAGGCCATCAAGCCTTCACAATAGTGCAGGAACAGAACAAATGGTGAATGATTTTGCTAGTCTTTAAAGTGCTACTTGACTGCTTTTTGTTTCTATAACAGACAGTGTGATTAAGCACTGATCCCCCTAAATTTCTTGCTTATGAATACTATTACTGTGGTGTGAGGGCATCTTTTATATTTAGGTTTATGTCCTTACCAAGCAACATAAATACCCAAATATATATAATTGAAGAGTATTTACGTGAGGCTGCAGGGGTACAACTGTATCAGTTTAAATGTGTTCCTGGGATGATTCTGAAAAAGCATTTCCATTTCTTGTCCTCATGGCTGTGAAGAAAACATGACCCAGAAGGCAAATAAAAATATCCAAAATGAGTTATTTTAAAAGATTTTGGGGGCCTAACTCACAATTTTTGAACACTTGGGGGTGGTAGGATTTTTGAATTCAAATAGCTGGGAAGCTCTTTGGGCTAAAGACTTGTAATCACAGAATCACAGAACACTAGAACTGGAACAGACGTCGAGAGGTCATCGAGTCCAGTTCCCTGCCCTTTCGGCAGGACCTAGCACCATCCAGATCATCCCCACTAAGTGTCTATCTAAGCTGGTCTTAAAAATTTCCACAACCTCCCTAGGTAATTTATTTCAGTGTTTAACCACCATGACAGTTAGGCAGTTTTTCCTAATGTCTAATTTAAACCTCTCTTGCTGCAGTTTAAGCCCATCGCTCCTTGTCCTATCCTCAGAGCCTAAGGAGAACAATTTTTCTCCCTCCTTCTTGTAACCCTCTTTGAGGTACCTGAAAACTGCTATCACGTCCCCTCTAAATCTTCTCTTTTCTAAACTAAACAAACCCAGTTCTTTCAGTCTTCCCTCATAGCTCATGGTCTCTAGATCTTTAGTAATTCTTGTTGCTCTTCTTTGGAATTTCTCCAGTTTCTCCACATCTTTCTTGAAATGTGGTGCCCAGAACTGGACACAGTACTCCTAATGAGGTCTAATTAGGGCTGAGTAGAGTGGAAGAATGACTTCTCATGTCTTGCTCACTCCTGTTAATGCATCCCAGAATCATGTTTGCTTTTTTTTTGCAACAGCATCAGACTGTTGACTCATATTTAGCTTGGGTCCACAATGACCTCTAAATCCCTTTCTGCAGTACTGCTTCCGAGAAAGTTGCTTCCTATTCTATATATATGAAGCTGATTCTTTGTATAATAGCAGTGCCCATTGTACCATCCTGCACATGCATTGACAGTAGAAGATTTAAAATATATTGAACCAATCCTTCAGCTGGTGTAAAGTGGCATAGTCCCTTTGACTTCACTTTAACCCACTGCTTTATGACTGGTATCATAAAGTAATCTGAACGATAACTAGCATTAATCAAGACCCACAAAGTGCTGTCTTTGTTCTTCATGACTGCTTCTACACATTCCCCTTCCAGAGGAATTGGCATGGTAATGAGCAGCCCAGAAGATGCTGATGAAGCAAGGATGTAAATTTCCTGCACCTCATTTGCATATGGCCACGTTATTTGGAGTTTGGAAGAAGCTCTTCCAGTCTCTAAAATACATGTGTAGACGTGCAGCCCACGGGGATCTCCTAGAAAGAAACCCTCCTTCTGGAAGCCCCCTCTTTCTCAAAACAGCCTATTTATTCACATAGGAGCTGCGTCTACACGTGCACGCTACTTCGAAGTAGCGGCAGTAACTTCGAAATAGCGCCCGTCACGTCTACACGTGTTGGGCGCTATTTCGAAGTTGAAATCGACGTTAGGCGGCGAGACGTCGAAGTCGCTAACCCCATGAGGGGATGGGAATAGCACCCTACTTCGACGTTCAACATCGAAGTAGGGACGTGTAGACGATGCGCGTCCCGCAACATCGAAATAGCGGGGTCCTCCATGGCGGCCATCAGCTGGGGGGTTGAGAGATACTCTCTCTCCAGCCCTTGTGGGGCTCTGTGGTCACCGTGGGCAGCAGCCCTTAGCCCAGGGCTTCTGGCTGCTGCTGCTGCAGCTGGGGGTCCGTGCTGCATATACAGGGTCTGCAACTAGTTGTTGGCTCTGTGTATCTTGCACTGTTTAATGAAAGTGTGTCTGGGAGGGGCCCTTTAAGGGAGCGACTTGCTGTTGAGTCCGCCTCGTGACCCTGTCTGCAGCTGTGCCTGGCTCCCTTATTTCGATGTGTGCTACTTTGGCGTGTAGACGTTCCCTCGCTGTGCCTATTTCGATGTTGGGCTGAGCAACGTCGAAGTTGAACATCGACGTTGCCAGCCCTGGAGGACGTGTAGACGTTATTCATTGAAATAGTCTATTTCGATGTCGCAACATCGAAATAAGCTATTTCGAAGTTGGGTGCACGTGTAGACGTAGCCAGGGTGTGTCTACACTAGCCGGCTACTTCAAAGTAGCTGTCACAACATCAAAGTAGTACACGTCGCGTCTACACGTGCCATGAGCCCTTTCAATGTTGAAATCGACGTTATGCGGTGAGACATCGAAATCACTATTCCTATCCGAAGATGGGAGTAGCTCCGTACTTCGATGTTCAATGTCGAAGTAGGGCATGTGTAGACGATCTGCATCCCGCTACATCGAAATAGCGGGGTCCTCCACGGCAGCCATCAGCTGAGGTGTTGAGAGACGCTCTGTCCAGCCCCTGCGGGGCTCTATGGTCACCGCATGCAGCAGCCCTTAGCCCAGGGCTTCTGGCTGCTGCTGCTGCTGCTACTGCTGGGGGTCCATGCTGTGTGCACGGGGTCTGCAACTGGTTGTTAGCTCTGTGGATCTTGTGCTGTGCAGGCCGAGTGTGTCTAGGAGGGGCCCTTTAAGGGAGCGGCTTGGGGCTTTGCTGGCCCCTTATTTCGACGGGGAGCTCTTGTGTGTGCGGACGCTCCACATTTCCTTCTGGGGTGGCTCCTTTTGACGTTCTCCATCGCTACTTTGACGTTGAACGTCGATGGCACCAGCCCTGGAGGACATATAGATGATACGTGTCGAATTAGCCTATTTCGATGTTCTTACGTCAAAATGGGCTACTTCGATGTAGTGTGCTAGTGTAGACGTAGCCATAATGAGGTCTCAGGGTATGGCAATGCAAATAATAATAATAATAATAATAATAATAATACAAAAGGCCACTAACTTGAATTTAACAAATTACATTACATTTATCATATTCTACAGATTCCCCAACTGAAGAATATTTGTATGTTCATTTATTTTATGTGAGAAAGCATAAATGAGAACATGAGAACATAAAATTCACTGCAGTGGGTCAGATCAATGGTCTGGCTAGCCCCGGATCCTGTTTTCTGACTGTGGCCTGTGCCAGCTACTTCAGAGGGAATGAACAGAATAACTCATTTGTGAATGAGCCATTCTCAGTTGTCCAGTCCCAGCTTTTGACAGTCATATATTTAGGTACATCCAAACCATGGGGTTAAATCCCTAACCATTAAGGCTAATAACCAGTTGTGAGCATTTCTTGATACTCTAAATGCTTCATGAATGTGTCTACTTTCTTGAGCCCAGTTATATTTATGGCTTTCATGACACTCTATGACAACAAGTTCCGCGGGCTGACTGTGTGTTGGATGAAGTACTTCCTTCTGTGTGTTCTGCTCACCCCTGGATCTTTTGTTACGTGAGGGGGTAAATAACACTTCTTTATCCACTTGCTCCACACCGTTCACTATTCTCTAGACTTCTGTCATATCGCACCCCCAATAGTTGTCTCTTTGCTAAGCAAAACAGCCCCAGTCCTTTAAATCTCTGTACGCATGGAAGCTGTTCCATATGCCTAATCATTTTTGCTGCCATTCTCTGTGCCTTTTCCAATTCTAATATATCTTTTTTGAGATGGAATGACCAGCACTCCATGCAGTATTCAAGTGTGGGCATACCCTGGCTTTGTACAGTGGCATTATGCTATGGTTAAATGTTAGGATTGAATACATTTCTCTGGAGAAGATGTAAACCTGAGTACTGAGAAAAATCCCACAGGATTATTGATCTGAATACTCCTGTTGTCATTACTAGTGCTGCATGTGTTACCAAGGTGAGAAGGATTAAGCCTAATATTTGTACCAAAAATACTTTCAAAAGGTGTTTCAGATCTAACCAGGAGCTTTTTGATGGCTTTTATCATGAGGCAAAATAATTTTTTCCACCTCCTGTGTCAGGGTGAGGATAGCTCAATGGGTAGATCATTGGCCTTTTAAACCCAGGGCTATGAGTTTAATCCTTGAGAGAGTCTTCCAACGACCTGGGGCAGGTTAGGTTTAAAAAAATTGTCAGGGGTGGTGATAGGTCCTGCTATGAGTTCAGGGGACTGGGCTCAATGACCTCTTAAAGTTCTTTCCAGTTCTACAAGATGCATATATCTTCATGCTTCAAAGCTCTAAGAAGTACTTTCAACAAAAGTTTATCCTTATTCATAACAAGCTAGTAAAAACCAAAATTAAAGGTCAAGTGTTTGTTACAGTGTGTAGATCAATATATAAAAAAATATTTGGAGATACACGTCATAGAGCTGGAAGGGACTGTGGGAGGTCATCAAGTCCAGGCCCCTGCCCTGTCAGCAGGGCCAAGTACCATCTCCTTTTTTTTTAGCTTCCCCTTCCCCTGCCTATTTGCCCAGGAACCCCAACTGACTCCCTCAAGGATGATGCTCAGAAGCCTGGGTTTAGCAGACTAATGTGTGACCCACTGAATATGCTTTCCCCAGCTCATGCATTCTTGCAGTTCAATCTAGTGATATTCTGTCATCCTTTCATGTTTATGCTCAGCTACTAGCAAATGCTAAATGGTGCAAAATTATCAATGCAGGCATGTCCTTTGTTTCTGAAATTTTATAGGACTGATCCTAGTGATTCAAACTTGGTTAGGAAACTTCTAAACCAAATACTTGTGACAGCCTAAACAGTCAGCATTAACATAAGGAACATTGTACACCAGGTAACACTTTGATCAACCGAGCGCCTTTTTATTTCAGTGTGCCCACACACTTTATCCTTCACTGAGCATGAAAACTGCTTTATTTTAAATACCTTTAATAGCTTGTGGCTCTAAGAGATCATGATCCAACAGCAAAGGATATTTTAAAGAACCAATGAGTAAACCCTTTGATGGCACCCTGGGAAAGCCCTAGCCAGGGACTTATATTCATGACTCCTCTTACCAATAGTGAAGTAGTAATTCTCTTCCATGGACTGCCTAAAGCAAAGCTTGCTCAGTGCATTTTATAATTATTGTCATTAAATGTGATTTTGGCATGTCTAGGTGTTATGTTTGGATGCAGATGATTTCTTCAGGAATATAATTGCTGGAATTAAAATGTCAAAGGTGCCATTTGATTCTGTGTTTTCGATTATATAAATTAATTTTTGATTTGACATTCCTTAAATATCCATATTAATTAATGGGAAAAGATGCACAGATGAACTTGTTTCAGTGATGAATCATGCCAGATGACATTTCAATAATAACTTTTTATTACCAATCAATATTTTCCTCACCTTTCACTTTACATCATATAATTGTCACTTGCTTTTCATTTTTAAAACCCACTTTGGGGCTTTTGCAAAAGATACCAATGCAAAGTTGTGCCTGTTTGAGAAGAAAGAAATAACTGAGATGGGAAACAATGTATTACTTGTTGGGTAATCATTTATCTCACAGCTATTTACTGGCTAATTCCAGACTCATGGGGCCAGATTCTCTGCTGTATCCAGGAGGTGCAGCAGCATAGCAGTGTTTGTGTGAGAGAGAAACCACAAAGGGGCTGGTTATGCTTCCTTTAGCCTAGGGTTGTATGAAGCAGTTTGCTGGACAAGGGGAGATCATTGCTGACCCTCCCGCTTGGCTCATCTCCCAGCTCCACTCCTGGCCCCAGCTGCCACCCAGCCCCCTCCAGCCTGGTTGCTGCCTCCCCTGTCCAGCTCTTCTGCTGGCCCCTGCTGCCAGCCTCCTCCCAGCCTCCCAGACCTATTCCACTTCTTGCCCCGGCAGGGCTGCAGGCCCTGCTCAAGCTGCCTGCCCTACTTCTACAAGCCCTGGATGGGCTGCTGACTCTGCTTCCAGCACCCTTGCTTGGCCTGCACGCCTCCACTGTGCTCCCAGTCACCAGCCCAGCTCAGGCTGCCAGTCCACTGCCACTGGCCCTATCTAGTCTGCTTGCTGGCTGACCCTGCTGCTGTAAGTTCTGGCAGGGCTCCTATCTTCAGGCCACGCTATCACCCGAATCCCAACCACTTGGGTTCTATGGACCAGAGAATCCCAGTTTTTAGAGGTTCAACCTGTGCTGCCTCTCCCCAGAGACAACAAAGCCGGTCTTACCTACAGGTTTCCCTGAGTGCTTGCAGGGAAAACTTCAACATATCTATTTATGACTTGCTACCTCATCATCACCTGTCCTCATGTCAATGCACAGCCTGTGGCAACTAGCCAAAACATTGGGTCTTCATGTGCCAAGAAAAGGAAAATTAATTTCAACACCTTGATGACAACAACAGTGCTTGATTCTTTCATCTTCAAAGTGTGCTGCAAATATTAGCTAATGAATTAATCCTCAAAACACCCTTCTGCATTAGTATCCCTTTTTAGCAGACGGGGCAGTTGAGTCAGCGGGATGAAGTGACTGGCCCAAGGCTACAGAAGAAGTTGGCATCAGGGCTAGGATGTGAAATGGTGGGGAATTCCTATCTAGGAAGCTATCAAGGCCTGGAGCAGCGTGGAGACTTTCTGTGGAGACTACGGCAAGCCTGATGCTGGTCTGGGAATAGCTCTGTTAGATCATTCCAGATCTTCTGGTTAAGCCAGGGTGGTCTTTTGCCAGATTTCCCATGTTTTCCTATGCAGTGGAAAGTGTGCGTTTGTATCCTTAATACTGTTTCTTTGAAAAAGTGCAAGTTGTCTTCAATTGTTCTTCCTCTTAGACTTGCTTCCCCTGGGATCTTACCTACTAACTCCTTGCATTGGCTATAGTCTGCCATCTTGAAATCCATTGTCTTTATTTTACTGTTCTTCCTTCTGTCTTTCCTTAGAATCAGGAACTCTATCATTATGATAAGGACTATGTGATATATGCTATCACGTGCCAGCAATGCCCCTCTGCCATGTACATTGGACAAATGAGACTCTGTGCTAAAGAATGAATGGACATAAATCTGACATCAGGAATTGGAATAAACATAAATGTATAGGGGACCACTTTAACATCCCTGTATATTCAATAGAGGATTTCAAAGTAGCCATTCTTCTACAAAAGGATTTTACCACAAGATTACAGAAGTGGAATTCATTTGCAAATCAGACACTTTTACGTAACGCCTTAACATAGATCTCAATTATCTTATGCATTACAAGGGCAATTTTCCCAGCTTTGAAATTTGCAGGAATGATGTGCATCCTATTTAAGTGAATTTTTCTTCATCTACTGGTCCTATTAGTGACAGGTAACCCTTTTTTCCCTCCTTCTTTCTTTCCCTCCCTCTCTGCTATATAAACTCTGGATTCTAATTTGTCTACTCCAAAATCTCAGGAAGTGGGTCTTACCCATGAAAGTTCATCACCTCAAACATTTGTTAGCCTAAGGTGCTACAGGACTGCTTGTTATTTGTGAAGCTACAGACAGCCCTCTGAGTCTGTAATTTCATGATTACTTTCACCCAAGCTGCCTTCCACTTTCAAATTCTCAACCAGTTCCTCCTTATTTGTCAAAAATCAAATCTAGAACAGCCTCTCCCCTTGTAGCTTTCACCACCTTCTGAAATAAAAAAAAAAAGTCTCCAGTAAAGTTCAAGAACTTGGATAAGCTGTGCCCTGCTGTGATATTTTCCCAATTGATGGTTTGGTAGTTGAAGTACCCCCATCAGCACACAGTCTTGTTCTTTGGATGGTTTCATTAGGTGTTTAAAAAAAGACCTCATCCATCTTTTTTCTTGGCCAAGTGGTCTATAGTAGATCCCTACCATGACATCACCTTTTTTTAACCCCTTTTATCTTTGTTCAGACACTTTCAATGTCTGTCTCCTATTTCCATCTTAAGCTCAGTCCATTTTTAATGTATAAGGCAATAACTCATCCTTTCCCCCCTGCCTGAGTAAGCTGTACTACTCTTCTATAATCATATTCCAGTCATGCATACTATCCCTCCAACTCTCTGTGGTGTTCATTTACGAGCATTATGAGTTCTTCTTTCTTATTCTCCTTATTTCTTGCATTATTGTACAGGCAACTAAGATACTGATTTGATTCCCACTCCCTCCCTCAGTTCTGTCTTGTCTCTGTTTTATCCCAGTTATTATAGCCCAGGCTGCCTCCAATTTCTGACCCTTCTCCCATAAGAACATAAGAACATAAGAACATAAGAATGGCCATACTGGGTCAGACCAAAGGTCCATCCAGCCCAGCATCCCATCTGCCGACGGTGGCCAACGCCAGGTGCCCCAGAGAAGGAGAACAGAAGACAATGATCAAGTGATTTATCTCCTGCCATCCATCTCCTGCCCTTGTACTGAAGGCTAGGGCACCATACTTTATCCCTGGCTAATAGCCATTTATGGACCTAACCTGCAAAAATTTATCAAGCTCTTTTTTAAACCCTAATAGAGTCCTGGCCTTCACAGCCTCCTCGGGCAAGGAGTTCCACAGGTTGACTGTGCGCTGTGTGAAGAAAAATTTCCTTTTATTAGTTTTGAACCTACTACCCATCAATTTCATTTGGTGTCCCCTAGTTCTTGTATTATGGGAAAAGGTAAATAATTTTTCTATATTCACTTTCTCCACACCATTCATGATTTTATATACCTCTATCATATCGCCCCTCAATCGCCTCTTTTCCAAACTGAAAAGTCCCAGTCTCTCTAGCCTCTCCCCATATGGGACCCGTTCCAAGCCCCTAATCATCTTAGTCGCCCTTTTCTGAACCTTTTCTAATGCCAATATATCTTTTTTGAGGTGAGGAGACCACATCTGCACGCAGTACTCAAGATGTGGGCATACCATAGTTTTATATAGGGGAAGTATGATATCTTTTGTCTTATTATCGATCCCTTTTTTAATAATTCCTAACATCCTATTTGCTTTACTAACTGCCACTGCACACTGCGTGGATGTCTTCAGAGAACTATCCACTATAACTCCAAGATCCCTTTCCTGATCTGTCGTAGCTAAATTTGACCCCATCATGTAGTACGTGTAATTTGGGTTATTTTTTCCAACATGCATTACCTTACACTTACCCACATTAAATTTCATTTGCCATTTTGCTGCCCAATCACTCAGTTTGCTGAGATCTTTTTGTAGTTCTTCACAATCCCTTTTGCTTTTGACTGTCCTGAACAACTTGGTGTCATCTGCAAACTTGGCCACCTCACTGCTTACCTCATTTTCTAGATCATTGATGAACAAGTTGAACAGGATCGGTCCCAGGACTGACCCCTGGGGAACACCACTAGTTACCCTCCTCCATTGTGAAAATTTACCATTTATTCCCACCCTTTGTTTTCTGTCTTTTAACCAATTCCCGATCCATGAAAGGATCTTTCCTCCTATCCCATGACCACCTAATTTACATAAAAGCCTTTGGTGTGGGACCGTGTCAAAGGCTTTCTGGAAATCTAGGTATATTATGTCCACTGGGTGCCCCTTGTCCGCATGTTTATTAACCCCTTCAAAGAATTCTAATAGATTAGTTAGACACGACTTCCCTCTGCAGAAACCATGCTGACTTTTGCCCAACAATTCGTGCTCTTCTACGTGCCTTGCAATTTTATTCTTTACTAGTGTTTCTACTAATTTGCCTGGTACTGATGTTAAACTTATCGGTCTATAATTGCCAGGGTCTCCTCTAGAGCCTTTTTTAAATATTGGCGTTATATTGGCCGTCTTCCAGTCATTTGGTACCAAAGTGGATTTAAAGGATAGGTTACAAACCACTGTTAATAACTCCGCAATTTCACATTTGAGTTCTTTCAGAACCCTTGGGTGAATACCGTCTGGTCCTGGAGACTTGTTACTATTCAGCTTATCAATTAACTCCAAAACCTCCTCTAATGTCACTTCAATCTGAGTGAGTTCCTCAGATTTGTCACCTAAAAAGGCTGGCTCAGATTTAGGAACCTCTGTAACATCCTCAGCCGTGAAGACTGAAGCAAAGAAATCATTTAATCGCTCCGCAATGGCACTGTCTTCCTTGATCGCTCCTTTTATATCTTTATCGTCCAAGGGCCCCACTGCTTTTTTAGCAGGCTTCCTGCTTCTAATGTATTTAAAAAACATTTTACTATCGTTTTTTGAATTTTTGGCTAGCTGTTCCTCAAAATCTTTTTTGGCTTTTCTTATTACATTATGACACTTAATTTGGGAGTGTTTATGTTCCTTTCTATTTTCCTCACTAGGATTTGACTTCCACTTTTTAAAAGCTGCCCTTTTCTCTCTCACTGCCTTTTTAACATGGCTGTTTAGCCATGGTGGTTCTTTGTTAGGTCTCTTACTGTGTTTTTTTATTTGGGGTATACATTTAAGTTGGGCCTCTAGTATGGTGTCTTTAAACAGTTTCCATGCAGCTTCCAGGGTTTTTAGTTTAATTACTCTACCTTTTAGTTTCTGTTTAACTAGCTTCCTCATTTTAGTGTAATTCCCCTTTTTGAAATTAAATGCCAGAGTGTTTGACCACTGCGGTGTTCTTCCCAACACAGGAATATTAAAAGTTATTATATTGTGGTCACTATTTCCAAGCGGTCCAGTAACAGTTACCTCTTGGACCAGATCCTGCGTTCCAGTCAAGACTAGATCGAGAATTGACTCTCCCCTTGTGGGTTCCTGTACTAGCTGCTCCAAGAAGCAGTCATTTAAGGCATCAAGAAATTTAATCTCTGAATCCCGTCCTGAGGTGACATGCACCCAATCAATATGGGGATAATTGAAATCTCCTATTATTACTGTGTTTTTTATTTTGATAGCCTCTCTAATCTCCCTTAACATTTCAGCATCACTATCACTGTCCTGGTTAGGTGGTCGGTAATATATTCCTAATGCCATATTCATATTAGAGGAATGAATTGTTATCCATAATGATTCTATGGAACATTTTGATTCCTTTAGGATTTTTGTTTCATTTGATTCTATATTATCCTTCACATATAGTACCACTCCGCCACCCGCACGACCTGTTCTGTCTTTCCGATATAATTTATATCCCGGTATGATAGTGTCCCACTGATTGTCCTCATTCCACCATGTTTCTGAGATGCCTATTATGTCAACTTCCTCCTTTGATATGAGGTACTCCAGTTCACCCATCTTATTAGACAGACTCCTAGCATTTGTGTAAAAGCACGTTAAAAAACTACCACTATTTATATGTCCGCCTTTCACAGACGCCTTGGATTTTTTTATATGCGATTGTTTCACATCTGATCTTGCTCATGTATTATTTCCCATGTTCCCTATCTGACTAACTTCTAGGGAATCCCTATCTATGGAGCCTCGTGTAAGAGAAGTCTCCGTCCGATCCAGGTGCTCCCCCGCACCAATCCCCCATGTTTTTGACTTACGTGTGGCTTTTGGTCACGTGCCCATCAAACTTAGTTTAAAGCACTCTTCACTAGGTTAGCCAGTCTGTATCCAAATATACTCTTCACCTTCCTTGATAAGGGCACCACAGCTCTGCTTAACTGTCCTTCTTGGAATAGCATCTGGAGTGAAGGAAGCTGAATCCCTCCAAGTGACATCATCTTCGCAGCCAGGTATTCAGCTCTATGATACTTCTGTCTCAGCTTGGGTCCCTACCTTTGACCGAAAGGATCAAAGAGAACACCACCTCCACTCTGAATGTCTTCACCAGTACCCTCAGAGCCCTGTTCTCAGTTCTGATCTGCTGATGATCAAACCTTGCAATGTCATTAGTAGATGAGAAGCATGAGATAATAGTCAGAGGACAGATGTCCCCAGCAATCCCTTTCTAATGTCTCTGATACAGGCCGCTGACAGGCAGCATACCTCTTGGGACGTCATGCCAGAGAGACAGATGGGTGCCTCCGTACCCCTCAGAAGAGTGTTTCTAACCACTGCTACCTTCTGTTGCCTTCGAAGAGTGGTGGCTGAAGACCCCGTAGTCTTGGCTTCTTCTGTTTTGCTTTGGGAGTGGCGGGGGAGGATTCCTCATCTCTGGTTGCCAGGGCAACATAACAATTCTTCACCACTGTGGTAGGTAGGGAGGGAGCAGGGGTGGAGCATGAAATAACCAGTTCTCAGTGTCAGCCCTGTGCAGCGCCATCTCCTCCTCCCCAGTAGTGCACCAGTAGTCCTCTGTAGCTGGATGGCTTCCTCAGCCTTGGGTGTCTCCACGTGAATACTCTTCAGGAATTTCTTGTGCGCATGAACGTGTAATAGGATTCAGCGGTGACAATCCCTTGTATTGCTGAAAGAAAAATAGAGGCTGTTACTCAAGAGTCATACAAAGTTTGGGATGATAACCAAACACTAGTGAATAAAATCATAAAAATAAACTGTCCTAGTTTCTTTGGTTCTGCGTACCCTGACAAACTGCACAGTATTACCAGACTCTCGAGAGAAAAGATACCTAAGGTGTCAGTAAAAACTGACAGTAGTTAAAAAAAACCAACAGGTATTCAGTGGAAGTTCATAAAGGGTGACAATATTGAAAGAATCTTTCACTGGTTAATATAATATAATAACGTGTTATGAAATCAGAATCTGAGGATTAGAATATTTCTTTGTGCGAAATCTCTTCTTTCTAAGACTATATCTAGATTGGCAAATTTTGATGGCACAAGTTTGTGTTGGAAGCTATCTTGTGACAAAACATCTGGGCATGCTGTGGCTGGGGCTGACCTTTCTGACAGCCATCTTCCTGTTCCTCACTGAGGGTGAGCCTGAGAACCTTTGAGGCCAGCTCCCTGGCTGCAGGACTTGAACAGCCCAATCCCCAGTCCATACACATGCAGCTCTGGAGGTGCCACACCAGTTTGGACTGGTGGGACCAGCTGGTCATGGAGCAGTGGGACACCCAGCAGTGGCTCCAAAACTTCCACATGCAGAAGGCCACTTTCTTGGACCTCTGTGCCTGGCTCCCCCTTGCCCTCCGGAGGTACGACACCCAGCTGCAGCTTGCCAACCCCATGGAGAAGTGGGTCTCAATTGCCCTCTGCAAGCTCACCGCCCCGACAGCTACCACTCTGTGGGCAACCAGTCTGGCGTGGGGAAATCTGCTGTTGGAGCCCTTCTCATGGAAATAACACTCTCCCTGGCAGCGGTCCCTGCCCCAGGGTGGGAGGGTGACCCACAAAAGGGGGATCCTCAGGAAGTGGGTCGGGGTGTGAGGGGTGGATTAGGGTGGGGCGAAGCTGTGTTCTGGGGGACCCTGTCATCCCATGCTCCCATAGCTCTACTGATGAGGGGGAGGCCTCATGAGAAGGGGTCCCCAAGAGCTCAGGGGAAAGGGCTCAGGAGGGGGCCGAGGTCCCTCCCTCAGTTCCTGTCATGTGTGTTCAGATTGCCTCCTTCTTCAGGTCATGAGGGCCATCAAAATTATCCTGCCGTGGAGGGTCATCCGTCTGGGAGACCTTGACCTGGTCATGGCTGGATTTGCTGCCCTGAGGTTCCCAAACTGCACTGGGGCCATTGATGGGACCCACATCCCAATCCATTCCCCAGAGCATAGCACAGCCAAGTACATCAACCAGAAGGGCTACTTCCCCTTCGTGCTTCAGGCTTTGGTCAATGACCATGGACAGTTCACATAGATTTATGTCAGGTGCCCATGTATTCTGCAATTCCAGCCTGTGCCAGAGGCTGGAGGCAGGCACATTCATTCCCCACCATGATCTGTTTGTTGGGGACATGCAGATGCCACTCTGCATGATGGAGGATGTGGCTTACCTTCTCATGCCATAACTGATGAAGCAATGACTGGTGAAGCCAGTTGGCCCCTATTCAATGCCCACCTGAACTGCACCAGGATGCAGGCTGAGTGTGTCTTTGGCTGCCTCAAGGCACAGTTCAGGTGCCTGCTCATCCACCTCGACATAGGGTAGCACAACAGCCACCAGGATGTGGGAGCTTATCGTGTTCTGTACAACATTGTGGAGGAGAAGGATGGCCACCAGCCATGAGGAGTGTACTATGAGTAGCCGGGCACAGCCGCCATCTGTCATGCCCATCAGGATGCGCTCCTCCTCCCAGAGGCCCTGAGGAAGAGCTTCTCACACAGACCTGAATAACCATGTTTGGGGATCTCACAGTGGGTGTCTTGGTTTCACAGCTCTACCCCTTACTCATGACGACCTCTCCCTCTGTCCCCTCATCCTTCCCCAACCTCTAACAATGAAGAGGGATGTGGGTGTGGTGAACAATTAATTGTGTTTTACTGAATCAAAATATAAAAGTGTGCAAAAGAAACTGTGCAATGGAAAACTATTTACAATAAAGCAAAGTGTAACCATCTTTTAACTATTTATAGTGTAGGGGACTTGGGACAGGAGGTGGGAGCCTCAGAACTTGGAGGGAAATCTTGGGATGGGGTGGGGAGCCTCAGAACATGTGATGTAGGGAGCCATGAACCCAAGGAGGAGAGGAACCCCAATAAGCATCTGCCTCAGGATGTCCTCCCACCACAGGTTTGGGGCCCCCATGAGGGCTGGGCTGAGGCCAAGACCAGGAGGTGGTACAGATGGAGAGGGGCTGTGGCAGGGCCTGGAGGCTAGTGGGGCTGGGCGCCCCCACTGTGAGCAGTGACCAACACTCCCCAGGCCAAGGAACAGGTATGTCCCAAGAGAAAAGGCATATGTGGCCTGCATAGTGGGCCCTGCTGCATGGGGACTATGTGGTGCCTCCAGGACTGTGCTGAGCACTGTGGTCACCCCTCACTCAATGGGCTAGTGGCCAAGGAGGGTGTTCGGCCAGAGAGGGGTCCCCTCATGGGTAGCTGGTGAGTCAGGAGCAGCTTAGCCTTCTCCAGGGCCCACTCATAACCTGCGTCCTTCAGCGCTGCCCCGGGACTGCCTCTCTGTGGGCATACCCATATCTGCACTCCTTGGTGTGTCTGGCATCAGGCTGGTGCCCTTGCAGCTAGTCCACTTCCAGCTGTGGCAGGTGCTGGAAGAGGCCCTCCCCTGGGATCTGAAGCTTGTCTGTCCCATGAACCTGGCAGCAGGATGCTGCCTGTGCCTGGAGGCTCTCTGCTGGGTCTGGGTGATGCACACTACCACTGCACATAGTTCCACATGCTGGGACCACAGCTTGAGGTCCCACCCGAACTGGCCAAGTGACGCTCAGAGCATGCCCCGTCTGCATCCACCTCCCCTGCCCTGGGGTTTGTGACGCTTGGGATACTCACTGGAGGGACCCTCCCCCTGCTTGGAGGATGCCCATGACATGGCTTGGCTGTGGGGGACTGGATCCAGCACCAGGACAAGGCTGCTGGCCTCGAAGTCCAGCTCCTAGGGGGGTTGGGCCTTGGCTACCAGCTGCCTCCTCCTCCTCCTCCTGCTCCTGCTCCCCTTTGTCTGGGGGCTCCTGATGCACTGGGGGGCCTTGATGTTCTGCAGCTCTCTGTAGTAGGGGCAGGGGTATGGCTGTCGACAAAAATGCTACGTTCTGTTGACTTACTGTTGACAGAGTGCACTTTGCAATCTGGATGCTCCGCTAATCTAGACATAGATTGCCTCATCTCGAAAAAGATACCTTGGCATTGGAAAAGGTTCAGAAAAGGGCAAGAGAAATAATTATGGGTTAGGAACAGGTGCCATATGAAGACAGATTTTAAAAAATGGGATTTTTTAGCTTAGAAAAGAGGAGACCAAGGGAGGATATGATACAGGTCTATAAAATCTTGACAGGTGTAGAGAAAGTGAATAAGGAAAAGTTATTTACTTCCTCCCATAACATAAGAACTAGGGGTCACCTTGTGAAATTAGTAAGTAGCAGGTTTAAAACCAACAAGAGGAAGTATTTCTTCATACAGTGCATAGTCAACCTATGGAACTTTTTGTACCTGGAAGTTAGGTCTATCAATACTTTTCAGGTGGGATGGGCAGGAATGGTGTCCCGAGCCTCTGTTTGTCAGAGGCTGGATATGGGTGAGAGGGGAGGGATCACATGATGATCACCTGTTCTGTTCACTGCCCCTGGGGGATCTGGCATTGGCCACTGTCAGAAGACAGAATAGTGAGCTAAATGGACCCTTGGTCTGATCTATTATGGCTGTTCTTATGTTCATTCCCCATCTGTCAGGGAAAAGGAGATGGGAAGAGCAAAGAGACATGTCTGTAGACAGCAACGTTTGCCCTCTTTTTCAGGGCAGGTTTTTTGTTGATTTGTTCCGGTTGCAAATGACTTTAGCTCTACAGTCAATGTAAGTCTATAAATAAAAGTTATTGTTCACTCTGCAATGAAGTCAGCTATGGAAAAATTGTTGCAGACAAAAGCACCAGCATGCAAAACAGAAGTTAACTGAAATATTTTTATGACTTTTTAACAATTTAATTGACACCAAAAACAAATGAAGCAAAGGAAATGAAAAGCAACAATAGCCGTGTCTACACGTGCACACTACTTCGAAGTAGTGGCACTAACTTCGAAATAGCTCCCGTCATGGCTACACACGCTGGGCGCTATTTCGATGTTAACATCGACGTTAGGCAGCGAGACGTCGAAGCCGCTAACCCCATGAGGGGATGGGAATAGCGCCCTACTTCGAAGTTGAATGTCAAAGTAGGGACCGTGTAGTCGTTGTGCGTCCCGCAACATCGAAATTGCGGGGTCCGCCATGGCAGCCATCAGCTGAGGGGTTGAGAGACGCTCTCTCTCCAGCCCCTGCGGGGCTCTATGGTCATCGGGTGCAGCAGCCCTTAGCCCAGGGCTTCTGGCTGCTGCTGCTGCAGCTGGGGATCCATGCTGCATGCACAGGGTCTGCAACCAGTTGTCGGCTCTGTGTATCTTGTGTTGTTTAGTGCAACTGTGTCTGGGAGGGGCCCTTTAAGGGAGTGGCTTGCTGTTGAGTCCGCCCTGTGACCCTGTCTGCAGCTGTGCCTGGCACCCTTATTTCGATGTGTGCTACTTTGGCGTGTAGACGTTCCCTCGCAGCGCCTATTTCGATGTGGTGCTGCACAACATTGATGTTGAACATCGACGTTGCCAGCCCTGGAGGACGTGTAGACGTTATTCATCGAAATAGCCTATTTCGATGTCGCCACATCGAAATAGGCTACTTTGATGTAGGCTTCACGTGTAGATGTAGCCAATATATGATATTGGTCAGTGCTTTTACGGCCCCTCCTCCCACACTACCACTAAAAGTCATGGCGCACCACTATTGGAATACTCCTGCATAGCATCTGATAAGTTCTGTGAGTGGTGGTGCCAGAAAAGGTAGTAGATGGTAATCTGAAGCCCCCTCTGAAAAACCTTGCCAAACTGCTTTAAAATCACTTTAACAATGCTCAAGTGCTTCCCAAGTGAGCCATGAGGGAAGACCAAAAGAACTGGCCTTGTTTAGTTTAGAAAAGAGAAGATTTAGAGGGGACGTGATAGCAGTTTTCAAGTAACTAAAAGAGGGTTACAAGGAGGAGGGAGAAAATGTATTTTCCTTGGCCTGTGAGGATAGGACAAGGAGCAATGGGCTTAAACTGCAGCAAGTGTGGTTTAGGCTGGTCATTAGGGAAAGCTTCCCAACTGTCAGGGTGGTTAAACACTAAGGAGGTTGTGGAATCTCCATCACTGCAGATATTTGAGAGGAAGTTATACAGATATCCATCAGGGATGCTCTAGACCATGCTTGGTCCTGCCGTGAGAGCAGGGGACTGGACTCAATGACCTCTTGAGGTCCCTTCCAGTTCTAGTGTGCTATGATTCTGTGATAAAGCACCCTGAAAAAGACCTGTTAACACGCAACAAAACATTGTTCAGTAATGGCATTAAAGTGCACAGACAATCTCCATAGCACAAAACCATGGCCAAAGGTGTTAACCTTGAAGTATACTTACCCACTTGTCTGCTTTCAGTTAATATATTAATGTCAGCTGCAGGGAATCAAATCCCACTGAGGTATGTCAAAACACAAACATGTGGCAGTGCTCATTTGAGCTTTCGCAGAAGCACTATTGTGTCTCATGGCATCATCCCATGTCATCTTCTGGCTCCATGATGCTTCATAATGTGTAACCAAATGGCCTCATGAATTTCTTTGGTTAATGGAAACCAGGAGCAGTGTACATGTGGTAGCATCCAGCTGCCAGATCAGGCATTGAAAACAGATCTATCCTGTACCCACTTTCTCTAGCTTCGCATATGTTGTGCAAGGCACAGAACACCACAATAAGGCAAACTGCATTGGCTACATACATTAACATTCAGACAGGTCTACACGCATCACCAACAAATTTTCAGGTTTCCAAAAGTGGACTCCACTACCACTTAGCTGCTCCTTAGTCTTTAGTAGAAGTCTCTTTTTGTTCAATTGACTATGTTGGGGTATGGTTTAGGAGCTGTGTTAGGAGCTGGCATATGGGGGCCTCCAAAATAACTGTGGGGACAGAAACACCATACAGAACCATATTAATTGTGGAGAAAATAATCCTTTCAACCCTTGTATGATATACTCCCAACCTCCTGAATACCCTGGCATCAAGGACCTTTCCCATGTGGCCAACATTGAACTCACCTCTCTGTTCCTTGAAGCCTCAGAGAATAAGTGAATAGTAATTTTTTGTTCACCTGTTCACTGGTCCCATTTGGAGGGCAAGCTACTGGGATATGCATTCCACCAACGATATCTCTGCAGTTTGGAAATCATGTCCTCTGAAATCCTGCTATAATGTCAGACATTTCAGTTATGGATCCATGACAATACTGACAGCATTGCAAACATGTGCATTTATCATTTTGACAATTGACTTTCCATCCCTGAATGGTTTTCAACCAAATGGTAGCTGTCAGGTGTTGCTAGCTTCCAAAGGGCAAAAGACAATTGCTTCTATACTGGTATGGGTTTCCAAAAACAAGTGGTTTGGTGCTAAACCTCCATAAAGGTCTGCTGCTTTGTTTCTAAATTCTGCAGACACTGGCTTTCATCCCAGACAGCTAAGAAGATGTGGCTCACCATGCCAATCTCGTCCTCTGGGACCTGAAGTTCCAGTCTATCCATGAACCCAGAATTGCAATACTAGCCTTCAACACAACTGACCTATGCAATCCCTTTGGACTTCCATTAATCTTCTTGATTGGTCACCTATGGCATTTCATACTTTTTTGAACCCATTCTGTCCTGTATCCAGTACTGGTACATAGGAACATTTGTCCCAGAAGGAGCAGCACCACATCATCATGGACTTGATCCATGTCTTGAAAGCAGATTGACAGAAGGAAGAGATGACCAGGAGCTGCTTTTGCTAAACATTAGAAAGTGGCATAAGGTATCAGCAGCACTCAGCCAGGCAGATTCTAGAGTGTTGCCTGTGCAACACTGCTCCTGAAATGGCAAAGCTATTTTTGTACTCAAAAGGGGAAGTGTGGACATTGTTAAATGCCTGTGCACATCGTACATCCATACCCAGCAAAGTCTATGTGGACACTCAGTACAGGGGTGAGATATTTGTGCTAGTAGCATACAGATGAGGATTCAGGGAAGTGTGCAAGTGTAGAGATAGCCAGAGAATGACATACGCATAGTTCTAAAGAAAGTTGGTACTTTCAAAACAGCCAGGCAGTGGGTCCATGGAGAGATTTTTTGGTGTCTTTTAATGTGGCTCTATGGGGAGTTCAATATGTTTATACTTTGAAAGAATTGTTCATGCAAAAGCAAACTGATCTGGAAGTTTCCTTTGTTGGGAATGAAATGACCTCATAAAATTATGACTAGCTGGGAATTCTTCGGGTGTGTTTTGCTATAAAGATACAATATTATAAAGGCTTCCGATATAGATTTGGCAAGCTCTCTGAAGGAGGGAAAAAAAGATTCTCATTTGCAGATTTATCTTTTAAGCAAAAGCATAAAATGTAGCCATCATTTACCCTCAGTGTTGTGTGATAGTGCCTCCTATAATGAACATTGTCAGTTCCATGATGAAATGAATGGTGTGTATTCTTGTCACTCAAGGGTTAAAGTATGCCTCATAAATAAATTATGGATACATTTTTAGAGCACTTTGGAAAGAACAAGAATGGCAGAAAATATCACAGGGCTGTCAAATCAAGTTAAAGCCCATGTATTCTGAGTAATCTGTGGGGAAAAGTAACAACGTGTATTTTTGTCACATCTTAAACATATTTTTCTAAAAAGCTCATTGGCTGAATGGATGTAAAAGTCCATGACCATTTTCCTCTCCTTCTTTCTGTGATAGGCATAGCTTTAAAGTACTACTTACAAAATCCCACCGTGCACACAATATAAGTGTATAGATTCCATTAAGGGCTATAAGAGTAAGGACAACACTATCTTAATGTACAAGTGTGCATAAAAAGCCACACAGTCTATGTAAACTATCTCGGTAAAGTTTTCTCAACCCAAACCAATAGTTCTGGCTTATCAATTATGATGCCTTGAAAACAACCTTTACGCATTTCTGCTGATAGCTAAATGGCATATGCTTGGGCAACTGAATAAAGAGTTAATTCCTGATCGTCACATGGTTGGATCAGAAAAATCAACATACATCCTTCCAACAGACAGAACTATTGCTGTTAAAGGCCCCGAGATACCTATCGCTTATGCTAAGGACCTAGATTTTGATAAAAGAATCCCACACAAATGGAAAAGTGTAATATGCTCAGAACAGAATCCTATCATGCATAATAAAAACAAACTAAAACAAGAACAGGACAAAAGACACCAGGGAATGACTGAATGGATTCAGGAAGAAAGGATAAGCAAATCTTCACCTCTGTCTGCTCTATGAGGCTCAATAACAGGTCTTTCTCTTTCCTTTACCCTCAACGGAACAATTCCCTTTTCTATAATCATACAAGTTGAACCTCTCTAATCTGGAACTCTCTCAAGCTGCGTCTACACGTGCACGCTACTTCGAAGTAGCGGCACCAACTTCGAAATAGCGCCCGTTGCGTCTACACGCGTCGGGCGCTATTTCGAAGTTAACTTCGACGTTAGGCGGCGAGACGTCGAAGTCGCTAACCTCATGAGGGGATCAGAATAGCGCCCTACTTCGACTTTCAACGTCGAAGTAGGGACCGTGTAGACGATCCACGTCACGCAACATCGAAATTGCTGGGTCCTCCATGGCGGCCATCAGCTGGGGGGTTGAGAGATGCTCTCTCTCCAGCCCCTGCGGGGCTCTATGGTCACCGTGGGCAGCAGCCCTTAGCCCAGGGCTTCTGGCTGCTTCTGCGGCAGCTGGGGATCTATGCTGCAGGCACAGCGTCTGCAACCAGTTGTCAGCTCTGTGGATCTTGTGTTGTTTAGTGCAACTGTGTCTGGGAGGGGCCCTTTAAGGGAGCGGCTTGCTGTTGAGTCCGCCCTGTGACCCTGTCTGCAGCTGTGCCTGTCATCCCTATTTCGATGTGTGCTACTTTGACGTGTAGACGTTCCCTCGCTGCGCCTATTTCGATGTTGGGCTGAGCAACGTCGAAGTTGAACATCGACGTTGCCGGCCCTGGAGGACGTGTAGACGTTATTCATCGAAATAGACTATTTCGATGTCGCAACATCGCAATAAGCTATTTCGATGTTGGCTGCACGTGTAGACGTAGCCTCATTGAGCAACATCTGTTATCTGGCATGATTTTAGTTAGCCAGAAAACCACTTATCATGGGTTTGACCAAGTTTCCCATGATCCCATAAAATTTGTTTATAGCCACCAGTCCTGGCTTTGAGTGTTCTGTGCTGTTATTTAACTGTAATTTTCCCCTAAATGTCTTCTACAAGACCAATAAGCAGTGGAAGTGTTGGTAATGCTGACAGAAAATATTGACTGTCCATGGTCCGACAAATTCCTTTTTTTTTTTTTTTGGCACAGGTCAGGTCCCAATGGTGCTGGATGAAAGAGGCTCATCCTGCAGTGGGGTGTGTGATGTTACTGGATTGTAATATGCACGTGAAAATTATTGTTGCAATCATTTGTACATTCATATTACAATCCAATAACATCAAATGGTGTCAGAAGATCTAGAAAACTCTATTGAGGCCTAATGAGATTTCCAGTCTCATGTCCTTAGTTTTTAGTGGGCTGAGAAGCAAAAGTATATTTCAGAATAAAAGAAGATATGAAATTTGAAATTGATGGACAAGCAAAGCTCGGCAGTGATCGAGAAAATGATATAACTGAGGATCCTTGATGAAATATCACCTAAGATGGGCACTCTTGCATATCAGGAAACCTAAGGACTTAGTGATCAGACCACTTCTTGAACTCTGAGTGACAGAGGCCTAGCTGAGATCAGAAAGAGGAGCTGGAGATTCAAGGATGATCAAGGAAAGGTTTTGGTTGGATCGAGAGGAGGTACAGAATGAGAGAGTGAAGTGGCAGAGAAGATAGGAGAAGAAAAAAAAGGACAGCTTAAAGATAACTTTGGATGAGCATCTGTACATTGGGTGATATCTGAACCTTCAGTATCCTCACAGAAGCATGAAAAACAAGGAACCAAGCTGAACAAGAACTCCAGATAAAGACCAAGACACAAAGGGCCAGGTCTGAGCTATATCCTTAGTAGCTCTGTTAATTTCAGGGAGTTTCTCTGGATTTTCACTGACAGGAGTCAGAGCAGAATTTGCCCTCATATATATTCAGTGGAGACAACAAAAACTTCACATCCAAACACTCAAAAGATTTGAAATCCTTATCTGAATCCGAACTTTCTCCACTTTTTAGAGTTTGAATTCAGCCCATTATGAAGTCTGAGTCATGAATTTATAACCAGATCTGAGGTTTGGTTTCAGTCCATTACCGTAAGAACAAAACCAAAACTCTTAGAGCAATCAGAGAAATTCACTTTGCTTCTAAAAGCATCTTCAAATCCAAACAATGTTGTCAATAAGCTGCTTGTTCATTGTTGAGGAAGTGAATTTGAAAACTTTGGGAAAGTCAAAAAAAAATAAACCCGCTCATATAAGTTTATCTTGTAAACTGAAACATTTGTTAAAGAAAATGAGAAAGCTACAAAGACAGTAAATAGCTTTCAGAAAGAAGTATTCTACATATCAATAGCTAAAGTAAAACCTCGTTTCCCTAAAGCCAGTATTCCAGTATAGTGTTTAAACTGTACCTAATTTTGTTGCATTGGCCTCCATCTTGCAAACAGTTATGTACGTGATTTGTGAAACGCATGCTTGACAAAAGTCCTGGTGATTTCACCCAACATTTACTGGCTGTGTAAAAGTTGTTGGGATCAGAGCCATCACCTGTAATTTTGCAGTACTTCAAATATACTATCCCTGGACTCTCCCAGTTAGGGCAATCAGTATTATTGCGTATGAAGTTCAGATTCCAAGGTTGTTTATTTCAAAGATCAACAAAAATATCTGAAGCACAATGGTGAATAATAGTGTCACTGTCTGCAACATGAAACCTAATGCTATGGTATATAGATCACGTACGCCCTCATGCAACAGAGTACTTAGTGTGTGCTTAAACACAAACTTAAATGCTCTGCTTATTCTTGAGGAACAAGTAGGGATACTGTGTTGCATTCTATTACAAGCTCTAGACTTGACACACATTTTGTTTTTAACCCAACAGGACAGTGCACCTTACCTCTTCCTTTCCTGTACATTTAAAATTATAATTAAAAGCTTTCATACTTTCACATATTAAAAATCTACTATTACTATTTTACTATTGTTAAAATAATCAAATAATTTATAAAACCATGAATACAAAAATTTGCACAGCCCATCTAATTAGATGCTTAAATGCCAACAATATGAACAGAAAAGGGCTCTGAAATGCATTTAAAGATTTTAAACAAATAAAAATAATCATTAAAAATTGCAACTAGTACAGTAAATGGCTGAAAATACTCAGCATTACCCCTGGAAAACATTAATTAATTAACATCTCTTTAAGATCGGGGGGAAAAATCCTGTCGCAGAATCATTTGAATTATCTCCACTGGCATTTTTCAGGTTATTTAAGATGAATTCACATCACAGGAACATATTGTTCAAGTAATTTCACTTGAAAACTTGTTAGAAAATGTAAAAAGTTTATAATCTCATATTCACCAGGAAGACATGGAAAAATTTTGAAGTAAACATTAGTACATAAATACAGCAGTCATATGGAGAAACTTCAAGTTTTATTGCAGGTTCCACCTCCCTGGTCCGACATGGTTGGGACCTGACCAGTCCTGGACAAGAGAATTTGCTGGACCAGGGAAGGCTTCCTGCCATGGCCCGTAAGCCACCACCCCTCATCTCCCACCACTTGGCTGCTCCTTTACCTTCTGCCCCAGGGCTGATAGGAGAAGCCTGTGCTGGGGATGCAGCTCCAGCCCAGTGCAGCTGTCCCGGCACTGGGGAGCTGTGGGAGAAAGCCAACTCCAGCCCCTGTCCCATGGAACTGCGGACAAAACCCAGCTCCAGCACCTCAGGGAGGAGGCAATCCAAAATAGGGAAAGAATAGGCTAAAGAATATTTCGATAAGATAGATGGACTCAGGTTGGCAGGGTGTGATGAAATTCACTCCAGAGTATTAAGGAATGAGCTGAAGTAATGTTGGAACCATTAGCAATTATCTTTGAGAGCTCATAGTAGCTGGATAAAGTGCCAGAGGACTGGAGAAGGGTACATAACACCTATCTTTAAAAATGGGACCAAAGAGGACTCAGAGACTTAGAGACCAGTTAACCTAACTTTGAAACCTGGAAAGTTACAGGAAAAATTATTCAACAATCAAATTGTAAGCTCCTGGAGGATAATAAGGTAACAGCTAATGTAGATTTGTCAAGAAGAAACCACACCAAACCAACCTTATTTGTTTCTTTGACAGGGGAACTGTCCTATGGGATAGAGAGAAAGCTGCAAATGTGATGAATCTTGATTTTCAATAAGCTTTTCTACAGTCCCACATGACATTCTCTTAAGCAAACTAGGCAATTGTGGTATAGATTAAATTAATATATGGTGGATTTGTAATTGTTTGAAAAAAAGTATTTGCAGAGTCAAACTAGAAGGACATATCTACTGAGGTTTCACAGGGTCAGTCCTGCATCCTGTACTATTTCATATTTGCATTAGCATTTCGAATAATTGAGTGGAGAGTATGCTTATAAAATTTCTAGATGACACCAAGTTGCAAAGGGTTGCTAGCACTTCAGAGGACAAGATCAGAATTCCAAACAGCCTTGACAAATCAGAGAACAGGTCTGAAACCAACTGGATGAAAAATCAATAAATAGACAAATCCAAAATACCATATTTAAAGAAAAATGCACAGCTACAGAATGGGAAATAATTGTGAGGTGGTAGTAGTGCTTAAGAAGGTCTGGGGGCTGTGGTGGATAACAAACTCAACATTAGTCAAACGTGATGCAGTTCTGAAAAAAGCCTAGTATCTGTCTGAGGTGCATTAACAGGAACATTTTACATATGACACTGGAGCTAACTGTCCCACTCAATTTGGCAGTGAGAAGGCCTTGACTGGAGTACTGTATCCAGTTCTGGGTGCCACACTTCAAGAAAGATGTAGACAAATTGAGGATGGCAACAAAAATTATAAAAAGGTTAGAGAGCATGAGTTGTGAGGAAAGATTAAGAAAACTGGGGTTGGAATTAGTTATGAGAAAAGGAGACTGAGGGGGGACCTGATAGTTTTAAAATATATTCAAGGCTGTTATAAATTCATAGCTGCTAGGACCATAAGAGACTATTATAATCAGCTAGTCTGACCTCCTGCTTAACACAGGCTATTCACAAAATAATTTCTGGAGCAGATCTTTCAGAAAAACATCAAATCTTCATTTTAAACATTGCAGGTGACAAAGAATTCATCACAATGCCTGGTAAATTGTTTGAATGGATAAATTACTTTCCTCACTGTTAAAAGCTTATGCCTTATTCCCTTACAAAAAGAATGGTGATGAACTCTTCTCTGTGTCCACTGAAGGCTGGAAAAAATAATGGGATTAACCTGAAGTACTAGAGGTTTAAGTTAGATATTACCAGAATTTTCCTAGCTATAAGGAGAGTTAACCACTGGAATAGTCTTCCAAGGGAGATGGTAGAATCTCTGTAAGTGGAGTTTTTTGCAAACACGTTAGACAAACACCCATTGGCAATGGTCTAGGTACACTTGGTCCTGTCAGAGCATAGAAGGCTAAACTAGATGGCCTTTTGAGCTGTACATTTCCATTATTCTATGCCAGAGGTCAGCAACATTTCTGAGGCTGAGTGCAGAAATCTGACCTTTTGATCTCTATGTACACTCCAAGTGCTAGTGATACTTTTTAAAGTCACTAATAGTCATAATTACAATAGCATCATTAACAAATAAATGAAGGCACAGAGCTTTCCTGTTTAGGTGGTGGTTGGTAGCAATAGCTGATTTTTGCTACCAAGTTCCCGGCTGCTTGTGGGAGAAGGGCTGGGGATGAGCTCCTGCTTCGATGAAAATCAGCTTGCATGCCACTCTTGGCACACGTAGCAGAGGTTTCAGAGCCCTGTTCTATGCTACCTTGCCTTTTCAGTGTGTTTTGTCCTTTGGGTGCCTCACAGAATCAATGATCTTGCCTTAGTTCTAGTATCCCGCACAACAAAAGCAACTATGAGAGTCTAATTTTCCAGAATCACAGGGCTGGAAAGGACCTCAGGAGGTCATCTAGTCCAGGCCCCTGCTTCAAGCAGGATCAACCCCTACTAAGTCATCCCAGCCAGGGCCTTGTCAAGCTGGGACTTAAAACCCTTGCAGGATGGAGAATCTACCACCTCTCTAGGCAACGCGTTCCAGTGCTTCACCACCCTCCTGGTGAGGTAGTTTTTCCTAATATCTAACCTACACCTCTTCCTCTTCAACTTCAGACCACTGCTCCTTGTTCTGCCATCTGACACCACTGAGAACAGTTTCTCAGCCTCCTCTTTAGAGGTCCCCTTCAGGAAGTTGAAGGCTGCTATTAAATCACCCCCAAGTCTTCTCTTCTCTAAACTAAACAAGCCCAAATCTCTCAGTCTTTCCTCAAAGATCTAGTTCTCCAGCCCCTTAATCATTTTTGTTGCCCTCCGCTGAACCTGCTCCAGGCAAATCCACATACTTTTTGTACTGGGGGGCCCAAAACTGGGCACAGGCTGGTTATCCTTTTGTAGGCCACACTACCCACCCTCCATTCAGTGATACAGGGGCCAGTTTTGTTGGTGTTTGGGGGATTTTTTGAACTAATAAATTACTGCATCGGATCAGACAAAATGGCCACATCTGCTCAGACCTATCTAGTCAGGTATGCTACAGCATCAGATTCTTCAGAAGAAGACACAAAAATTGCAAAGTGCACCTAATTATGTCGTACTGTATCATAGATAATTTCTTCTTGAACCCAGCTGGAGATCATCTTTTGCCCTGAAGCATATGAGAAAGAAAGAAAGACAGAAAGAGGGTTGCACACACCCCCTTTTCAGAAAGTCCTATTTTTTTTAAAGTCTGCTCATCCCTCATCAGCTGCTGCTCTTTATTCTATTTTTAGTTTTCTGAGATGTTTTCCCATTATGTTATTCCCATTTGCAATCATCTCAGCAAAAGATGTGTATGCTTGACTTGGATGGGGTCTTTTCCCTCTTCTCTACTGAATGATAACCAGGATGAACTGCTAAGATAGTTCAATCAGGGCAGGCAAGGATTCTTAAGGGAGATTACATTTTTAATTGCTTTCTTACCATTTTTACCTAAGGAAGAGAATTTACAGTGAACTTGTTATGAATCTGAACACAAATGACCTTTTATCACCCCTCTAAAAAAGAGAAAGAAATACTAAAACATGAGCTGAATCCCTAGGTATAATAAAATATATATTAAAAAATCCATGTAGATATGAAATTTGAAGTAATCTTCTTTTCATCTCATATTCCCAGCACGTGGAGCAAGGCATGTAACATTAGCTCTGCATTGTTTATGAAGAGACTGATGCTGTTGTTTTTGAATGGGCATGTCTTCCTCAGCCAAAACTAGCCTGCACCTTGGCCTATCAAATGTGAAAACCTGCAAAATATTTTACTACTAATAAAGTATTTGGAACTGGGGGATAGTGGGGGCTGAATCAGAGGTCTTTGGTCCACCCCTCCCCTCACCCCGTGTCCCCATCGGTTCAGTTACTGAATGTAACTCAGACCCCTTTACCTGACATCTCTGAATTTGGTCCAGTGAGTCTGCATATTCCAGTTGCCTGCTTGTTAAAACTAAGCAGAAAGGAGCACATCACGAAAAGTAAACAGGAGAATGTAATAATATGTACATTAAAGTAGGTCACCCTTGAGCACAAAGACTGCGGCTGATCCTAGCCCTTGTGTTGGCACAATTTTTATCATAAAGAGAATACCATCTACTGAACTCACCTACGACCCCTGGGAAATTGGAACGGGCTCTTAATTTATCATATTGAGTTTTTTCCATCCCTAATGTTTATGCTATTTAAAGCTTGCTTCCTTTTTGAATTAGAGTGATCTCATAAATAAGACTGTTGAAACATCAAGGAAAGATAAATGTTTCCTTAATTCAAAGTGTGACACAGATTCACACAGGTTTTTATATATCTATAGCTATAGCTATATCTGTAAAAGGTTACAAGCATTATTTTTCAACAAGGAGACACTTATATCTGCAACAATAAAGAACTTTTTGAAGTTTTCAGAACAATTAAGCAATCATTAATTCATCAGTTCAGTCTAGAATTCTTTTTTTTAAATTTGTGAATTTCTTTTACTCACTGGTGAGAACAGTTATATTTCTATCCCAGTCAACTGACTTTCCTCTACTTGCATAAAGAACTAATCCAGTACAAGCAAGAGACAGTGAAGCTTCTCCACAGAGCTTCAGCACTGCATTCTTGCAGGGATCAACTTGGAGTGAAAGAGGCTAGGAACTGGATCAAAACCACTAACTCATTCTACATAGACTACTGAACAGCCTTCTGACAGTAACAATACTTTGTCTGAGAATACTTTGGTATAGTATCAAGCCAGTTACTTGGAAGTGACGGGCTCCAAAGCTAATTACCAACCCCTTGAGCCACCCAACCCCCTGTTATAACTAGGTTTGTGTAACATGTCTAATTTGAGATTATTCAGCACACCTGATACATCTGAAAGGATATTTTGGAATGTCACCCTCCCCCACATGTTTGAATATGTTCCTCTCCAAATGCTTTAGTGAGTTATAATTACCAATGTAATGAAATCCTGTGTGCCCCTCATTATCAACAAATAATCTTAATAAATGACCTGAATTTTATTGAACTTTGTTGATTGAATTCCAGAGCTATAGTCCATTAACAATAGCTTAAGGGAGAAGGGGGATCAGACAGCTATGATGTATAGACATTGATGAAGGCCCAATCTACCTATCACGTTCATTCATTCAGCGATAATCCTATTAGGGAATGTAGTAAATCTGCAAAATGCACTTTCTAGTTTGAAAGTGAGGTATTAAAGAGATCAAGAGGGACATCACACTGGAGGAAGAATTTCTGTGCTGAGATTTTAACCTTATGGGTTCTAACCACCTGATTCTAACAACCTAAGGCTGCGTCTACATGTGCACGCTACTTCGAAGTAGCGGCGCCAACTTCGAAATAGCGCCCATCACGGCTACACATGTTGGGCGCTGTTTCGAAGTTGAAATCGATGTTAGGCGGTGAGACGTCGAAGTCGCTAACCCCATGAGGGGATGGGAATAGCGCCCTACTTCGAAGTTGAACGTCAAAGTAGGGCACGTGTAGACGATCCGCATCCCGCAACATCGAAATAGCTGGGTCCGCCATGGCGGCCATCAGCTGAGGGGTTGAGAGACGCTCTCTCTCCAGCCCCTGCGGGGCTCTATGGTCACCGTGTGCAGCAGCCCTTAGCCCAGGGCTTCTGGCTGCTGCTGCCACAGCTGGGGATCCATGCTGCATGCACAGGGTCTGCAACCAGTTGTTGGCTCTGTGGATCTTGTGTTGTTTAGTGCAACTGTGTCTGGGAGGGGCCCTTTAAGGGAGCAGCTTGCTGTTAAGTCCGCCCTGTGACCCTGTCTGCAGCTGTGCCTGGCACCCTTATTTCGATGTGTGCTACTTTGGCGTGTAGACGTTCCCTCGCAGTGCCTATTTCGATGTGGTGCTGGCCAACGTTGAAGTTGAACGTCGACGTTGCCAGCCCTGGAGGATGTGTAGATGTTATTCATCGAAATAGACTATTTTGATGTAGCGTGCACATGTAGACGTAGCCTAAGTCTCCTCACTTATTCTTTTAACTCTCTCATTTTCAGAAAATAGGGATTGGTTCTCTGCTGCAGCCAATCTCTGTTCCTGCACACGGGAGAGTGGGGGCCATTGGGGAGCCAGCTGTAGTGCCTAGGTTCTTGGTCATGCAATAATGCTCAGGGAACATGATTAAATTATGCCACTGACATGAGGTCGTTCCTCTGGGACTTCATGTCAGTGGGAAATCAGGAGTACTGGAGTCTCACTTTGCTATGCTCCCTCCCCCTCTACTGCTCTCTGGCTCTGCTGCCAACATGCCCTTTCCCTTCCAGGGAGGGTGTTCTGGTGCTGGAGGTGGTGAAGCCAGTGGCAGTGTGATCAAAGGAGGCAGAAGAGTCACTTTCAACAGTTTTGCACTGGTAGAGGTTTCTCCTTACTCCCTGAGCATTCTCCAGAGCCAAACTAACATTGCTGTAGGTTTATACAACACCGAGCGAACTTGGTGGACCACATAATCCTGTCCTCTATCATAACAGAAAGGTGTCTGTGTTAATTTGCATTTTAACAAAACAAAACAAAACAGCAGAAATGTAGCACTTTAAAGACTAAAAATATGATTTATTTGCTGATGAGCTTTTGTGGGACAGACCCACTTCATCAGATCAATAACATTTCCAATTCAGACTGACATTTATAAGTACATCAGACTGACATTTATAAGTACAGAGGTAAAAAAAAATGCAATAAAATGGACAAATCAAGAACATAGGGCTGAAGAAGGAGTCAGAGGAGTGGGGGATGTTAAGTGTCCTGCCTGAGATAATTAAGAGCATGGAATGAAGGGAAGCAGTCCTTGTAATGCGTGAGGTAATTGGCATCTCTGTTTATACCAAGTGTTAATGTGTCAAATTTGAATATGAATTCCAATTCAGAACTTTCTCTGTGTAATGTGTTTTTAAAGTCTTTTTGTTCTAATACAAAAATTCTAGGCTCTTTAACAGAATGGTCCACTCCATTGAAGTGTTCACTGACTGGCTTATGTGTGTTGAGATTCCTGATGTCTGCTCTGTGTCCATTCGTTCTTTGGGGAAGATTTTGCCCAGTCTGTCCAATGTACGTTGTATAGGGGCATTTTTGGCACATGATGGCATATATAAAGTTGGTCACAGTACATGAGAATGTGCCCTACAACCTGTTCTAGATCATGATGCTACATTCCAGAAGGCCCAAGGTGACAGGCTTGTCCTCTCCTATAGACAACATCCTAACCTGAGAAAGATTCTCACAAGCAATCACAGGCTACACCATGGTAATACTAATCCTGGAACTTTTCCTTGCAACAAACCTCACTGCCAACTTTGTCCACACATTTATTCTGGGGATACCATCACTGGACCTAACCATGTTAGTTATAAGAGCAAGGGCTCATTCTTGTGTACTTCAAATAATGTTATATATTGAGATTGAGCTGATGAAGTGGGTCTGTCCCATGAAAACTCACCACCTAATAAACTGTTTTGTGAGTCTTTAAGTGCTACATAGCTGCTCTTTTGTTCTCTCCCCTATAATGAAACCAGCACACCCTCTTCATTCAAGTCCATCCTAACAGTTAACTTCTTCCACAGAATGAACACCACCACACACACCTTCCAGAGTCAACGGCCACTAAACTTAGTAGCTGTGTGTCCATTAGCCAGCTTGAGCACTGGAACCAGCCCCACATTATTCACTCATGGGTTTCCAAGGCTGTGTTCTCTCTTTTGTGCCTGTCTCATAGCTTGTAAGATCCTTAAGGTATGGATTGTCTTCATTTTGTGGCTTGTCAGCCCTTGATGCCATCGAGCTCCTACCAGTAATGGACGAACTGGACCAGGAACCAACTGTGGATGAACTGAAGAAAGCCATTGAGAGCATTGCAGTAGGAAAAGCCCCGGGCCAGGATGGTATACCACCAGAGGTAATCAAGTGTGCCACAGACACTCTCCTGGAACCCCTACATGAGCTACTGTGCCTGTGCTGGAGAGATGGAGAAGTTCCTCAGGATACGTGCGATGCTAACATCGTAACCTTGTATAAGAACAAAGGAGACAGAAGCGACTTTAACAATTACCATGGAATCTCCCTCCTAAGCATCACTGGTAAACTGTTCGCTTGTGTCATCCTTGGCAGACTCCAGAAGATTGCTGACAGGGTGTATCCCGAATCACAGTGTGGATTCTGCGCAGAGAGATCTACCGTTGACATGGTCTTCCCTCTGAGGCAACTGCAGGAGAAATGCAGGGAGCAGAGGAAACCACTCTATATTGCCTTCATCGACCTGACCAAGGCCTTCGACTTGGTCATCAGGAATGGACTGTTCAAACTGCTCCACAAGATAGGCTGTCCACCACGGTTACTCAAGATGATCCAGTCTTTCCACGAAGACATGAGAGGAACCATCCAATATGATGGCACATTATCAGATGTTTTCAGCATCAGGAGCGGTGTCAAACAAGGATGCATCCTTGCTCCGACATTGTTCGGGACCTTCTTTGCACTCCTCCTGAAGCATGCCTTTGGATATTCAACAGAGGACATCTTTTTGCACACAAGATCTGATGGGAAACTGTTTAATTTTGCAAGGCTGAAAGCTAAATCCAATGTGCGGGAAGTCCTCATCAGAGATTTGCTGTTCGCAGATGACGCTGCTGTAGTGTCGCACACAGAAGACCAGCTTCAGAAACTGCTGGATCGGTTCTCCAAAGCATGTGAGGACTTCGGGCTTTCCATCAGCCCAAAGAAGACAAATGTACTTGCTTAGGATGTTGCTGACCCTCCATCAATCAGCATTGACAACTATTCGTTAGAGGTAGTCCACGAATTTGTTTACCTCGGGTCCACCATCACTGACACCCTGTCATTGGAGTCTGAGCTAAATAGGAGGATCGGAAAAGCAGCCACAACTCTGTCCAGACTCAGCGAGAGAGTGTGGAATAACATCAAGTTGTACACACACACCAAAATGCACATCTACAGAGCCTGCATCCTCAGCACCCTCCTTTACAGCAGCGAGTTTTGGACCCTGTACGCCCGCCAGGAAAAGAGGCTGAACGTCTTCCACTTGCGCTGCCTCAGGTGCATCCTTGGAATATCATGGAAGGACAGAGTGTGCAACACCACCATCCTTGAGCAAGCTGGAATCCCAACCATGCACACCCCCCTCAGGCAGTGGCGTGTCCACTGGATTGGCCACGTCCACAGGATGAATGATGGAAAGATCCCAAAAGACATCCTGTATGGCGAGCTAGCCTCTGGCAAAAGACCTCCCGGACGCCCCCAGCTGCACTACAAAGATGTTTGCAAGAGGGACCTGAGGGAGGTAGACATCCAGCCGGACAGCTGGGAGGAGCTGGCAGACGATCACAGCAGATGGAGGCAGGAACTACACAAGGGCCTTCGGAAGGGTGAGATGAGGATCAGACAGCTAGCAGAGGAGAAGCGAGCCCACAGAAAGCACAGTAAGGACCTGCCAGGCACCCATTACACATGCAACAGATGCAGCAAGGACTGTCACTCTCTTGTGGGCCTTCAAAGTCACAGTCGACGCTGCAAATGATGATCCCAAATGCAACTACGAAGGGCACAATCCATAGTCTACGTAGACTGAAGGACACTACTACTAATACTGTGGCTTGTACAGTACTGAACATACTGTCAGTGCTAAGCAGGTAATAAACTAATGAAAATTAAATGATAGATATAAGTGTACTAACTTATTCTTTTAACTTTTATTTTTCCTTTTCAGGAGCTTTTGACTCACACCTTTCACATTACATTTTTAGTTCCAAGACATCATAAAAGGTTAAGTTTACAATAATCCATAATTATGGGAAACCAAGGTACCTATGCCAAAGTAACAAGATTAATACGTTTTTGACAGAATTTAATAATATGGTTTTATAATATTTAATTTTGTTCTTAAAATCTCTCTCAGTGGGAAACTTTTTTTTTTTACTTACCTAAACATTATTGCTTTAAAACAATTTAATTCATATTTCCTGGCACAAAGCATTTATTATGCAGGCTTGTTGGGAATTGATTTTTATAGGATCGTGAAAGGATTAACTTCAACTTAATTTGGACATTCAACCAATTTTGACAAGTTTAGTTCTCTGAACCTAGGCTAATAACAAAATCCTTAATTCACTCTTCTCTTTTAAATGGTCTGAGCCCTTTAAAAATCTTGATTTACATGTCACTTCAGCTAACACAAACCTTTTGTTGTTTTGTTTTCATGTGTGAAATGAAGAATCTAACAATTAGTGGAACTGATAACATCTTCCACTCTCCTTGGGACAAACTACACCAAACTGGGGTGAGAATCGGTGAGAATATAGCTATTTTTCTGATATGAGAGAGTCTAGCCTATTAGCCAAAAGTTGAACATAATATTCCTGCCAAACTTTTTGACCATTTTAAATAATTTTCTCTTGTAACTAATTTGTTACTATGTAAAACTACATGTATACTTTACTATGAAGTTATCTAGAGTGCCCTAAAATATGTATTCGATATGATGCACACTCTTGATGATGCAAAGCTTTATCTAAAAGAAAAGAGTTACGCAAGTGTCTTCACAATTCTCATATGGGGCAGAATATTCAATTTTGATTCAGTTCCAACCCAGTTTTGAAGTGACGGAGCATGTTTGCACTATTTGATAGTAGTCTGGAGGGCAATGTGGGAGAACTGGGGTGGTCCCATTCCAGTAGAACACTCACTGGTACCATTGATAGGATTCTCAAGAGATGTTCTTCAGGATGAAAAGAGTGTAAAGGCTGATATTGTCTTTAACCTGATACGAGGGCAGGGGGCTGACTTCCACCGAACTTCACTGTGCATAAATGCAAAATGCATCACCCAACGTACTGAGAAAAATCTGAAAAAAACAATCCTTTCAATGTGCATTCAGCAGAATTTGTAACTCTGATTTTAGTTATATAAAACTGCTGGCAGATGAAAATCATGGGATGTGAATCACAATTACAAATAAAACCACAGTGCAGTATTTTGCACATTATAGCTACTGCTGGTCTACCACTCTCTATGTTAATCTAGCATATACTTAATACAGTCCAAAATAATCAAAGGTAAAGAAGAAAAAGGGACCCATCAAAAGAAACTAAATGTACATCAGATTCCCCAGTGATCAATGATCAAAGAGTGGAATTCTCACCAGCAATAAAAATAACCTGCAAACCTCACTACTGCTTACCTGTCAAGATGCCATTGTCTGTTCCAAATCTTTGATTCCACTTTACTTGCAGTTATTTTCTAATCAACTTCTATAGAATAGTGACAGATAACCTTCCATTAGGTCACTGAACTTGCACATCCTAAATGAACAGAAATTGCATGGTGTAATGGATGATCCAAGTTACTGTGCTGCTACTGTGATGACAATCAAAAGCTTCCCAAGTAGATAATGCTAACACAGTATTTACTTGTAGTGAGAGCATTTTAAAGATTTTAGGGACATCCAATGTACATAGACACATGTTCCAAAAATCTCATGCAGAGTTCCAAGCTTGTGGGT
The DNA here is from genome assembly GCF_033958435.1 of Carettochelys insculpta. Lineage (NCBI taxonomy): Eukaryota > Metazoa > Chordata > Testudines > Carettochelyidae > Carettochelys > Carettochelys insculpta. The sequence goes on from NC_134138.1 coordinate 262,755,456, forward strand.
GCTGAACAGCAAGAATTAGAGAGACAGTGGAGTCTGTGAATCAAAAAAATGATACAGAAAACAAAATAGGACAAGAAAGAAGAAAGCTAGAAGAATAAATCAATGTAAGTGAAGAGAAAAAAATTGTTCCTTTATCAAATGTGTCTGAACATAGTTGGCTAGAAATCTCAAGAAAGAAAACTCTAATGGGAGCATTAATCTAAGAAGGGTGCAAAAATATAGAAACAAGTTTACCAAACTTTTTTCTGACCCCATAAAATATTTCATTGAGGTCCAAATCTTGGTTGAAGCTTTAGCTAATTGCTGTTTTAACAATCCAGTTTCCACATTCCCTAAAGCAATCACACCTGTCTCTTGTAACATACTTTTAATAGAAGTGATATTGATCAACACAAGATTCTTGGCAATGGTTGGCACTTCTTAAAGCCTGCATGGTCACGCAAGGTGGGGATTCCTTCCGCTTATATGTGAGAAATATCTTGATACAGAAATAAGATACAGTCCTATGGCACCTCAGAGACTAACAAATTTATTAGGTCATGAGCTTTTGTGGGTAAGACCAACTCCTTCAGATGAAAAGGGAGTAGAAAAATAGATTCCGATGGGGTGGGAGGCTTACTTGTCACTAGTAGGACTAGTTGATGAAGAAATAGTTGGCCAATCCTTCATAAACATTTTCCATAATTTGGGGGTTCTCATTAACAAATAGGATCCTAAAAATGGGTCTCACAGGGCGCCTTGAAACACTGTTAAAATGAAGGGTATGGGATGACAACAAAAGGAAAAAAGGTGATTAATAAAATCATTGCAGATGGATAGGTAATTGAATAATTGAAGTGCAGAAGCACCTCATTATATCTGTTTAGAGCATGATGCCAAGTGTATGCATCTATGGTTTCCTTTCAGGGGAATTTAACTTTGAAGTGAGCAGTATATTAAAGTTATTATTAAATCTGCACAGGCTTCTTCTAAAGCCAATATATATTTTAATTATGGCCACTTCTGTTTAAGCTTTCCACTGTATTTTAACATCTTTGCTTCTTGGCTTACTACTAAGTAGTGTGAAGGTCAGGGCATAATGTAGACTTGCAGTAAATTACACTTCTTCAATTGCACTTTCGATACAGTTCTGTCAAAAGTCTTCTAGGAAAACTGCCATTCCTACTAATGACACATTTCATATGCTGCCTGGTCTCATTCTCACTAGGGTCCATTCAAGGCTCACATTCGGAAAATGACTCAATTAGTGCAGACTTACAGATGCTCCTGCAGGAGATTTGTGAGGAAAAATACCAGTAGATAAATGTATGTCTTTCTTCAGCTCAGGAGGGTTCAGCTGTGATTCAGCAAAGTGATTTCACTTAATTCATAGATTTTTTTTAAGCAGGCAGCAGGTGAATGATAAGGGGTCATCTCAGCAATGCAAAAACTAGAATAAAAAAAAGTAAGTAGTTCTTATTAAGATGGTTCAGATTTAAAAAAAGATTTGGAAATATCAGTGCAAGTGCAAGGGCGCAGATTTCTGAAGTTGTATTGTTTATTCAGTGCCAGTTTTCACACAAATACTCTGTGAAGTTGCCAATGAATCTTAAAAGTTTCCTGAATTTTGGTGGAACTTATTACCATAAAACCCTAAAATCATGCCAGACATGTGTAATTTGTTACTCTCCTATTTGAAGAGATTACACCATCCAGTCTGGGAGCAGAAATAATATGTAACATAGAAGATAGACCACACAGCATCCATAATGAATAGTGGGTACTAGAAGTGAACAATCCATGGTCTATAAAAGGTTGAGCAAAACTATCTGATAAAAACTCATACGGGGGGATAAAACTGATCTGTTCACAAACTTCAGTTTCACTAGTCAGAAATGGGCCTAAATTTGTAATGAATATAGAGCATTGTGAATAATTCAACCCCTTCTTTTTGCCATTATGAAGTCTGCATTTTCTCGCAATTGCTACACCGTGGTATATGACATATTATCATTTTTCCTTATGCAGTACTTTGAATAAGTATTAACCACGTAGTGTGCATACGTAAATGTTTACGTTTAATGGTGACTTCTACAATGTACCTTTCCATGGTAAACTGGAAAACAAATCAAATGCCAATCCGATGGCAGAGCACCAATATAATGAGCTGGTATAGTTGGTATAAACATCAAGCCAGACTCCTGTTTACTACAAGCATAGCTCTGTTTACTTCATTGGAACAGCATCAATTAACATTGAAGATCTAGCTCAGGAGCAACCTTGGCATTCCCCAAGCAATGAATATAAAAGGACAGCTTAAAGGTAGCAGGTTAGGGTCAGGGGAGTAAGTGAAGAGGTTCAGACAGAATAAAAGTGATATTTTCCCCAAACTTCACATGAAACTCTAAGATGGCCAAGCCTTTTGTTGAGTCATGAAATAGGCTGGTTCGAAACTCCTATTCCAACACTCTTATTTTTCACTTTTATCCACATCTACATTTGACCGAAGAGTGGGAATACTATGTCAAAAAATAAAATAAAATAAAAAAGACTCCAATAGTATTTTACATTTCTTTTGTAAAGCAGGAGGTTTTAGAAATCAATCCAGTTTTCCAGATTCTGTTTGTGTGAACAGTCTTGACTTGTGTAATTTTATTTAAACCACACCAATCACCTGTCATAAATAAACAAAATCCTCCCATTTATACGTAAAATTTGCATTTTGATACTGTTTGAATCTGTATTTAAAATAGCCACCCTCCCTCCCCACCATTTCTGATTGGTTCAGTCCTGCAAGATATTACTGAGAGACTCCTATCAGATTTCTATACCCAAATGCAAGGAGTATGAGGAATAAACAGGAAAACTGGAAATATTAGTACACAATATAAATTATGATGGAACTGGTATCATGGAGACACAATGGGCTACATCTTATTACTGGAATATTCTTATAGAGGGCCACATCTACACAGCCCTTTAGCACAGTGCTGCTGCCAGCAGTGCTATGCTAATGACAGGATCATTTGCAAACTTGTGTGGCAAATTAGCATAGCCGCGTGAGATTTCGGTCTCGGCAGAGGGGGGTGCCGGCAGTACAGAGGCTGCGTGGATGTGCCTCTGCCAGCTAAAGCCCCCTCTGTCACCAGTCTCTTATGCCTGAAAAAATTCAGGGATAAGGGACTGGTGACAGAGTGGGGGTTTAGCTGGCAGAGGCATGTCCACACGGCCTCTGTAGTGCCAGAACCTCCCCGGCCGACAGTGAAATCTCCCATGTCTATGCTAATTAGCCACACAAGTTTGCGAATGGTCCTGTCATTAGCATAGCACTGCCAGCAGCAGCACTGTGTTAAAGGGCTGTGTAGACATGGCTGAGGGGTATAGCTTATTCAGGAAGGACAGGCAGGAAGAAAAAGACAGGAGATTTCATAGTTTCAGAGAGGTAACTGTAAGTCTGCATTTTCACAAAATAAAGAAAGCAGTCCTGTAGCACCTGAAAGACTAACAATATTATTCATTAGGGGCTGGGTCTACACAAGCCCCTTCCTTTCGAAAGGGGCATGTTAATGAGCGGGTTCCTATCTGGTGTTAGGAAGAAGGGGTTTCAAAAACTCGGGGTCCTTTCAGAAGGTCCTGTCTCCACAGACGGCGCTATTTGAAAAGCCACACTTTCGAATTGCTGCAACCACCCTTATGCTAATGCAGTGCCTCATTAGGATCTTTCGAACCTGCTCATTAACATGCCCCTTTTGAAAGGAAGGGGCTCATGTAGATACAGGGTAGGTGATGAGCTTTTGTGAGAAAGACCCACTTCTTCTTCAGATCTGGAGAGAAAAAAAAATGAGAGAAAACTAAGAAATCAGCTAAATGGAAGGAAGGAAGGATCGGGTGGAAGAAAAAAAGCTCTGGGAGGTGTCAGTTAAGTGGGCAGTCTGCCATCACTTTGAATATCAAAGGTCAGGAAACTGTCACTGTAATGTATAAGATAACTGAGATCTTTGTTGAGTCCATGGTGATAGGTATCAAACTTGAAAATGAGTTCCAAATCAGAGGTCTCCCTTTGTAATCTGGTGTTTGATACCTATCAAACCATGGACTCTAACTGTGCACACAAGTGCTCTGACTCAGTGCTCCACCTGGAGAAAATATTTTACTCTTATTTTCACACATATTATGCAAACACTATGCAGCAATAGGCATGGGGTCCTGATCCTCCATAAGGTCTATACTGCCATGAAGATGCCTTCTTCTCTCTTTCATTCTGCCAAAGGCACGTTCCACTACCATGAAGCGGCAGTTCTGCCTGTTGTTGAACTGTGCCTTGCTGCTGTCCAGGTTCTCTGTGTGAGGTTTCATGAGCCAGGGCTGTATGGTGTAAGCCCGATCTCCCAGGATCACTATATGCATTTCCACATCCCCCACTGTAATCTTGTGGTCTGGAAGTAAAGTCCCCACCTGCAGCATTATGCACACAACAAAGTTCCTGAACATACATTTGTCATGCACCATTCCAGACACCCCCTGCCTATCTATGAAATGCCCACAATGATCCACCAACACCTGAAGCACTACCAAGAAGACCCCCTTCCCATTATGTACCCTGCAGCAAGGTGGGCTAGCACTGCAAATGGAATATGTGTGCCATTGCTACCACAGCTGTGAACGTCCATACCTGGAAAACCACCCACTATATTATGCACATTTCCCACAGTCACAGTCCTCCACAGCAAAATGAAATTTATTGCCCTGCAAACTTGCAGAAGTGCAGCCCCAACAGTAAACTTCCCCACTCCAAACTAACTGGTAATAGACCAATTGGGAGTCACCGGCTTCCAAATCGTGTAATTGCCACACGCATCTCAACCAAGAGAGAAGCTCTCACATGGGTGTCCTTGTGCCACAGGTCAGGGGCTAGCTCAGCACACAGCTCCAAGAAGGTTGCTTTATGCACCCTAAAGTTCTTTACCACTGGTTTTCATCCCACACCTGCATGGCAATGTGATCCCAACCACTCAGTGTTGTTTCCCTAGCCCAAAGGTTCAGGACTCTGTTTGTATGCCAGAGAGGAAAAGATGGTCCAGTGTGTCAGACATCAGCTGGGCACTGCTTAGGAAAGCCAAGTTCAAGTGCCTGCTTTGCAGCTATCATACAGCTGGCAAACCAAAACAGAAAGGCTAAGTGGTGTCAGAGATCACATCAATGGTCTGAATGTGGAAATCCCTGGCTCAGTCTTGTGGACAGGCCAGCAGATCAACTGTTAGAGAAAGATGATGGTACGTCATTATATTATATTCATCATCATCATCAACCATGGGTTCAGCACGCATTCGTGTCTGATGCCTCTCTCACTATTTCCTTTCATCTTTCACTGTCCAGTGTGGAGTAGCTTAGTTTTTGCAGACTAGCTCCACACCAATCTACTATATCATCTACCCATTCTCTCTGGGGTCTGCTTTTCATATTTGAGCCATCCATTATGCTGAATAACAGTGTCTTGACTTTTAGCTTGTTGTTTATTCTGCAGATATGCCAGAATAGCTGTAGCTTCTGTGGTACAACCTTCTGCAGTAGGTTCCCTTTCGGCTGTATCTTCCTATATAATTCCTCACTGGTGACCTTCTGCATCCATCCTATTCTCAGGATCTTTCTATAACAACTCCTCTCAAACGCCTTCTCTTCAAATCTTTCGTTATCACCCATGACTCACATCAGTACAACATGTTGCTAAATACACACATTTTCAAGATGCTTAACTTCGTTCCTAAAGCTAATTGCTTTGCTTTTCCAGACCTTATCCATCGCCTTCAAACTCGTCCTTGCTTTCACTATTCTAGTTGCCATTTCCTTCTTACAGTCTAAATCATACATTATGTTGCTCCCCAGATATGAGAATTTCTCTATGTTCTCTAGTTATATCCTGTCTACACTGATCTTCCTTCCTATTTCCTTATCTCCAGATACCATTGTTTTTGTTTATCAATGTTAATAATCAATCTGTGCCACTTCTCTTCCCTGTTTATCACATGCACCATTTTGCTAGCTTCTCTTCCTCTTTTTCAATGATAACTATATCAGTGAACCTCAAGCTGTTGATTCTCATCCCATGCACAGATATACCTTCTACCACTTCCTTGGTCTTGTCCATAGTTCTCTTTAGGTGCTTGATGAAGATACTCAGTGGTATCAGATCTCTTATATTATATTATATTCACCAGCATTTCCAAGTAACCATTTGAACAATTAAGAGATCATTTCAATATTGCACAGGTTTGTGATGTGATTTGCAACAATTAGACTGCATGAATAAAATTCTGCCGAGCTTTGGAAATATACTCTCAGGCCATCCACTTACTACATGAGACAGGTTAAACAGAGCTTTCTAGCCACAGACATTTTAGCTACTTTCTAACCTGCTCCAAATTTTGCTTCACTCAAGAAAATAGATCCAAAGGTAAACACCATGGCTATGACTACACTACAAAGATCTATCGAAAGAAGCCTTTCTGGAAGATCTCTTTGTAAAGAATTTCTTTCGAAAGAATGCATCCACACACAAAAAGGCAGATCAAAAGAATTATCTGGTGTTTTGAAAGAGAGCATCCACACCGCCCCGCTTTTTCAAAAGAATGGGCCAAGGATCAAAAAATCATGCGCCATGAGGACTGCTCTCTTGAAAGAAGGGCACTGAGAAGCATGTACGCATTTTCTTTCAAAAAAAGCTTTCGAAAGGGGGTGCTCTTCCTGAAATGCGCATGGAAGAATGCGTTCAAAAGGAGCACTGCATTCTTTCAATTTACTTTCAAAAGAATACTTTTTAGCTTTGTTTACACACACACAAAACATTGAAATATGTGGCCCTCTTTCGAAAGAACGGGAGGAGCATCTACGTGTGCAACACCTTCTTTTGAGAGAAAATCAAAAGAACGGGGCACAGACATCGAAATCCAAACCCCGATCCTGTGTGAGGAAGATCGTCCCCTTTCAGAAAAATAAATTGAAAGAGTGCTCAGGTAGACGGTCCACATCCTGCTTTTTTGAAAGAGAGGCTCGCCATGGCGCCAGTCAGCTGGAGCATGAGGTTGCTTCTGCCAGCAGCAGCAAGGCTCTGGGATCCCTGTGTCCAGCCACCTTAAAGCAGCACAGATGCAGGAACCCCGGGGGCAGAAAGCTGAGACCATGCTAGGAGCAGCTCCTGCATGAGCTCCAGCAGCATGCTCTCTGCACAGCCAGGGGGTAGCAGCAGGCCATGACGGCCATTAGCCAGCCCCAACAGGAGCCCCAGGGCCCCACCTCCAAGCCCTCACAGGGGTCCCAGGGTTCCAAGGGTGAGAAAAAAAAACGGGCCATCTCCTGGACTGAATGGGAGCTGAGGGACCTTCTTGGGTTGTGGAAGAAGGAGAGGGTCTTCCATGAAATGGACAAGTATGCTTGAAAGTAAAAGAACTCTGGCAGGGCTATGCCTGGGCCTGGGACCAGGCCAGCTGCTCCAGTGCAGCCCCAGCTACTGGCCCCTGCTTTCGGGAGCTCTGGGGCATCCTGGGGCCCTGGCACAGCTCCTCATCCCTGGTGGTCCTCAATATGTTGGCAGACGAGCCACAGCCAGAGGTGGAGGAGCAGCCCGGACCGGGGACCCAGGAGGCTGACGTGATCACCGAGAGGTTGAACGAGGAGGGGGACCTCACAATTTACATCCCCTCCCACTAGTCCAGCCAGGTAACTGGGAGCTGGGCATCCCCAGACATCACCAAGGGACCCTCCGCTACATACACAGTGGGGTGAACACCCAGTCCATGGGGTGGGGGTGACACACTGGTCACCCAGATGCACACAGGACCAGTGGTCCCTGGCCAGACACATTGCGACCCTCCATGGTACACATCACCAGTGGCAGGCTGCCTTGTAATGGCCAGCACCCGCCCCCAGCAGACAGCACCGTGAGCTGCATTCAGGGTGGCAGCCAGTCAGGGCTGGACAGCACCCAGGGACCACGCAGCATTGGCTGGGAAGGTGCACCCACCTGAGATGCCCCCCGGCTACTGCGCTGTCAGATGGGACACCAGCACCGGGGGGGTGGGGGGAGCCCCGGGCCATAGTATGTTACTGGCACACTGTTCCTCTCTCCATACAGCTGCACTATCCAGAGGCTGGGAGAGCATTGCACCAGCCCTGGTCCCTGACAGTCCCCCAGCAGATGCTGAAGGCAGCCAGACACCACTCAATGTGCTGTCGGGGCCGCAGTCAGAGAGACCCCCCGGCAGGCAGAGGATGACCTAGCCAGCTGCTGCCAGGCTGAGGTGGCCAAACAGCATCTGTGGCTCATGGAGGCCAACCTGCAGTGAAACAGGGCGGCATGGGACAGGCTGCTGACTGCCCTGGAGGGCATCAGCACCACGCTCCAGGAGCATGTGGCCAATGTGGCCTGCCTCCGGGCCACCCCAGCTGTCCCCTCCCACCTACCCCTTGGGACCCTGCTGCTGCCCCCTGGGCTGAGCCTCCTGTTGCCTCCCTGAGCGCCCCCCCATGTGGCTTTACCTGCTGGTGTTCCCTGCCACCTCCCCTACCTGCCCCACCGGGAACCCCACACCTGGGGGTGGGCAGGGGATCCCAGGGCTCATGGTCCATCACTCCATCCCTGGACTGAGCCCCCCGCTTCCCTTTCCAAGCTCAGAGCCCCGCACCCCACTCCAGGTTAGGCGCCCCCTGCCCCCTCCAGATTCAGAGCCCCCTGCCCCTCTCCAGGTACAGAGCCCCTCCATCTCCCTCCACACAATCTTCCCCCCGTACATAGTTGCATGTAATGTTCGTTGTGCTTAAATATTTATTTTACATACATCCCCTCATGCTGTGCTCCTTGGGGAGGGAAGATGGGTGGTGGATATAAGCATGCAGTGCTGGTGGGGGTGGTGGCTGGGGTGGGGGTGGCAGGAATGGTGGGTGGTGGATGTGTATGGGGGATGGGTGTGGGTGCGGGTCACAGGTGGCCATCCGCGAAGACCTGCCTGAGGGCCTCCCTAATGTGGAGGCCATCCTGGTGGGCCTGGCAGATGAGGGCAGTGCCCATCTGCTCGTACCTGGTGCCAGCCCCATTACCACCTTGGACATAGCTCTCTCCCTTGCCATCCATAATGTTGTGGAGTACGCACCAGGTGCCCATCACATGGGGCACATTGAGGGCCCCGACCTCTAACATCATGTGGAGGCACCTCCACCACCCTTTAAGGCACCCAAAGGCCCACTCCACAACATTGCAGGTGTGGTGGAGGTGCTGATTGAACCCCTCCTGGGTGGGGCTGAGGTGTCCTGGTACGGCCACGAGAGCCACAGCTGGAGGGGGCAGGCCGCGTCTGCCACCATGCACAGCAGCATGGTGATGCTCCCCCACCCCCCAACCGGGATCTCATGCTGGGGGGGCGAATGTGCTGGCCCCATGCACCGGCAGGGCCCGGAGTTCCGGAAGACCCAGGCATCGTGGGTGTGGCCAGCCCAGTCCAGGTATATGTCTGTGAACTAACCCCTAGGTCTGGAGGACCACCAGTTAGTAGCCCTTTTGGTTCACGTATTGGCTGGCACTGTGTGCTGGGATGCAGATGGGGATGTTCGTGCCATCCAGGGTACCAAAGCAGTTCAGGAAGCCCAGGTCCTCGAAGCCCACAATGGCAGCATCTGGATCCCTCATGCAGATGACCCTGTGCAGCAGCATTGCATCGATAGCTCTGAGGACCTACAGGGAGGGAGGGAGGGACATGCTCCCATGAGGGTGTAGCAGTATGTCCACTCTGGCCCCTGCCCCCAGCCTGCCCCCTGTCCCCTCCCAGCCTGCCCCCTGCCTGCCTGCCCCCTGCAGCTGGGGGGGGTTCCCCTTGCCCTGGACCCCCACACCTGGGGGGGGCATGTGACCCATGCCTGACTTACGTCCATGTGTACAGCCTTGCCCACCCCAAACTGTCATTCCATGGAGTGGTAGGAGTCCAGCATGGCCAGTTTCCAGAGGGTGATCATGACCCACTTCTCCAGGATGAGAGTGGCTCCTTGCAGGTGTCCTGGGGCCGGAGTGTGGGAGTGAGCCAGTGGCAGATCTCATTGAAGGTCTGCCTTGACATATGGAAGTTCTGCAGCCACCATTCTTCATTCCACTCCCCCCAGCACCAGGTGCTTCCACCAGTCAGTGCTACTGGGGTGGGTCCAGAGGTGCCAGGGCACCTAGGAAGGAGCCCAGAGGTATCCTGGGCGTGGGAGTGCATGGCCCCAGGGGGCTGCTCAGCCACAGGAATAGATGGGGGCTGGCTGTGGCAGCAGTGCAGAGCACTGACAGCAGGGTCTCCATGATGAGGGTGTCCTCATGTAGGATCTACTGCTGTGCCTCCATCCTGGAGCACGAGTGGGCTCTGCTGGGCTGGGGACAGCTGGCCAGAACTCAGCTCCTGCAGGTGAAGGGTGAGGGAGGGGCCCTTCAAGGGAGCAGCTGTCTGCAGCCCCAGAAGGGCTTGTCGGCCTGCCTCTCTTCTTTCGTAGGAGAACTTGGAGCCATGTGGACCCACTCTTTCAAAAGACTGTGGTGGTCCTTTGAAAGGGCGGATCGACCAGGTGATCTGCTTTTCGTGTGTGGTCTCTCCCTTTCGACAGCTGCAAATTTGACCTCTCCCAGTCGATGTTTGCCCTTTCGATGGTGTGCTCATGTGTAGATCCAGCTTTTGTGTGTAGTGGCTCTGTGGGGTCTTTCAAAAGAGCCCCTTCTTTCAAAAAATCTTTCAAAAGAACTTGCTAGCTTAGACGCAGCCCAGCTGTTTTTATCTATCCTGCTGTAACCATCACAGCAATCTTTACTCAGAATGGAGATGTGGTCTGGTGGATCCCAACCCTGGAAGTAATTTCCGGAGGGTGGTGGGGCAGGAGAATTACTTTGCACCTGTACTGTGCCACATCAACTTAGAAGGAGATGATCAAAGCAGTAGAGGACGCTGACCCTCCAGTCAACCTACCATTGGTGATGGGGCAAGCTAATTTTCAAGAGACAGACAAATCTTTCCACAGATTGAGTCTCTTTATTCCAGAACACTCTCATCCAGCAACATCTGGAATCCATCATGATTTTAGCTAGCTGGATGACCACTTATCATGGGTCTGGCCAAGTTTCCTGTGATCCCCTAAAATTTGTTTACAGCCACCAGTCCTGGCTCTCAGTGTTCTGTACTGTTATTTAGCTCTAAATTTAACCCTATATGCCTTCTAAGAGCCCACTAAGCAGTGGAAGGCTTGGTAATGCTGCTAGACAATATCAACCTTCCACGGTCCAGCAAATTCTCTCCTTTGGCACCAGTCAGGTCCTGAGGTACTGGACTAGAGAGGTTCAACCTCCACAGGGAAATTGAGCATTATTTAACTCCTAGCTGAGGTGGGGGGACTGTAATTAAAAGACCGAGAACTCCAGCAGAGCTAGACTAAGTGAAACCAGGAAACCAAGTGCAACATCAAGAGCATGGAAAAATACAAGTTGAATTAAGCTCAATTTCTTTTAAACCGGGGGATTTGGCAGTTGTTCATGGATAAAATAGGGAAACTAACACTCCCATGTCCCACAGGACATAGTGAGGATAACTATATTAAAAGACTGTGATACCACAAAAATAGGGACTATATATAGAACCCACGTTTGACTTAGTTAGAATTAGATAGGCTGTGATACTGAGGCTTTATTTAATACTGGGTTACATGAGCTAGACTGAATGTTCTTTAAATATCTTAGTTACAAATATAAGGATTAACTAGACAGTTTAGACAACTGGGTGCCAATTGTGTTCTTCAATTGGTCACTTCCAGCTATTCATGTTGTTTGGTTATCAGCCACATGATATTTTTCTATGTGCTGCTTGGATGACGGAATCACCAGGACAACATTGAATAACAAAAATGCTCGGAGTGCAGTAAAAATTCCTGCACAAATAACCTGTAATACAAAAACTTGCTAAATGTTTAGGATTTGTGTCTGGTTACAGGAACACTGAGGTTACCCAATATTCATGCATACAATCCTGGCAGCCTACTACACTGAAGTGGCTTCTTCCTCTGGAGTCAGAAAACTATTTGTGAATCAGGCTTTGTTTGCTTGCTTACACTGTTTGATCTTCCCTACGCATAGTATATAGCCTAGTGGTTAGAGCATTGGCCTTGTAAACCTACAGTTGTGAGCACAATCCTTGAGGGAGTTCTTCTGGGCAGGTTAGATTAAAAAAAAAACTGTCAGGGTGGTGATAGGTCCTGCTGTGAGGAAAGGGAACTGGATGTGATGACCTCTTGAGGTCCCTTCCAGCTCTATGAGATATATGTACTTTGTTAGGCTAGCCAATCCATACAGCTAGGCTGTCATAAGAACTGTAAATTAGAGGTGTCCACAGGAAGTGAGGAGTCAGGTCCACAGCTGCACCTGCTCTGATGACCTAACCAGCCGACCAGGCTGCCTGAGGGAGCTGTCTGCCATACTAAGTAAGGAAGCGAAGTGCTCAGATTGAAAACCTAGCAGCAGCAGTAGCTCAGCATACCCCCATGGACTTGCTGCCCCTCTATGCTCTGGCTTTTCTCCTCCTCAGGTGCAACTGAGATCCTGCCCTGCAGCCAGCCTTCTCCAGCCTTGCTCCAGCTGTCCTTGGCTCATGTTAATCCAGTTCCAATCCTTAACTCTGACGCTGATTATATGCTGCCTCAGTTCTTGGCGCTGGCATTTGGACTCCGACAACTAAACCTGACTCCAGCGCCAACCGCCTATGATCTGCTCCAGTGACACATGGCTGCATACAGTTAGAATTAATGGGTGACAGCCAACTCACATATAGTATATGTCGGTTAGTGAAGAGAACCCAAAAATTTTGGTTCTAAACCCACAGGTGCCTATGACAATCTCATGCCATTTTACAATCACGTGCACATTCCCTGTAAAAGCTGAGCACTTGGGCTGTGCTCAGGAAAGGTCTGAATGCTGCCCAGCTGGTTAGAAGAGCAGCCACAGCTAGGTTTTATTTCTACTTGTGGTGCATGTGTGCACATAGAAAAATTTATTCTGCACAGGAGTGGAGAAGATCAGCAAGTGGATGGAAAGGATTAGAGGAAAAACTGCATCCCAGTAGTAATCTGTACAGCTTGGGAGGTGGGGTCAGGTGTTAGATGCTGGAAGTAATTCAGCCATTCACCTCTCAAAAGGTCCAGCATGTAATCCAGCAGAGGCCAATGGTAAATCTAGTGTGATCATTGGCCTACAAATTTATCTTAATTGTGAGCTCAACTATAAAATGTATGTATAAATTCAAAAATGCAATCATAACCTCTGGAAACAAGGGCTGATAGGACAAGTACAAAAGGGAAATGGAAAGACAAAACAAAAAAGCCTCCTGATATAATTAAAGGACTATGTTGATATCTTTCCTGAAAACAAGATGGCATGAGACTGAAAATCAGTGAATCAATATTAGTGCAGTTGAAACTAGGCCTAATTGGTGCACAAAATAATGAGGGCACAGTCTGTTCCACACATCACTCCCTTTTGGGGTCATTGAAAAAGGAGACTTTGGGAGAAAATTGACCACTGGAGTTCATCATCACAAACCACTGCTACCACTCCCTCTTGTCTCTGAACCTTCTTCAGCCCAACCCCGAAAAATGTCCTGACCAGACTGAGGCAAAGAGGGAGCCAGAATACATCACCACCTCCAGTGGCTCCAGCTAAAGTCTGAACACCACTTGGGATACGATAGCTTGTCTCTCACAGTCTTTTTTCCTTCTGTTTAGTCTTCTTTCTCCTTTCACATGTTTCTCATTTTGTTTCCATAGAAAATGGGATCAGACTGCAAGGCTGTGTCTACACTGAGCCTTAGTGCCAACAGTTTGATGCAAATGAGTAGTCTCAAAAATGCAAAATAGTGGCTCATTTGCATATTTATACAATCAGCATGCATATTCATGATGCTGGTTTGCATATTCAAGGTAGAAATTAAGCAGTGTAGACTTGGTTCTGCAGGCAAAAGCCCCTTTGTCAGCATCCCTTTATGCATGGAAAAAATCACACATAAGGGGCTGCCAACAAAGGGGGTTTTTGCCAGCAGAACCAAGTCTACACCACTTGATTTTTGCCATGAATATGCAAATTAGTTTTGTGAATAAGTATATTAGCTGTATGACTATGTAAATGAGTCCCTGTTTTGCATTTTCAAGACTGCTTATTTGCATGAAACAGTCGGCACTAGGGCTTAGTGTAGACACAGCCTAATGGTAGCAGCAAACAATAATTCTATCCCTCTCAATTAATTTTTATTCTTTCCCCTCAAAGGACAGTTATTACTATCTTTGATATCATCTCACAGACTGTCAATATGGGGATGGGGAACAGTGCATTCTAAAAATCTCTCTCCAGCTAAGGGAAAAAGAAAATATTAAATGAAAGTCTTCTTTAATCATTTACATTTCAATTATTTTAACTGCCTTTCTTTCTTTTCTGTATCTTCAGTAAAAGGTTGAGATTTGTGATCGTGTTTGTGCCATAGTACTAAGCAAATTAAGGTTTGACTGACAAAACTTGAACATTGTTTTAATGCTGTTTAATGTTGGACAGTCACTGGGTCATGTTTGACCTATTTATTCCATCTAAATTAATACAATAAACCCTGCTGATTCTCTTTAGCAGAGTAGGAGGAGAGTGTTCACCAACAGCATCCAATCATTATGCCCCAACCAAGTTAATATTGTCAGTGTTTCTGATCCTGGCCTGATAGAAGTGATCTGAAAGGTTAAGACAGCCTGAAGAGAAACCAGAATAAGGACATCAAAGCCACTGGCAGATACTTATAGGAACATTTTGCACATACACCCTAAAGCAATGAAAGAGAGCTGATTATCCCTCTCTCTTTTGAATCATTTCCAAAGTGGTGTGAAGACCAACTTGTACTCCCTGCCTATACGAAAGAAAAAACATGAAGACAAGTTCTCTTTGCTTCTCATATAGTGTAAGGCCCTAAGGACTAGCACTGATGTCGCCCTGACATTCGAACTCACAGACATCAAAAAACAAAAACAGCACGTAGTACAGTGAAATAAACATTCCATAATTGCTAATGTTTCCTTTTAGCTAAGTAAAAAGCCTGAGCACATTAAATAAAAAAAAGAGATTTAATTTCTAGTTTAAATACAGCTGCAGTGATTCTTATGCACCACACAGCTGTTCAGAGACCTGGCAGCTGTCCATATCGTATGTGTCCTATCATGCATTTTCCAGTATTGTGTTCTTGACACATAAAGAACTGTCTTTAAATGTTTGGAAGAGAGGTTATTCATTTTCAGGTAGACTGCTGCACAGTTAAATGCATCTGTAGCTCAACACCTTTTGCACCTGCCAAACCTCTTTAATAATCTGCCTACAACTATGGTGTTTTTACAGAAGAAGGTAATTTGTTTTTGTTTTTGCCACTTCTCTTTTTGATAGACTCCTTAATGATGACAGCAGACTTCAAATTGTACACTTGTTTGTTAGATGCAACACAAAAATCACAGTTAACACATTTCTATTGTGAAAACAACGGGGATGATAAATGTAAAGACAAACACCAACAGATGTATCAGTCCTTGTGCCAATGTATAGTGGGCAAATAAACCAGTTATTTCTGCCAATACATAATGTCATTCTGGGACTAGAATATCAGTTGCTACAGAAAACTAGGAATGATTGGAGACTATCTCAAGCAGCTAATTTGAGCATTTTTGTAAATAAGCTTCAAATGTTTCCTGCCAGCATTCATTAGAAGGAAATAAATAAAGAAATAAAAATAGCTGTTACTGCAACATGCTTGTTCAGATAGCACAGGAAACATTTTACAATCATAAAATCATATTTTTTGCATTTCTACTGTGCTGTTCTCACAAAATCCTTTGAGTGCTTTATAAATATTAAGTAATAAACCCTCAAAAGTCCCTTGTGAGGTATATTTTATATAAAAATTCTCACTTTACAGGTGGGGAAACCAAGGCACAGAGCATTTAAGCACATTCCCCAGAGACACACAGCAAGGCTGTGACTGTGGCAAAAATAGAATTGACAGCATCTGCTTTACCAACCCTCTGCATTACTGTCTAGACAATACACCCGCTTTTTTTTTCTACTCTAGAATTAGCAGAGTGGGTGCATAGCAGAAAAGAATCATGAAAGCATATTTCAGTGTGTGGCAATATGGTTTTGACAGAACAAACCAGCAGCTATATAGCACTTTAAAAACTAAGAAAATAATTTATTAGGTGATAGGCTTTTGTGGGGCAGACTCATTTTCTTAGTCTTTAAAGTGCTACATGACTGCTGGTTTGTTTTGTTAGAATACAGACTAACACGGCTACCTCTCTGTTACTATTCAATACGGTTTTGGGTAACTCTTCTCTCTTTTATGATGATTAAAGGTAAGATTGCATCAAGGGATCGTGAAGGCTGTATGGTTACTCACTCAGAATTAATTCAGGAAATGCCAAACCTTAAGGTTACATGTACAACCACAGCTCTGCCCCCTTGTGCACGTGCATTACAGCACAGTTTTCACTTGCA
The DNA here is from genome assembly GCF_033958435.1 of Carettochelys insculpta. Classification (NCBI taxonomy): domain Eukaryota; kingdom Metazoa; phylum Chordata; order Testudines; family Carettochelyidae; genus Carettochelys; species Carettochelys insculpta. The sequence goes on from NC_134138.1 coordinate 262,772,002, forward strand.
TCATTCACTATTTCTATAGCCTTGGTACAAAATGGCAGCATTTCATGATCTCAATCCCTCCTACCCCATATTTGAACACTTAAACTAAATTTAATTGTCCTAAAATTCTAGCATGTCAGTTTAAGACTTTTTATATTATGAGTTTTCTCCTCTCTAAGATATGTATATAAATAGCTTTTTGGCACTTGTGTACTTTCACTATTACTGCGCTGTGATACTTGAGCTGTGGTTTGCAGTCTAAGCAGAGCTACTTGGAATATATGAAATAGTACAAAAAACTGTAAATATTACAGCTGCATGTCTATGGATGTGGAAAAATATTATTTGAGAAATAGCATGTCATTATAGACTATGTGGTAATGCTAATGCAGGAGTGGAACAACGTTAAGATTACCCTTTTAGACTTTTAATCCAAATCTTCTCAGTGTCTTATCGGACTGTTAATTTCCTTAGTGTTTTCTTTTAAATAGGGGGAAAAAAAACCAGGGAAGGGGGCACTTCAAAAGAAGGATCCTCACTGTCCTTGATTTGAAGGATTTGATAGCTTCCAAAAATTGCAAATAGAGGGTAAAATCCACTGTTACGTTGTAGCTGCTGTGTGCCATGCCCAGTGCAGACAGGTGTAAATCGAGGTTATCTGCCCAAAGCATGCAAGTGTCATAACACAGAACTCCTTGGAGCAATGTCACCCTTGAAGGAACCCACTGGAACCTGGCTGTCCTACTTAAACCGTGTGTTTTGGCCTGTTCAGGGAATCCAAACAACTTAAGGGAATCAATGTGTGCTTAGCTACTGGCACATGTGAACTGCTCATCCTTTCTCAGAGCAGACAATAAGTGTAGCAACTATCTCCACTGCACAGGTCTGGGATTTGCCTACAAGTTGGTAAGTGGATGCCAATTTCTGCCAGAGCAAAGCTGCACTCTCTTTCTCACTCCAATATATTTTTATGAACTTTTAAGCTTCAGCCATTTCACCTCTGGTCCCATTCAGGTCATACTACTTGGAAGTTGTGAAAAAAAAAAAGGAATTATAAAAGCCAGTGGGACAGATATTGGCCCAAAGCAACTTGAGAATCACAGCTGTTTCAGACAAGTGAAGTAATAATAATTTATGCATAATAGGAAAGATTTTTTTTCACTCACCCTCAAAAATGGCTGCATCACACTTCCAAAATTTTCAAACAAATGTTATCATTGAGCAGAGACAGAAAGGAAAATTTATTCTCAAGAGGTGAATGTTCCACAAAGTTACAATTGACAGAAAATATATCATGGCATTGTTTTAGCACCGTAACTGAGGTTCACTTCCAAATGCCTTATTGCTAGGTTTTGCCTGATATTCTACCAGCATTTAATTTTTCCTGAATTTTTAAATGACTGTTCCCATACCTTCCTCCTTAGGCCATTGTAAGCAGTTCTTCTTCTTTAGTTGGTACTTACACCCTCCACACACTCATAGACATTTATTATGTCCCCCTTTAGCTATACATATTTAGCTCTTTTAATCTTTCGTCATAAATCAATCACTCCACTGCTTAATCGTTTACCTTACTCTTATCCAAAAGTCTCACTACTGTATCTCTCTCTTTCTAGCAGTGTTAGGTGCCCAGAACGGAACTAAGTATTCTAAGTGCATGATCACAAACAGAAACATGATCATCTCCATGCTCTGTGATGGGAAATGGCTACACTAATAATATTTTTTAAACCATTATATTGGCCAGTACATCAGAGTTGTGGTTTGCAGCTATCAGTTAGTGACTTCATTTTTGCCTTAAAAATATAGCATAAGAAGATGGGTTATAAGTTAGATGGGTTAAACCACAGGGTTCAAAACCCTACACAATTTTGGGGAATGATTCAGATAAAAAGTTCACAACTCAGACCATTCACTTAAATATGTTTGTGTATGCGAGGGATTTTAATCTGATAACTAGCTAAAAAAAGACTGTGAGGTCTGACAGTCATTCTCAGACTACAGTTATGTTGTTCTTATTGCCCTGTCTGTCCTGGAGATCACTCGGTAACGAGTAGGACGTCTTCATGCCAGCCTGCTATTTGTGATTAGCCCGATCTAATTAGCCAGATTCTGGAGTCACAGGTTTTATCACAGAAAGGGCAGGTGTTGGTAGCTGTTGGAGGGGTGTGGGGCAGTTTTTTGCTGCTCCTTTCTTCTTCTCCACCTCTTGTCACTCTCTCACAGATTACCACTCTCCACTGGGGATGGTCCTGGGCAAGGTTCTCCCAAGTGTTAACACTGATGCTGCACTTTTTCACATGTACCTTCTGCGTGTCCCTATATCACTTTCTCTGGCCCCCAATGCTCTGCCGTCCTTCCTTCAACTTGGAAAACAGAATCTGTTTTGGGAGGTGCTGAGCAAACATCCAAACCACATGACCAGTCCAACAAAGTTGTTAGTGAATGATAATGGCTTCAACGCTGGCCATGTTCAACTCTTTCAGGATGCTAGTGTTTGTGTACCTATCCTCCCAGAAGATATTTAGGATTATCCTAAGGCGGAGTTGATGATATTGTTCAAGTGCCTTCAAATGATGCTTGAATGTTGTCCTGGTTTCACATGTGTACAGTAGCACTGAATCCTGATGGTCACTGTAGGGTGCTTTGATTCACCCTCCACCCTTGCTAGTTTTCAGTCCTGTGTAGGGGGCTGGTGAAGTTGCTTTCCCTCTTCTGTGGATGGAAAATCCCTCCACCTACACAATGATACACCAAGCACATTATACATCTGAACTATAGAGGTTCCAAATCTGAATCTTCAGCCATGGACTTTGAGATCTATCCATAGTTATGTAAATCATGATGGTTCGCACCATACTGTAAATAAACTACAGCTGAAGAAAACAAAAAGAAAAGCAATTAGAAATTGAAGGAGAACTCCCAGGTTTAAATACGCCCCACTGCAAAAGCAATCATTGTGCATTTCACTGTAATATTCTAATAGCGACAGCTAATCAAATGAAAGAGCCTTGCTTGCTTTAGTATGAGTCCTGAAGTGTTCATAGTACTTCTTTGGTGGGGAAGATTAAAGGGGCTGGTCCATCATTACTCTTATTGCAATAGATTCTGTGATTAAAATTGGGCTTCTCACCAAGCACAGTTTTTAGAAGCTGGATTCATGCAGGGAGATACATGCAAGCTCAGTCACCTTCATCTGAAATGTTGCTATCACCAAAACACTGGTGCAGACCAGTGACTGACAGAGGAGCTACTGCTGCTGGTTTATGTAAGCAAGGTAATTTTATCCCCGTCAAAGGCAAAACAGAAGCCAGGATACTCTATTTATAATTTGGGGGATTTTTGAAATCATAACTCTTTCATTATAAAATGCCTAAAGCCCTCAGACATAGCAATCAAAAGCAGTAATATCCGGTGTCACATAACAAGCACTTTCTGTATTTTAACAAACATCATCAAAGGGCTTACATCTAATTTATGTTCATTATAAGAATGTGCTGATAATCTTTGTGATGGGTGAATCTGCTGATCACAAACAGAACACCAAAGAGTATCATAACTGTAGATTATCTTTTATTAGCACCTTTCATAATGATCTTCTAGGTCCTAGTTCAAGAAAGCATCCCAAATCAGGAAAGCATTTAAGCACATGCTTATCTTTAATTAAAGGCATAAGTCATGGAAGTCAGTTGGGACACAAGATTAAATTTATTTACATGCTGAACCCCTGAGTAGGGATAGGCTGCCACATATGATTAAGTGTTGATCTGAATGAGGGCCCCAAGAGCTGGATACCTTTTTCATGGAAGTTACTAGAGCCATTCTAATATCTCTGGGATGAACAACAGTTTGGAAAATAAAGTGCAGCACAGACTACATTTCAGGGTGGGTGGGTGCTTAGATTGAGTAAATTTAAGATTAGGGTTGGGGTTAGATTGACATGACTGCAAAAATCTCATTTCTGAGGTGAGTTGAAGTGCTGTAAAAAGCCACCTTTTAGTGCAGCCACCAGTAACAAGGAACATATTCCTTCCTGGACTTTAGGATCAAAATATTTAAACAGGACTCAGCTTGCCCTATAGTTTTGTGGGCACAAGTTTGGGCCTGCTACTAGCTGCAAACTCTATAGGTTATCAGAACAGCTTGTAGGATACAGCTCACTAGCTACCCCAAATTATGCCTGAAAAGGAGGGAGAGGACCACAGTTCACTGGAGGAGGGGTTTGCAAATATAACATGATTCATGTACAAAACTGAGCCTACTCTTCTCAGGCAGCCTAGCCATTTCAGGCTCTTGAGGTAGAAGAAAGGCTGCAGTGTAGGAACGGTTGGTTTTGTAAGGCCATGTCTGCACTAACACTTTTGTTGGTATAACTATTGTCACTGAGGGGTATGAAAAATTGCCTCTCTGAGCAATTCATAGTAAAGTAACCCAAGCGTTTGTGTAGACAGTGCTTGGCTGGAAGGAGATGTTGCCATTCATTGAGGGTAATTTGATTGTGTCAGTGGGAGGGCTCTCTCCTGTTGGTACAGAGCAACTAACCAGGTGATCTTACAGCAGCACAGCTGCATCATTACAGCTGAGCCATTGTAAGGTCTCTGGTGTAGATGGGGCAAGAGTGTAAGTTTTGCACTCCAGTGTCAAATAATTTTACGTTCCAAACACACAGAGGCTAATTTCAGCATATATTGTGTTCTGATAAACACGTTTAAAATCCACGTATGAAATATTTACATATTCTGAATTTTTCTCCCGGTACATTACATTGGTAGAGGATGTGAAATATTTGGAGCACCTTGACAAGATCTAATGTAGTGTTATTCATATGCATTTTATATATTCTTTATTTCCTTGGAAACCTGATTTCAGGAAGGCTGAATACCTACACTTCCCATTGGATTCGACCTCTGAAAATCAGAACTCTTGTAGGAACTTAAAATCGAAGCACTAGAAAGATTTGATATCTGAATGGTACAGATTCACACACTTGATTGGCAGGCCAGCCAAGTGCATGCTTATGGCAAGTATTACTAATTGGAAACTGGCTTCCTAAGAAGAGTTGAGCTGCAGAACGAAGCAAGCTGTGACAGTGTCTGCCACTTGACAGACTGCATGCTAAGGAACATAACACTCACCTGAAGTTAGGGAAGAATTATTTCAGTTTGGCTTGGCATTTGTCTCTGGTCCTTTACTGCATGTTTTTGTTGGACACCTTCCCATTCATAACACTGATGGTTACAAAGCATAACTTGAGTTTTGGGTCACTGGAATGCTCCACTTCTAATAGCCTCTCTGAAAGTTACGCATGTCAGTAAGATTTTGGCAAACTCTAGGTGGTTTTCAAGATTGCTTGCTCTGATAATTGAGACAGATTTGCAGCAATGGCAGTAGCAGCACCTATTTAAGTATGTACAGCACTGTGTGGAAAAAAATGTTGATAAATGCATGGCTGATTTTCTCTTTCAACATCTATAACAATACAGGGTATTTTAGGAGGTTTGAGTACAGGCAGCAAATACATTTGTTCTTTTACTGTTGCTTCTCAGTATATTGTCACTTATAGATGAGTTTCACTAATTAGAAGAACTGAGGCTTCCTCCCTGCCCTCTGCAGATGCAGCTGTTTCAGATTTTTGGATGACACATCTGCTCAATGAATGGTTGCAAGCAGTAGGTAAAAGGCTTAGGCTATGTCTACCCTGAGTTATAGGGCTGGCAGCTTAATGCAAACGAGTGTCTTGAAAATGCAAATGGATGCTTATTTGCATTTTAAAATAAAAATAAAAATATGTGCATATTTGCATGGCTAATTTGCATATTTGTACAAGATTGCCTTGCAGGAAGAGGCTGCTGCTGGCAGAAAACAAGCAATGTAGATGTGGTTCTGCTGACTAAAACCCCTTTTGTCAGCAGCCCATTATCTCTGATTTCTTCCTGGCACAAGGGACTGCAGACAAAGGTTTTTTTTGCTGGCGGAACTACATCTACACTGCTTGTTTTATGCTGGCAGCAGCCTCTGCCTGTAGGGCAGTCTTTCATGAACATGTGAATTTGGAAATGAGCAGCCATTGGCATTTTTAAGAGCCCTGCTTTGCATCAAACTGCCGGCAGAATGGCTCATTGTAGACACAGCCTTAGTGATTCACAAAAATATTCAGCTTATACCGCCCTGGAGCAGGTCTTCAACAAGCACTCAGGATTCAGTCTAATGACCTGCCAATTTCTTATAAGTCTCTCTCCCTTGTGCTTGAGACATTCTTCTACTACATATGGGCCGTGTCTACACTAGCCCCAAACTTCGAAATGGCCATGTAAATGGCCATTTCGAAGTTTACTAATGAAGTGCTGAAATACATATTTAGCGCCTCATTAGCATGCGGGCGGCTGCAGCACTTCAAAATTGACGCAGCTCGCCGCTGCGCGGCTCCTCCTGACGGGGCTCCTTTTTGAAAGGACCCTGCCTACTTCGAAGTCCCCTTATTCCCATCTGCTCATAGGAATAAGGGGACTTCGAAGTAGGTGGGGTCCTTTTGAAAAGGAGCTCCGTCAGGACGAGCCACGCAGTGGCAAGCCGCGTCAATTTCAAAGTGCCACAGCCGCCCGCATGCTAAAGAGGCGCTGAATATGTATTTCAGCACTTCATTAGTAAACTTTATGGCTAGTGTAGACACAGCCATAAAGTTTTTCCCTCCTGGCTACTCTACCTGCTAGATTTACCAGCACAATAAGCTAAGTTAGTTTTTTCACCAATATAAATGTGGAGTAATTCCAATGATGGTAGTGAAGACATTAGGTCTATTTATTCTGACTACAGACCACTTGAAAAAGGGCCATTCATCTGATGGTGTAAGCCATTGTAAATTATTTGATCTTCACCTCAGTAGTTTGGCTCCCATATAAGGCTGTGTTTCAGTGAAAATAGCATCCAGTATAATTAAATGATGCACGTTATCAGTCATTATTTTAACCTCTCTTGAAGATGAACTCTGGTGTTTGCACATTTCTTTCCTTTAACAAACCTTCCTTAGCAGCTTTTATGTGGAGTGCATTCATCTCATTTCTCTGCCACATTCTTGTTCTCTGATTCACTTCCTAACCTGAGCCCCCTACACCGAGATGAGAATGTACCCTGAAAAGGGATGACAATATTATATATCCCCCTCAAACATTTCTAGGCAACTATGGTGATCACCACTACAGTTTTTGCAATCATTTTACCTAATTAGCATTGCCTGGATATTCCTTCCACTGAGCAAAGGAGATAATTAGTAGTTTGCATTTTGCATTTTGGCCCAGCATGATAATCAGGAAAGGACATTACATATTGATGGGTAACCATCTTAAACACTGAATAGGAAGCCTCTTCCTGAGAACAGATATGTGCACTGACCTCACAAAGAGCAATAAGCTCCAAATATAAATTTTCTTGAATCATCTGCATAGAATTAGGATAACCTCATTTAGCCCTCCCTCCCTATCACCCTGTCTGAGTTGTGGAATTCATTAGATTGCAATAATTTATTGTATGATATTATGCCATTTCTTCCCATTTTGAGGACAAGTAGCTGATAAATGCACTAAAGGGTTGTGAGTCACTCAGATACACTGGTGAACCAGGTAAACACCTAAGATACCAAGGGCCCTTTTTCTCTTCTCACTTACAACAGTGTAAAACTGAGGGAACTCAATGAGCCCAACCACCTCACAGTTGCCAATACCAGGTGCTCCAGCGTGAATGAACAGAACAGGTAATCAGCTAGTGATCTGTTCCTTGTTGTCCATCCAAGCTTCTGGCAAACAGAGACTAGGGACACCATTCTTGCCCATCCTGGCTAGTAGTCATTGATTCCTGTTCCTCATTAATTTATTGTTCTTTTTTGAATTCTGTTTTAGTCTTGGCCTTCACAACATCCTCTGGCAAGCAGTTCCACAGGTTAATTGTAGTATGAGGAAGTACTTCCTTTCTCTAATTTTAACCTGCTCACTGTTGATTTCATTTAGTGGCACCTAATTCTTGTGTTGGGGGAGGAATCAATAATCCTCCTTTATTTACTTTTTTCACCCCAGTCACAATTTTAAAGATCTCTATTATGTTCCCCCTTAGTCCTCTCTTTTCCAAGATGAAAAGGCCTAATCTTATTAATCTTTCTTTATTTGGAAGCCATTCCCTACCCCTAAAAATTGTATTGCCCTATTTCTAATATATATATATTTGAGATGGAACAACCATATCTGCATGCAGTAGCCAAAGTGTGGGCATGTCATGGAGCTATAGAAAGGCAATATGGTATTTTTGTCCTATTGTCCTATTGTCAATCCCTTTCTTAAAGTTTCTCAACATACTTAGATTCTTTGACTGCCACTGAACACCCTCCCTTCCTTCGAAGTAGGCTTCCCTCTACTTTGAAGTTAAGCATCTACACACAATTAGCCCCTACTTCAAATTAAGGGTCCAGGAAATGATTCAGGCATGGGGTTGCATGACTGACAAGCCCTCCCAGGCTCACAGCCAGGTGACCCCTTAAAGCACCCCTCCCAACATCCCCACCCTGCATGTGCTCAAGGCTGCCAGGCTGTGGACAGCAACAGAGCACATGCTGTGGAGAACAGCTGAGCAACATGCCCACTCCCACCCTCCCTGCAGACAAGGTCCTCTCCACCCTGGCCAGCCTGATGGCCAGGCTGGTCTCCCTGATCTTTCAGTGGTGCATCTGAGTCATCTGCATGGGACCCAGCCTGCAGGCCCTGGCAATGGCACTGCTTCCCCTCCTCTGTCCCTGCCACCCCCGATCCAGCACTAGTGGGCCTTTGCCACCATCAGTGAGTGGTGGGACCAGCTGGTGCTGGAGGACTGGGATGACAAGTGGTGAATGAAAGACTTCAGAATGACCTGCCACACATTCAAAGACCTCTGCCACTGGCTTGCCCCAGTACTCCAGCACCAGGACACATGAATGAAGCCAGTGGTCCTGGTGCAGAAGAGAGTGGCCATCACTCTGTTGAGGCTGGCCATCCCGACAGCCCCTGGCCTGTCGGCCACGAATTCAGCATCTGCATTTGCAAGGCCACTGTTGGAGTGGTGATGATTGAGGTAAGCCCGACCTCCATCAGAGACCCACCCTGGGGAAAGGGCTCCTGGACACAGGGCAGGGGGAAGGGGCTCCCTGGTGGGAGGGAGCGGGGGGGCATCCTGCTCAGGTGTTCATGGACTTGTCTTCCTTCCCCCAGTGCAGGTCATATGAGCCATGAACAGGGTGCTCCTGCCAAGAGTCATGATCCTGGAGGACCTGGATGCCTCCCTCACTGGGTTCGCAGACCTAGGCTTCCTTGATTGTTTTGGAGCTCTGGATGGGACACATATAGCAAGATCTGGGCTCCGGACCGTAGCAGGGACACCTATATAAATAGGAAGGGACACCACTCGGTGGTGCTCCAGGCCCTGGTGGATGCGAGGGGCCATTTCCTGGACATGTGCAAGGGGTGGTGGCACATGATGCCCGGATGCTCTGGAATTTGTGGCTGGGATGCTAGATGCTGAAGGGCAAGTATGTCCCCCCACAGGTGCTCCCACTTGGGGATATCATAATGACCCCTGCATCATGGCTGATGCGGCATACCCGCTGCACCCGTGGCTCACGCGGCCGTATATCGGATGCACCATACCACCCCAGGACACCTTTAATGGTTACCTCAAACATGCCAGGGGCATAGTCGAGCGGGCTGTATCTTCCTATCTAATTCCTTGTTGGTGACCTTCAGCAGTCACCCTATTCTCAGGATCTTTCTATAATAACTCCTCTTGAATGCCAATATCCTTCTCTTTGAAACTTTTGTTATCACCCATGTCTCACATCTGTTCCTCAGCTAATTGCTTTGCTTTTCCAGATCTTATCCATCTCCTTCAAACTCGCTCTTGCTTTCACTGTTCTAGTCGCTATTTCCTTCTTACAGTCTAGATCATACATCATGTTGCTCCCCAGACACATGAACTTCTCTATGTTCTCTAGTTTGATCCCATCTACACTGATCTTCCTTCCTATTTCATTATCTCCAAATACCATTATTTTTGTTTTATCAATGTTCATAGTCAATCCATACCACTTCTCTTCCTCGTTTAGCACCTGTACCGTTCTCGCCAGCTACTCTTCATCTTCCTCAAGATAATTATATGATGTGTGAACCTCAAGTTGTTCATTCTCTTTCTGTGCACCAACATCCCTTACACTCCTTCCTTGATCTTGTCCATCACTCTCTCTATGTGCATGATGAAGATACCCGGCCATATCAGATCTCCTTGTCTCGTACCTCTGCTCATTCTAAACCAACTTCCCAACCCTCCGCACAGTCTCACCGCTGCCTCCGCATTGTCACTGATATCCTTCAACAGCTGTATCAGTCTGCTATCCACTCCATACGACTCCAACACTGCCCAGGTCACCTTCTGATTTATACTGTCAAATGCCTTCTAAAAATCGATGAATTAATAGAAGATGTTCTTGTTCTTTTGTCGAGTCTTCTCCGCTACCAATCCTACTGCCAATATCTGCTGTATGGTACTTCTATTTTTCCTGAATCCCACTTGCTCATCCACCAGATGTTCTTCCATCTGTGATCTCAGTCTCTCTGTCAGTATCATCACCAGCACCTTGCCTAGATGACTCATTAGGGAAATCATTCTACAGCTTTTGCACCCCAATGCCCATCCTTTCTTGTGCATTGTCACTAGCATGGATCTTGTCCATTCCTTAGGTGCCTTCCCTTCTTTCCATGCTATATTACATAGACTGCATCTACACTACAAGATAAAATTGATTTTAAGTCAGTTAGCTGGATTTTGCCAAGTGTCTATCCTCACTGTAAATTCCATGAGCTAAATTCATGGAGCACTAAAATCTACATAATATCAAAGTCCTAAAGTTGTAGTATCACGATAGGTGTAGTGTTCAGTCTGAATTTACAACTCTGAATGAAGGGTGGTGAGGACGTGCCATGTTTTGAAATCAAGTTCATTAGCCTCCAGAGATGTTGTGTATGTGTCCCACAAAGCCCCACAGTTCTCCACTCTGGCCTCTTCCATCTCCACTGCTCTCAGGTGCAGAGGAATTAGGCAACAGGAAGGCTGTTACAATTTGGCACCTGGAAGCCATGGCTGTAGGCTTACGAGAGGCTGAAAAATCTTCTTTTTCTTTGCTAGTAGCACAGCTGTGAGATCTATGATTCTGTGTATACCCCTGCTAGCTGCCTTCTTCTTTTTCTGCACTGCCTGGTGCCAGCCGCTGTCCCCCTGCACCATGTGGTAGCTAGGCTGTGGGGGGCAGAGGGTCATGATTGTCTGATAGGATAAGAAACTTCTTTTCAGCCATTTACATGTTGTCCTGCCCCCCACATACCCTCCCTTCACTCCCCCAGGGGCACCAAGCATTCTGGAACTTTCCCTCACCTGCATCACATGGCAGCTAGTCTGCGGGTGGGGTCATGGTTGGATGAGAAACTTCTTTTCAGCTGCTTACATTTTGTCCTGAACGCCACATGCCCTACCTGCCCTCTCCCCGGAGGCACCACACAGGCTGGAACATTCCCGCACTCAGCCGCATCGCATGGCTTGACCCTGAACCAATAAAAGGATGTGCTGTGCAAGCTGCCAGGCAGCTTGTGCAGTGAGGGTCATGATTTTTGGGGGCTGGCTGTTGCCGGGGTTCTTTTAGCCACCCAGGGGACATCTCCTTCAACGGTCACAAATTTTGAGAGCTGGCTCTAGTCTGGGTTCTTTTAGGTGGCCGTGGGAAGGCTCCCTTGGCAGTCATGATTTTTGGGGCAAAGGTCTTATCCGCCTGGGTGGGGGGATGTCTTCGTTGGCTGACACAATTTTAGGTCAATGGAAGGAAATACTTTGTCACTAGAGTAGCTGTCCTCTGGGACCAAATTTTTTATATGGGCTTTATCAAAGGCCAAAGGGGCTGGCTTTATTTGGAGGTTATTTATCTGCCCCAAACCATAACAATTTCAATGATTCATTCGAGTTTCAGTGTAGCAACTGTGTCTACTTAAACATAAGGCTCTTCTTTCTTAGAAGGCCTAAATCCAGATTCAAGTTCCTACATAATGAAAGAGTCTCTGTGGGCAGTCACAATTTTCATGGCTGTTGAAAGTCTACTGTCTTTTAGCCACCCTGAGCCATTACTAATGAATCGTTTGAGTTTTAGTGTAGTACCCATGTCTACTTAAACAACAAGCAGTCCTGTGACACCTTATAAAATAATAGATATTTTGGAGCATAAGCTTTCACGGGCAAAGATCCGCTTCAATTCATGCATCTGATGAAGTGGGTCTTTGCCCACGAAAGCTTATGCTCCAAAATATCTGTTGGTCTATAAGGTGCCACAGGACTTCTTGTTATTTTTGAAGATACAGACTAACATGGCTACCTGTCTCATACATGTCTACTTAGTACAGTCCTGTTTCCCAGGAGGCTTAAATTCATATCCAAACCCAAAGGAAAGCCTAGGCATGCTGTTCATAGGGAAGGTGGTGGGTCCCCGGGGCAGACATGTTTTTAGCTGTCTTGTCTGCTGTCTTTTAGCTGCCCCAAGCCACTACTGATGAATCATTCAAGTTTCAGTGTAGCATCCATAGCTACTTAGAGTCCTCTTTCCCAGGAGGCCTAAATCTATTTCCAAGCCCTAAAGAAAGCTTAAGCATGCTGCTCTTAGGGGCAGGTGGTGGGTCCCCCTGGTCAGTCACAGTTTTTGGGGCTGTCAAACGTCACAATTTTTGGGTGCTGGATGTAGCTGGAGGTCTTTTAGCTGCCTGAGCCATACATGTTTCAATGAAGGCAATGTAGTAGCTATACAATTACCATAGTTTTTGAAGTAAGGCTTGCAGCGGGGAATATTCTTGTCCTGAGGGTCTTTTTTGGCAGGTCCAAACCTGGCTGTAGTCTCTGGTCTTTTAACCACCCTGAGCCGTAACTGTGAGTGGTTCATTTGATTTTCAGTGTAGCAACCACAAGTATATTTAAACACACATAACATGGCAGGGGAATGAAATGTGGGAAGATGTTGTCATATACTCACATCTACTTGCAGGTCCAGACTGCTACGTGGCTCAGGGAACTGTGGGATAGGTTCCCACAATACACTGATGTAGCACTTGATTTAAGCTCGATTTAAACTACTTGTGTGTGGCAGCAGTAAGTCAATTTTGTGAGGAGCATGTGTGAAGGTGAAGATGCTCAAAATCAAATGGATAAAACCCAGTGGTAAGAAATCAATTTTAATAAAATTGATTTTATCTCATAGTGTAGACACAGCCATAGTCAGTGTGTTTCCTGAAGCATGCTTTCTCCACTGCATTTCATCATCTCTCCTGTGATCTTATCGTTTCCATCACTCTTGTTGTTCTTTAATCATTTCACTCCTCTTTCTACGTCTTCCTTCAAAATATCAGTTGTGCTCTTGAGGCTTGGTGGTGATATTTCTTTTATCAGTCTATCTTAGACACTTGGGTCCAACTGTGCTTTGTACAGATCGATGCAATATCTCATCCATTGCTGCACAACCTTCTCTTTGTTCATGGGCACCTCACCATTCTTGTCTTTGATTGTCATCTGCTTCAGCTGCCACTGTCTATTAATATTCCTAATAATTTTGCATACACCTTCCTGGTTTTACACTTGCCATAATACTTCTCTGTATCTTCACATTGCTCCTCTAACCATTTTGTCTTGCCCACTCTGGCCATTTTCCTTACCTCATTGCATTTCATTCTATATTGCTGTTCTGCCTTCTCAGAAACATCCCTTCTGATCTCCACTAGCAGAGTATTGTGAGAGACATCCCAGGTTGGAGAGTTAAGCGGGCACAGTGGTATTTCAGTTTTGGATTTTACCCCTGGGAATTTATCACAGCTATATATGTTATCATTTAAAATGGCTCAGGTGCACTTGGAGAGTAAACTGCAGAGTTAAAAACTTGATCAACTTATCAGCTGATGGTTACCTCTAAATTTCAAAGTGATTCAAATATTCTGGATCAGTCAGTCCCAAACCTCAAGGTAGCCAATCTCCTGAAAAATTATCGATTTTCCAGGATGCTGATTTAAAAGGCAATTTTTCAGCTCAGGGCCAAAGCCATGGCTGTCTGTACATATATACAGGTGAGTCACTGGCTATGCCTGTGCACAAGTTAAAAGAAAAATACCTGAAGAGATCTCTGTGACTGCCAGGAACTAGTGCCAGAATATTCTTATTGTCCTTAGCTCTTCCTTGGCTCATCCTCATTCACAAATGCAGTGCCAAGTTAGAGTTCGCCCTTCAGCTTGTGGCATAGGCTGGCTCCGTGACACATTTTAAAACGAAAGATCATTCACACGCACATAGACAAACTCAGATTGCTGCAGAATCCTCACCAGAATTACACTTAAGAAAACTTTCAAATGGGTTTTATGCTTGATTAGGGTGATCAAATGTCCTGATGCAGTTTTCCCAAAAGCTCTGGAGTTGTGTATATATGCTGACAACTGTATGCCTGTAAACCTTCCTCCTTCTGGCTTCTTACACAGTGTCTCAAGGGATCTTATTCCTGTGTTTGCGTATCTGCTGCATGGAACCTTTTCTGGTGTTTGAATTTGTTTAAATTAAAGACAAGACTGTCAGCAACACTCCAAGCATTGCTCCAGGTTAGATAGGTAAGATATCCCTGTTAAAGGTGAAATTCACCCCAGTACTGAAAACCTGAACAAAGGGGCAAATTAATATCACAGTTATTCTGGGGTAAAAGTGGGGTAATGCCACACTGGATTCACACTGAAGTAACTGACAGCCTTGTGCAATATTTAAATGCCACCGTAGGTTGTGTTAAGGTGAAAGTGGTGCATCCAGGCCTTTACACTAAAGCATGTTTTACTTTTGAGGAACTAAACATGTTTCCAAAGACAGTGTTACGTGCAGTAACACTTAAGCGGTGTGCAATTGAGGCTTAACTGGAAAGAACTGCACTTCTTTGCAAACTATTTTTCTCTTCTGTATAAGCAGATTGCCAAAGGGAACACATGCTACTGCTACAGCCAAAGTTACTGTTATAGCCAAGGGATGTACAAGTCAGTGTGTAAACGGGTTGCCAAACAACAGTACAAGCTGCTGTTCAAAGTTGTAGTTGAAGGGGCATTCTTAGATTTAATGTGTATGATACTGTTATGCAGTCAATTAAATGCGTGGGTTTTTCAGGCAGTGGATGTGCATGCCTTTAAAAAAAAGGTTTTCTTTTAAGTTTTGACTCTTATGCAAGGTCTTAATGGTAATGATGGGGTTCCCCATTGTAAGTGCTATAGGAAATACCTGCTCATGAAAGTTAATAGCTTACCTAACAGAAAAAAGGTAAAGGGTGTCAATGTACTATTGGGAATATCTCACAAGCCAGTAATGGCTGCTCAGTGGCCTGTTCTGAATGAGCTACATTCGTACACATTGCTGAGTTTTGAATTCACTGTAATTACGCTGGAAGTACGCTTGGATAGCTACAGAATGCCACACTGAAAATACCCTCTCAGTGTTCAGTGGCAGTGCACAAATACAACATAAGAAAAGAATTGCACAAGCAAAATGTTAGATTGGATAAAGAATGAGATTAAAAAGTAAGACTGGGAATTAGGGCTGGCTGAAGGATTTCCACCAAAACAGTTTGGAAGAAACAAAAAATATCACAGTTAATATCTGCTTTTCTGGAAAAATGTCAGTTTTTCACTGAAAAATTGAAGACCACAAAACAGAAAAATTTTGGCTGAAAACTGATTTTTTCCCCCTGTCTATATAAAAGAATTTTCCTATCTCCCCCATCACACATTATTGGACTACCTCCTTTGGAATTTTATGATTCCATTATGTAATTTATGTTCTCTCTTTCTCATTGTATAGTTTCTCACATAATACTCCATCACCATAGTATCTGAGCATCTCTGAAAACCCTCCCTCACCTAGAACATTGTTCAGTTCTAGTCAAGTCTATATTGAAAAAACTGGGACTGTTTAAAGAGGAAACAAAGTGCCTAAGATAGAAAATAAGAAGGGCCTTGACTGAGGTACAGAAAATAATAAAAGATTTGGGGAAGGTAAAATGAGTGTATCTATTAACCTTGTGAGGAGCAAGATACATTCGATAACATCGTCGATATATTTAAAACCATATTTTTTGCAATATTTTTCTTTTTTCATTTTTGTCCTCTGTACTTATAAATGTCAGTCTGTATTGGAAATGAAATTGATCTGAAGAAATGGGTCTGTTCCACAAAAGCTTATCACTGACTAAATCATTTAAAGTGCTACATTTCTGCTGCTTTCTTTTATATTTAAAACCAAAAATACATTTTTTTGCACAACACATGATTAACCCTGGCTTTATATAGCAAGCAGTGGAGTCCATGAGCTTAGCAAGATTCAGTGAAGGATTTATATGGATAGCAAGAAAATCAATTATATTAAATAAGATCAAATATTTGCAATTCGTATATTCCCATTATGGCAAGGCAGTAAATGTTAATCGCTATATTATTGCATACAGTGAACTGTGCCAGCTCAGCCCTCGATCCTGTCATCAGTCCTTGTATGGGAGGGAAGGAGGGAGAGGAAAAGAGTTCATATACCCCAAGCCTATCCTGGATTTCTGGATAGACAGCCATATTTGTCTTGTCCTCAGAAATGAGCCATAAATTGCAGGTGAAAAACATTTTTCTTCACAATTGTTTAGAATTGGCTGCCTGTGCTGCAGGTACAAAGTTACATCCCTTTTATTTGTTGAAATGAAATCGCCTCTAACTTTCTCTTTTATGTCTTCCACGTTTACATGATGTTTCTTCTGGCAATTTCAGTCAACTTTCTTTGCCTCATCCACATTCTGACATTGCCAATATCGTTGTACTGCTGACTTTTGCATATGTCCTCAGGAGTTTTTGCTGATGATTCTGTGAACAGTAGACCCTGGATGTTTACCAACTCCTGACTTATTTATCATACCTGGCTCATTTCCTAGGACAAAGTGAAAACAGTGTCTGTTTTTTATTTTTTTTTTATTGCTAAACAAACCATGTAAGGAAAAAGTCCTTTAGCATGGCTAGGAACGTAGTCTCTTCCTTGAGGATGCCACAGCTCCTGTCAGAGCCAGAACCTGCAAAAACATTGCTGTTTGAGCTTTGGTAAAAGCCCTCTTACTTGTACGTTCATTTTTATTTACATTTTCCTTAGTCCCAAAGTTGTGCCTACCTCACTTTCCTGAGATTGCCTTTAATCTTTCCTGGGTTTTCCCCACATTCACTGCAGTAGCTAACTGCACATATTTCTTATTTCATTGTTCTCACTCCCCCATAGCACCATACCTGTCCCAGACTCTCAATTTAAGTATATACATTGAGTAAACTCATCAGAGCAGAACTGCTGATATCCCTAGGATAAGCGGCTCCTGATCCTCATGCATCTTTACTGTGAGCACCCCCCATCTGGCATAGACTACAGCGGGGGTCAGCAACCTTCCAGAGGTAGAGTGCCGAAATTTGACTTTTTGACCTCTATATATGGTCCAAGAGCTCGGGATACTTTTTAAAGTCACTGAGGCTACATCTACATGACAGCCTTATTTCAAAATAACATAATCAGATACAAAATGCATTCTGAAATAAGCACCCAGATATTTCAAAATAGCATTTTGGGGTCCACAGTACTATTTTGAAATAGCACCATTGGAGTCCAAGACGGCCTATTTCAAAATATGTGTTATTCCTCAGGACCCCAGGCAGGGAGTGCCAGCAGCTGCTGCTTCCCGGGGCTCCAGGGAGGAGCAGCTGCTATATTCACGAAGTTCAATATTCGTGAGGGTTCTAAACACGGAACCCTATGAATGTTAAGACCCGACTGTGTTCATAATCACGTCCCAGGTCAAGGATAGCATACAGTGTAACCCACATACCTAGGAGTGTGGTTCTACTAGCTGACTTCATGAGGTGTGAGGAATGGCAAAGCCAAGCTATTTTGGCCTCTCTGTTACCTTTCAAGGCAGTTAAGCACAACTGAAATAGGCGAGTTGTAGAATACTTTGGGCTCTTTCAAGCGTGAAAAAAATCACACAGATGTTTTGGGATTTTCTTGTCTGTGATTTGGTGCACAAATTAAGTCACAATTCCTTGACTTGTTAGACTGTATCCTCAAAAACAACAAGAAGTCCTGTGGCACCTTATAGACTAAGATATTTTGCAGCAGAAGCTTTTGTGGGCAAAGACCCACTTCACGCATCTGATGAAGCAGGCCTTTGCCCATGAAAGCTGATGCTCCAAAATATCTGTTAGTCTATAAGGTGCCACAGGATTTCTTGTTGTTCTTGAGAATTCCTTGTTGGGAATCCTGACATATGTCAATCTGAACTATAGCATGCAGATATTTGCATAGTACTATATGGACATTTAAACGCGGACCTTTTAAGCATAACACCAGTGCAAAAAGTAAGGCTGCATCTACACTTGCATTCCTCTTTCTAAAGAGGAATGCAAATGAGGGACATCAAAAATGCAAATGACGCACTGATTTAGATACCTGGTGTTACTTTTGCATTATCTCTTTTCAAAAGAGATTCTTTTGGAAAAAAGAAAAAGCAGTGTAGATGGGGCTTTTTCAAAAATAAACCCAGCCTTTGAGCTGGTGGTGTAGGGTTTGAGGAGGGAGTCTACATAGCTGGATAGTCTGGTAGCAAGGGTGCCAATACCTGAAATGATAGGGTGTCTGGGGTTTCCAGGTTTATAGCTTTTTGAAAACAAATAGAATAATCCAGGTTGGGGCTTACCTTCTGAGACCTGAGAATATGAGTCTTACAACAAAGGGACTTTAACAGCAGATTACAAAGGGAAAAGTGGGAACTTCAGTTTATGCTCTGATTTGATACATTGAGGCGTGGTCTTAATAGGGATAGCAATTTCCTCGCACATTAACAAAGACGGCTTCCCTACCTTTGATATTCATACTGATCTCAGGCAGGACACTTAGTATTTTGCTCCCTTCCTCCCCACCCCTCACTCCACCCCCTTTTCAGTCCTGTGTATCTGATATGTCAGGTTTAATTTACGTTTTTTTTTAATCTCTGTGTGATAAAACTGTCAGTGCTGTACTAGAAATGGCAGAGAAATGGCAGATCTGAAGACGTGAGTCTGCCCCACAAAAGCTCATCACCTAATAAATTATTGTCTTCATCTTTAAAGTGCTACATGACTGCTTGTTTGTTTTGTTACAATACAGACTAACATGGCTACCTCTCAGTTACTAAGGAGGGTAGGCAATCAAATTGTGCACCTCACTGCTCTTGGTCACTTTGAAAACAGAGCTTTCTATAGTACTCAGGGATTCTTGAAATTTTTATCCCAGGCTGTTTATAGTAAGAGCAATTGGCAGTCTAATTCTGCCCATTATTATCAAGGTTTAATCCAATTACACAAAGATTAAATGGGTTTAAGTCTATATTAGGTGTTTTCAGTAATTTAACTAGATCAAGTTAAAATCAAGTTAGCTAAACCAGTACATCTTTTCTCCAAGGCCTAAGTCTCCCAGTCTCTCTGCTTTAGCTTCTTTAATCAAAATGAGGAGAACAATATTTACATACCTTGAAAAGGCATTGAGAAGATAACTATCTGTAAGCTGCATTGAAAATGTACGGCATTAGAGTAAATGCTAAATATTATTAATTGATGATGGCAACATACACTCCATGTCATAACGTTCCTTGTTTAGGATTTCTAAGCACCTGCAGGCCAATGATATTTTGAACAGCTGTGGTAATTTTTGCCACAATGGAGAATTCTGAAAATACTCAGACTTCAGGTCAGTTCTGAGAGTCCATATTCAAGCAAAGCTATAATGGGAGTTCTGCAGTCAAAGACATTGGGCTTGTCTACACTACCACCCTCCTCCAAAGGGAGGATGGTAAGTAGGATGTTGGGAATTTACGAATGAAGTGCTGCACTGCGTATGCAGCACTTCATTAAGCAAATCTCCCCCTCCCCCCCACAGCAACTTTGAAGTTTAAATTTTGAGGAGTAAAGGGACTTCGAAATTGCCACTTCGAAGTACCAGCAGGTGAGCCGGGGCTAGACGCGAGCCGGTACTTCAAAGTTTAAAACTTCGAAGTTGCCATGGGGGTTGGGGAAGAGGAATTTGCTTAATGAAACGCTGCATTTGCAGCACAGCACTGCATTAGTAAACTCCCAACACCCTACTTACCATCCTCCCTGCGAAGGAGGGAGTTAGCATAGACAAGCCCATTGTCTTTCTTCAGCCTTTTATTCTCATGAAATTGGTTAAGCTTGCACATTCTTACTAGTTCCTTTTGGCTCAGGCCCCTCATGATGGCTATCTCCCTTGTTACATGTCAAATAAGCCAGTGAGAAAAATGCAGTTGTCAAGTAACTAGCTCAGAGGTGGCTCCATTGGGCTCTTTCCTAGGAAATGAAAAATAACCCATGGAAATGGCATGCAAGCTACAGATGACTGAAGTCCTTTGAGTTTTTAAATAATGACTCATGTTTCCCAGCCATTAACCTAATTATTGCTGGAAACGCCTGGCCAAAACATTCTTTTGGATGGATAATTAAATAATTCAAGTTGGTGAAGCACATGGTATTCATGTTTGAAGATAAACAATTCCTGCTGCATTACATTGAGGGCTGCACTCAATGACTTCCTGAAGTCTCTTCCACCCCTAGGATTCTATGATTCTGTGGTATTTCCAAGTATTATCTGCACACAGTGGAGGTGGAGAAAGAGTGAGGAGAGGTAAAAGAGAGCTGCTGGGAGTGTGGGGACATGTGGCTGGTACCTCTTTGGAGCCCATGTCACTAGTCGTCACTGCTTGGCTCTGTTATTTTTTGATGGGTCAGCACAGCTGAGTCTGAAGAGGGTTATGGGAAGAGGGGCAGTGAATTATTATTGTGGTTTACTTTGCCCTATATCAGGGAAGAAGCAGGAAGAATGGAGCAGAAAACATGAAGAGGAAGTCTGGTGACTTGATGGCATGCTTTACTCAGAGCTGTGCCAAAGGGCAGAGCTAGGGTTTAATTACAGCTGTTTACATTGCCCACTCTGGACTAGTTTGTTTAGTCAAATTTAATGTCCAGTTCCCATTAACTGAAATACTATTCTTTTAGAGTTCTTCCTGTAGTTATTTTTGTATTATCCAAGTGATAGTTATGTGGTAGTCAAAGTCTTAAACATCATCACCACTCAGAGCCATATCTGTAATACTTTTTGCGCTGACAGAAAATTCACACTAGGGTTAAAATATGTTTTAAAGAATGCTTCAGAATGGAATGGTTCAAAGGACTAGTAATAGGATTCACAAAGTTTGCCAGCTGTAGGTCACCCTTTCAAAGGTGGCTGAGGTCAGTGGTGGTTGAAAGTCATTCTTTGACATCTTTTTCTAGTATACTGCATTGGAAAACCACTGATAGCCTTGCCATGTTCAAACTCAAAGCCACCACCATCATAACTAGGCCATCTCATAAATGGCAAAGAACAGAATGGACTTAAAGGCAAGGAAAGGACAAAAAAAGTCCACCTTATGATCCAGGGATGAATTCAGTGCCAGGTAGGGCTTGCAGATGAATTAGTGTGTGATTGACGTTCATTGGTATTCAAATACAACAAGCTGCTCTGACTGGGATATTTCTATTCACCTTTGACCTTGGTATCTAAGCACCTATCTGCTGTTAGGAATAAGGGGATTTTGAAGTTGCTGGGGTCCTTTCGAAAAGGAGCCCCTTCTGGACAAGCCGCGCGGCGGCGAGCCACGTCAATTTCAAAGTGTCGCGGCTGCTGGCATTCTAATGAGGTGCTGAATATGTATTTCAGTGATTCATTAGCAAACTTCGAAATGGCCATGGCCATTTTGGAGTTTTGGGCTAGTGTAGACGTAGCCCCAGTGTAACCTTGGGCAGGTCACTGAATCCCTCTGTGCTTTGTTTGTAAAATGGGAATAAAATGTCTCATTCTATGAGTGTGTCTACACTTGCATTCCTCTTTCAAAAGAGATACGCAAATGAGGTAAATCAAAAATGCAAATGAGGTACACATTTGCATGTTTAACACCTCCTTTGCATATTCTAATTACGAAAGCTTCTTTTGAAAGAAGAAAGCCAGTGTAGATGCTGCTGTTTTGAATGTAAACACATCTTTGAAAGAATCCTTCTTCCCTTATTTAATGGGAAGAAGGATTCTTTCGAAGACACACTCTATGACTCCACCTTCACGCTGTCTTGTCTAGTTTTACCAGGGGTTCTCAAATTTAATTGCAGCATGACTGCCTTTCCACAACAAAATTATTACAGGACCCTGGGAGCAGGCACCAAAGCATGACCCTACAAAAGCCCTACCACCCGAGGGGTTAGGGGCTAGGGGGAAAGACAAAGCCCCATAGCCCTAGGTTAGGGGGTCTATGCCAAAGCCCAAGGGCTTCAGTCCCAGGCAGGGGACCTGTAATCTTAGCCCATCCACCCAGAGCTGAAGGCCTTGGATTTGGGTTTGGGCTTGGACTTTGACAATGGCTCTAGGAGCCAGCAAAAGTGTAAACCAGCCCTGGTGACTACATTAAAATGAAGCTGTAACCCACTTCAGGGTCCCAAACCACAGTTTGAGAACTGCTAAGTTTTACTATAACTTCTTAGGAGCAGGGACTGTTTCTTACTCTGTGGATGTATAGGATGTTAACCCAATGGGACTCTGTCTTCAGGAGGGGCTTCTAAGTGCTTCATTTATAAAAATGAGTGTATTAATAAAACAATAACTACTATTCATGGTCCATGTTGTACGCTTAATATTCTCAGAGCTCCCTGATGATTTCAGCAAAGCATTTTGTTTAGCAGTCAATGCCAAGACAGTGCTTAAGATTTCTGCATCCTCTTTTGAATGTACAGTAGCCTTGGAGCCCTTGTCTATTTGCAGACGCATGACTCTGTCTAGTTCTCTGGCCAAACCCATCACTACTTTGTATCTGTACACACAGTACTTTATCGTGTGAAAATTTCCTCCATTCAAACAATGTGAATTAAAGGCAAAGCATGCCTAGAGAATTCCTGCTTTTTAATAAGTTATCCATTAAATACCACTTGAGCTTTTCTTGTTTTAAAGCATATGTCAACATGATCTCAAATACTTTTTATAAAGTGTGAATAGTAAGTCATTAAAAATGACAAAAATGCCTTTAATCTATAAAAAATATTTTAATCGACAAAGATCCTTTTTTTAACACCACAAAATAAACACAGCCGAGACTGGGCTATCTACTGTAAAGACATCCTAGTGTGAGCTGAAGATTAGATTGGCAATATCCCCAGATACACACCTTAGGTGCTTAGAGCATGTTTTCATCACTTTTGTAAAATATCCCAGTTTCATTTTTAAAATATTTATGGATGTTAAATATTTATATTTGTATTTCCTCTGGAGAAAATGTTTGGACTTTCTGAAACATGATAGGACCCAGAAGCTGAAAATAAAGTCTTTGTTTGCAGCTAATTAAAGGTAACAGTTACTTGAGCCCCTTCCTTGGCACCCATTCACAATTTCCATTATTTCATCATGATTATCAAAACAGCTAGACTGGAGGAGGGGCAGGAGTTAAGCAAAAGCCGGGTCCTACGTGCTGTAAACTTCATTGTTTCAAATGGCATTCTATAAGTCTACCATGTCATGTGCTGTATTTATCACGCTAATTTGCATATTTGGGGGAATGGAAGGGTTAAACATTTCCACTTTTCTACTGAGATCCATCCAAGCAGCAGAGTTCTGAGCAAGAATTACTGCCCAACTTCTCTGAAGTTTGGGAAAGGAGCAGATTCATTGTACTCACTTGGGCTATCTCTCTGCTCTTTACAGAAGCAATACCACTAGCTCAAGGCCAGCCAAAATAAAAGACAAATCAGCCCAGTTCATCCTTGAGCATTCGTTCACTGACTTGTCTATGAATGATGGGATTGAAACTCCGAGGCTATGTCTACAGTAGAGCGATCTGTCAGCAGAAGTTTCTGTCAGAAGCTATCTTCCAACAAAACTTCTGTCACCAGATTGCAGCAAGATTTCCAAGCGGATCGAAAGAGCGATCTCAACAGAACAGCTGACTGGAAGCACAGCAGACAGGCCTGGCCAGTGTCCCAGAGGCTCTGTCTGTCAACAGAGGGCTCCCCAGAATATTCAGTCTGGCTTTCTGCCAACAGGAGCATTCTGCCTCATGGGGGAGCGGCAGAACGTTGTTGACAGAAGTGACTCATTCTGTTGATTTACTGTTGACAGAACGCGTTGGGACGTGGATGCAATGACAGTTTTGTCAACAAAACCCTCTAGTGTAGACATAGCCCTAGACACGTTGCCTCGCCCATTACATTCAAGGATGGAAAGCTTTCTATAAATCCATCAAGGGGAGCAATGGAGGCAAAAAAAACCCTAACTTCATGACTGAGCTTGGTAAGTTTTTGGAGGGAGTGGTATGACAAGACTCCCTACAATCAGGATGCTTTGAAAAATAACTTCATGAATGATTGGGCAGTCACATGATTCTGCTGTATTTGACTGTTGTAATACCACCAAAATGATTTGTGAGCCCCACAATAAACAATAACCCCATGGAATACCCAATAAATCAGACCTTGACTTTCACAGAAAGAATGCTTTTATTCGAGTAGGGGAGAGGGTGAAGGTACAGGAAAAAGAATGGCTGTAAAGGGAGGGTTATTTTCACAGAAAGAATATTTGTATTTTTGGGGGTGGGGAAGGCTAAGGTTTTATAGGGTTTTTTTTGTTTTGTTTTGTTTGTTAAGCAGAGGCACATACATGAATGAAGTAAGCCAGGTTTGGCACCTGGCTTCCCCGTGCCAGGAGGCAGGTGCTACCAAGGATCCACTTTGGGACCTGATCCTCCTTGCAGCCGCCCAGTTGTGTCTGCCATTAGTCCTGTGTGGACCTTTGCATAGCAGCAGACAGATGTTCTATCCCTCTCCACCCTCACCGGGGTCCCTCTGTTGTGAATCCTCTGGGACCTTGGCATAGCAGCGGGTGACTGTACTATCAGCCCTCTCCACCACTAATGGGGTCCCTCTGATGGACTCCCCACAATGATTTGCACACCCCACCACACAAGTGAACCAATAAATCAGACCACGGTTGTCATAAAAAGAATATGTTCATTTGGCAAGGAGAGGGTAAAGTGGCGGGGACAAGAAAGGCCATCAAGGCTGCGTCTACACGTGCACGCTACTTCAAAGTAGCGGCAGTAACTTCGAAATAGCGCCCGACACATCTACACGTGTTGGGCTCTATTTCGAAGTTGAAATCGACGTTAGGCGGCGAGACGTCGAAGTCGCTAACCCCATGAGCGGATGGGAATAGCGCCCTACTTCGACGTTCAACATCGAAGTAGGGACGTGTAGACGATCCGCGTCCCGCAACATTGAAATAGCGGGGTCCTCCATGGCGGCCATCAGCTGGGGGGTTGAGAGATACTCTCTCTCCAGCCCTTGCGGGGCTCTGTGGTCACCGTGTGCAGCAGCCCTTAGCCCAGGGCTTCTGGCTGCTGCTGCTGCAGCTGGGGGTCCGTGCTGCATATACAGGGTCTGCAACTAGTTGTTGGCTCTGTGTATCTTGCACTGTTTAATGAAAGTGTGTCTGGGAGGGGCCCTTTAAGGGAGCGACTTGCTGTTGAGTCCGCCCCGTGACCCTGTCTGCAGCTGTGCCTGGCTCCCTTATTTCGATGTGTGCTACTTTGCCGTGTAGACGTTCCCTCGCTGTGCCTATTTCGATGTTGGGCTGAGCAACGTCGAAGTTGAACATCGACGTTGCCAGCCCTGGAGGACGTGTAGACGTTATTCATCGAAATAGCCTATTTCGATGTCGCAACATCGAAATAAGCTATTTCGAAGTTGGGTGCACGTGTAGACGTAGCCCAAGGGAGATGGAAGAACCTTTTGCATTGGATCTTGGGGGTGGAACGGCAGACTGTCCTTGCCCCACCTCCCTGCGTTTGGGGATCGCGATGAGCGGGAGTGGGCAACCTGGATTCTGGGAAGTCTGGGCAGCAGGGCGTGCAGCCCACAAACCGAGTGCTGCATAGGGAGTCTCTCTGCAGTTCCAGCATGGAGCGCAGGACCTCAGTTTGGTCTCTCACAGCTGTGAGGAGCTCTACTGGGTCCTCTCTCAGGTGTGCCCATTGCTTTCTCCTGAACTCCAGAACATTCAGCTGCCACTGTGCTGTGTCCCTCTGGCTGGCAGCGGATGCTGCTTCAGCTGCTGCAGGATAAGTTCCTGCTTGGACCTTCTGTGCTTCCTTGCCCTGTCTCCCATGCTGAGGATGCCTGCTGGAAAGTGAAGGTCAAAACTGAGATATAATTCACAAAGTGCTTACCCATAGAATGAATGGGTCTCTGTCTTTACAATCAGCGAAACTTTCTTTTTGCAAGACCGCTTTTGGCTTCTTAAGGATGACAAGAAATCAAACTCTGCATTGCACAAGCCATCGCTTATCTACACCATTTCATTGCGGACATAGTAAGCTATTATTAGGGGGTGTTTAAAGCAGGGGAAGCCAGCTGGTATCCAGGAGCAGGGGAAAAAGTATTCTTGGCAGTCCCTGAAGCAATCCTCTGCAATGAAAACCCACCAGCACTTGACTTGCTAGTGTTGGGGAGCAGGGTCTGCAGAGTCTGGCACCTGCGTCGTGAGGGGGAAGGGTTTGATTCCAGCTGCATGGCTGGCTGGGTGGGGAAGCACCTGTAAAGTGCAAAGAAAGGTAGGGAGAAAGTTTTCCTTATGCTTGGTGGGGGAAAAATATTTCTCAGCAGTCCCCGGAGCAACCATCATGAGGGAAAAGGCCATTCAAAGCAGGGAAAACCTTCACTGGGCATGTTGATGTCTGGGAGCAAGGTCAGCAGAACCTGGCATCTGGGGAAGGGTTTGATTCCAGCTGCATGGCCAGCTGGGTGGGAATGGAGCCATGTAAAGTGCAAAGAAATGTGGGGGGAAAGTTTTCCAGCTGCATGAGTGGGTGGACTGTTTCTCCTCAGCTCCCAATCCAGCCAGCAGCATGGTGGGAGGGGAGAAGGCCAGGAGAGCCTGCCAGTCATGTGGAGGGAGGAAGATAGAGCACCCACCTGCTGTGTGGTGTGGCAATGTGGTCCAGGGAAATGTAAAAGGGCAGGGAGTACTGCAGAGAAATCTAATCCAAATTCTTGTGCTTCTTTAGGTTGCCAAAGAAGACATCCCCCTCCTCAGAATAAGAGGTAGTGAAAAAGGAGCAATGCTCATCCTGTGTGAGAACAAGCCTGGAAAATTTGCCAAAATGCTGTGTGGCACCATGATACCAGATCACTGTCTGGTTGCCTGGCATGGCCAGGTGTGCTATTGTGGAAGCCACAATAAGTCAGGCCTGCCCAAAACCCTTGTGGAAAAAATACAAGAGTACCTGGATGAGGGCTTCCTGGAGATCTCCAAAAGGAGAAGCACTCCATCTCCAGAAATATTAACACACTGTTCTGAGGGACATAGATCCATACAAAACCTATATCTAATCCCAGCCGCAACCTGCTTGCAACATTCTAGAAAAAAAAAACTTACTAGAACAGCTGGGCCCTGGTGCTTCAGTGATTGGCAGAGAGGAGACTGGCCTAAGGTCAAGGGTGAAGAGATCTTGGGAACAGCTTCTTCGGGCCTCTGCTAGTTGCCTGATCCTCTTCTCCATTGCCCTCTTTCTCCTGCTCCCCCAACCCCTAGCTCAGCTTTTCTCAGCTCACCCCAGACTCCACAGAAGGGCTTTCTGAATAGTCCAAATTAAGAATGGGCAACGTGGTTGTGTCCTTCCCAAGAATCACATCCAACTGTTCAAAATACCGGCACATCTTTGGAGATGACTCAGCTCACCTATTGACTTCCCATACTTTATGATAAGCCTGCTCGAGTTCTTTCACCTTCACCCAGCATTGCTGAGCATCCTGGGAGTAATTTCTGGCAATCATTCCATGCAAAATCTTTTCATAAATGTCCTAATTTTTCTTGGACACTTGAAGTCTGCTGGCCACTGACTCCTCTCGCCAAACAGCAAGGAAATCCGTGATTACATTATAGGTCCATGATGGAGCTCTCTTGCGACCATGAGAACTCAGATCACAAACCCGAGTACTCATGATGGCAAGAGGTGGATATTGATGTGATGGCTACCAATGAGATGGTTAAAAGAAATTCAGGCTTCCAAGTGCTGGCTAAATTTCCCAGGCTTGCTGGTGATGAATTCAAACCCATGGGCTTCCTGTTACTGACTTCCTGCTCACCTGAGCCGCGTCTCCATGTGCCGCCTACTTCGAAGTAGTGGCGCCAACTTCGAAATAGTGCCTGTCACGGCTACACGTCGGGCGCTATTTCGAAGTTAACATCGACGTTAGACAGCAAGACGTTGAAGTCGCTAACCCCATGAGGGGATGGGAATAGTGCCCTACTTCGACATTCAACGTCGAAGTAGGGAACATGTAGTCGTTGCGTGTCCCACAACATCGAAATTGCGGGGTCTTCCATGGCGGCCATCAGCTGAGGGGTTGAGAGACGCTCTCTCCAGCCCCTGAGCTTGATGGTGGCCGCGTGGAGCGGCGCCTTAAAGCTCCCCACCCCCTGCCTTCCTGTGCAGGAAGCTGAGAGAGCGTGCAGGCAGCAGCATTGCCATGCAGCTAGCCTGCACGCTCCTCTGCAGCCACAGACACCCACAACCGACGCAATGGCCACCCGCCAGCCCCCCAAGCGCCCCCAGGGGACCCCCCAAGGGGAGCCAGGGCTCCCAGCCCAGCAGCCACGTGGGGAAGTGGCAATGGGGCCCCTTCTGGACGGAGGCCGAGCTGCGGGACCTGCGGGGGCTCTGGAGCGAGGAGGAGGTGCTCCAGGTAATGGGGAGCAAGAGGCAGAATGCGGATGCGTTCACTTGGCTGGCCGAGGGCCTGGCCACCCGGAGTCACCCTGCCAGCACTCTGGATCATGTCCGGAGTAAAGTGAAGGAGCTGCGGCAGGGTTACGCCTGGGCCTGGGATGTGGCCGGCCAATCTGGGCCTGCCCCTGTCTCTTGCCCCTTTTACAGGGAGCTCAGGGCCATCCTGGGCCCCCGGCACACCTCCTCCCCTCCGGCCACTCTTGATACCTTGGCCGAGGAGCCCCAGCAGGCCCCGGAGGCGGAGTCCGCCCCGGAGGCAAGCCCTGCACCCTGGGAGCCCCCCCAGGAGCCCACCCCTGGGGCACCAGAGGAGGAGGAGGAGGAGGAGGGGGAGTCCTCCTCCAGCGACGCCGGCCTGAGGATTGTCCTGCCATCCAGGAGCTCCAGCCGGGCGTCCGCCCCCCGGGTGTCCCCCGACCGTGGCAGTGGACCGTCAGGTATGTACCTTCCCTGATGCACACCCCCAGGGTTGAGGGGCGGGGGTAATAGATATGACAAGGGCCCTCCACATGCCCAGATGACCATGGCCCCAAGGACAGCAGTGGCATGTCGCTCAGAAGAGTGCATCAGCCCCTGCAGTGCCATGCCCCACCCCCGGGGCTGGGGGGAGCGGAACCTCTAGGGTCCCCCGGGGGGAGGGGGTGGGACACCCAGCAGCAGCAGCAGCAGCAGCAGCAGCATGTGATGGAGTGGGGGGAGTGCAAATGCGAGACTCAGGCTACATATGAGAAACAAGCAGAATAGGTCCCAGTGGCTAAGGATGATCCTGGGGCTACAACTGGCAGGTTACACCTCTGCCCTGAACAAAGAGGAGGGAGGAGCCGAGCTGGGTTTGAATCGGGGGTGGCAGTTAGAGGCTAGGGGAAGGGAGAGCTAGAAGGCAGCCAGCCTGAGAAGGGGGAAAGCTACACCCCAGAGGGGCACCCCTCGGGGTCCTCTCCCCAGGACGGGTTGCAAGGACCATCTCTGACTGCTGTACTGTCGCTTCTGTGAGAAACTGGGCATCTGTTGCCTAATAAACCTCCTGTTGTACCTGCTCAGTGAGAGTCACTCCTGCCAGCGGATGGGGTGCAGTGCAGGGGGACCACTGAACCCCATCACAGCAGCATCTCCCAGGGACGGGGATGGGGAACCTGCAGCAGAGGGGTGGGGGGACAAGGGCCACGGCTCGGGGCCCACACTAACGGCTGTCTTCACTCTTCTTCCCCACCTCCTGTGTTCCGCAGCTGCACCATCGGAAGGACCGGAGAGCGCCAGCGAGGCGTCAGTGGTCCTGGACAGCCCTCTGGGGCCATCACTCCAGGCCAGCCCCTCGGTGGAGGACCGACCAGCCCCACGGAGGGGAAGATGGCAGACCCAGCACCACCAGCCGACGGCAACGAACCCCCAGCTGCTGGCCCTCCACTGTCGGCAGCTGGAGGTCGCCAAGCAGTGGCTGTGGGTGGAGGAGCGCCGCCTCCAGCTGCAGAAGCGGGCGCTGGTCTGGCGCCAGGAGGCATGGGGGGCCTACATGCGGACCTTCAACCATATCGCGGACTACCTGGCCCTCCCATGCCATGCCAGCCGCCGCTGCACCCGCCCTACCTGCTCCACCTGCTGCTCCACCCACTGCTCCAGCCGCTGCGCCGTCCACCGTCGCACTGCCACCCGCCACCGAGGGCCCTTCCGCCAAGGGGGACCTGGGGCCAGCTGACACCCACCGGCCGTATCTCCCGGTCCACCCGGCCCCCAGCCAGGCCCGGCCAGGGCTGAGGCTGAGGCGGGGATCCCGGCCGCCCACCCCCAGCACTGGACATTAGGGGTGTGGGGCCCAGGACGCGTCCCCCCCCCTTTGTATATATTCCTCCCAGTTTATTGTTATTTTGTTGTAAATAGTTTGTATATTTGACCCCGCTACTATGCTGATCCTTACCCCCCATGTAAATAGTTCTCCCCTTCCTTGTCTTCCCCTTTCATGTTATCCCTATTTATTATACATATATATATATATAAGTTACATTTTGCCTGTAAATAGTTAGTCTTGTTGATAATAATAATAAGAGTTCTACAGATATTTGAGCTGACGAACAACTGTCTGCTTTTATTTACAAGAAAAGTGGGGGGGGGTGCTCTTCGGTGCTCTGTGGTGTGGGCGTAGGGGCAGGGAGTGTTGTGGCAGATGGGGGGGCCTGCCAGCATTCACCCTGTGGCCTTGTTGAAATGGGCCCACAGGGCCTCCTGGACCCGGGTCCCTTCGGGGTCCACCTGGCGACTGGGGGCAGCGGGTGGCTGCACATCGGCCCTGCCGGCCTCCACAGCCCAGCCCTGAAAGAATGCCTCCCCCTTGCTCTCCAGCAGGTTGTGGAGGGCGCTGCACGTGCCCACAATCTGGGGGATGTTGGTGGGGCCCGCATCAAGGCGGGTGAGGAGACACCTCCAGCGCCCTTTGAGGCGGCCAAATGTGCGCTCCACCACCTGGCGTGCGTGGTTCAGGAGCTGGTTGAAGTGCTCCTGGCTGGCAGACAGATGGCCCGTGTACGGGTGCATGAGCCAGGGCCGGAGGGTGTATGTCCCATCTGCAATGACGCAGAGGGGCATGGTGGTGTCCCCCACAGGGATCTCCCGCTGGGGGATGTAGGTCCCCGCCTCCAGCCGGCGGCACAGGCCCGAGTTCCGGAATACCCAGGCGTTGTGGGTGCTGCCAGGCCAGCCCACATAAATGTCCAGGAAATGGCCCCGGCTGTCCACCAAGGCCTGGAGAACCACTGAGTGGTAGCCCTTCCTGTTTAAGTAGCATCCTCCACTGTGTTCCGGGGTGCAGATGGGGATGTGGGTCCCATCCAGAGCCCCGAAGCAACTGGGGAAGCCCAGGGTGGCAAAGCCCGCGATGGCGGCATCCGGGTCCCCAAGCCTCACGAGCCTGTGGAAGAGCAGGGCGTTGATGGCGCGGACAACCTGCGGGGGAAGCACATGGGAGAGCACCAATGAGGGGTGTGCAGGGTATGTGTGGCCCTCCCCTGCCAGGGCCCCCCCCCCCTTCGCTCCCCTTCCCTGCCAGGTTCCCCCTCCCCCCGTGGGTCCTCTTACCTCCATGAGGACAGCCCTGACGGTGGCCTTGCCGACGCCAAACTGCTGGCCCACGGATCGGTAGCTGACTGGAGTGGCCAGCTTCCAGACAGCGATGCCGACCCGTTTCTCCACGCTGAGGGCACGCCACATGAAGGTGTCCTGGTGCCTCAGTGCAGGGGTGAGCCACTGGCATAGCTCCAGAAATGTCTGCTGGCTCATGCGAAAGTTCTGGAGCCAGCGGTCGTCGTCCCACTCCTCAAGCACCAGCCACTCCCACCAGTCGGTGCTCGTGGGGTAGCTCCACAGCCGGCGGCGTGTGCAGCGGGGGCGGGGGGCAGGGTGCTGCAGGGTTGGGGGTTGCGTCCTCCTCCTCTGCGGGCAGCTCCTCCTCTGTGGCAAGGAGGTGCTCAGCTGCCTCCTGCATGGCGTGGAGCAGGGCGAGCACTGCTCCTGCAGGGGCGGCTGTGTGGACCTCTGGCTGCTGCTGCTGCTGCTGCTGCTGCTGCTGGGGGTCCATGACTGCGTTGCCCAAGGTGTGCGTGCCTATGGCTCTGTAGACCGCGTGCTGTGTAGGCTGTGTGTGTCTGGGAGGGGCCGTTTAAGGGAGCGGCTAGCTGTTGCCCCGGAAGCGCTAGTCCGCCCTGTGACCCTGTCTGCAGCTGTTCCTGGCACCCTTATTTCGATGTGTGCTACTTTGGTGTGTAAACGTTCCCTTGCAGCACCTATTTTGATGTGGTGCTGCCCAACACCGACGTTGAACGTCGACGTTGCCAGCCCTGGAGGACGTGTAGACGTTATTCATCGAAATAGCCTATTTCGATGTCGCTACATCGAAATAAGCTATTTTGATGTAGCGTGCACGTGTAGACATAGCCCTGGAGAGCAGCAGAGATGGAAGCAGCCAGAGTGGACAACCATGGGGCATTGTGGGATGCATATGGGACACCTATGGAGGCTACTAAAGTCAAATTAAAGACATGGCATTTCCATACTAGCCTTAATTTGACCTTTTAAATTAGAATTTGACTCTACACCGAGTCGCTTTCAACGGTTTTATAATATTGACATTAGCACTCCCTAAAATCAACCTAACAGTATTTTCAGTGAAGGCAGTGACATTGTAAAATCAAGCTAACTGCTTAAAATTGACTTTATCATGTAGTGCAGACATAGCCTCAGTCTTTCATCAGAACATCTGAACTGCCTGCATTAGAACTTCTCCTGCATTGTGCATCAGAAGGCACATTGTGCACAGTCTTGTGGAACAGAACTTGGAAATGTAACAGGAAGAGTGTTTGAATTGTCAGCTGGATTCTTACTTGAGACTTTAATCACCTTCAATTTCAGTCTCTGCTCAAGGAAGTAGATTCCAAATACCCTGCTCTACTAATGCACAGCAATGTTGGCTAGTTACCTCATGGTAAAGTTCTGTCTTGCTTTGCTCCCTTCATTAACAAGATTAAATCATTTTTGAATATGAAGGATGTCAACCATGCTGAGCTTTCAGACTGAATGGTCGCTCAAGTTTTACTATCTTGCCAACACTACTGGTCATATGTATGACTTGAACCTTAAGCTACAAGGACAAGGAAATGCATCCTGACTCTGCAGTGTTTGGATTTGAGTCAAAGCTGATTGACTCCATCAAAATATCAAGATGGGTAGACTGGCACGTTTTGAAAAATTATAAATGTTTCATGATTCATATCAGAGAGAGAATCCAAATAGCAGCCTTGATTTGCAGTAGCTTGCCAGGTTTGTTATTGAACTTCTGATGGCATTCAACTCGTGTTTGGTTGACTTTCACAAAAACTGCTTTGTTTAAGTTTATGATTTGTCCACATAAAGTTGAAGAACTGGATTTGACAGTCATTCTAAGCATCTCAGTCAGTGATTTGTAAATGGAAATAGCAGACTTCAAGGAGTCAGATATCTGGGTGGAAAAATTCATCAAGTTGAATTCTGATTTAAAATGCTTTGCTCGAAAACATGCAGAACTGGTGACATTGCACAAATGGGATCCCATGAAGAAATTGGAGCACGATGATAATCTAATTGTGCAAACCTGGAAAGAACTGCATGTTACATACAACACCATGCAGAATGTTAGCTTGGACTTACTTTCAATGTTTGGCTCCATCTGTATTTGTGAGCAGACTTTCTCTCATCTGAACCACATCAAAATGCAAGTTGCTCTCAAGATTGACTCTGGACAGCCTGACTGCATGCACGAAGCCGAATTCAACCATTATGATGTGAATTTCAAAGAAATGTGCAAAAAAGATGCAGCAGCTGAAGTCTCATTGTCTGAATGTAATCTTTCATTTATGCGATTATTAATCATCATGTCACCCAGTGCTTTTTTTCTAGAAAAAATGGTGCTGGAACACAAGTCTGATGATTCTTCATAGGGGGTTAGGGTTTCAAACTTAAAGGCCCCGGTTCCTGCACTGCTGTGGAACTTGGAGGGGCTCCTGCCACAGTCCCTGCACTGCTGCAGACGCCTGCCCTATTCCCTCACTGCTGCAGACCTGGCAATGAAAATTTTTCTGCTGTTCAAACAGAAAAAAGGTGCCAGAACTCTGCTGGGGTGTGTTCCACCAGGAAAAAAAAAAGCCCTAGTGTCCACTATCAAAAATATTAAGTTGTACATTTTCAGTCATGCAAATGGGCATTGTTATACTTGCTCTCTGTTGACCACTTGTTCCGAATTTTCATGTGGATCGCCCCTTTGGTTTGAAAAGGTTGCCAACCCCTGGTCTAACTAAGCTCCATATTTGGGATTGGGAAGGATTTTTGTCCCAGTCAAACTAGCAGAGACCATGTGGGGGTTTGCTTTCTTCTGCAATACGGGGCACAAGTCACTTGAACTGTAAACCAGTGTAAATTATCTGTAACTTGAAGTCTTTAGATTTTGGTTTGAAGACTGAAGTAACTCAGCCAGAATTTAGGGAACTATTGCAGGAGTGGATGGGTGCAGTTCTTCAGTGTGGAATGTGCAGGAACACAAATGTCGGTATAGGCTTGTGATGGTCCCTTCTGGTCTTTAAGGCTACATCTACACTAGATGCATCAGTTTACAGAATTACTGTGTGAAGAGATGGTCTGACACAACTTCTGTTGACAGATCACGTCTACATATAAAAGTGGATCAACCGTTTGATCCCCTCTGCAGACAAAAGGGCCCCCGAAGAGTCTATATGGTTTTTTTGTCAAAAGTTGCTGTCGCCAAAATGCATTTTGTTTGTAGATGCTCCACTAGTTTTGTCGACAAAACCCATTTTGTCTACAAAACTCTCTAGTGTAAACGTAGCCAAAGTGCATAGCTGCTTCTACACTAGAATGTTCTGTCCACTGAAGCTACTGCCAGAAGACATCTTTCAACATAACTTCTGTCACCAGATTGCGACCAGACAGCAAAGCTGATCAAAAAAATGATCTGCTCAGTTGACAGAGAGCAGCTGCACTGCCTGGCCATGCTCACGACAGAATGGCCAACCAGAAGCACAGCAGACAGGGCTTCCCAGTGACCTGGGAGTCCTGTCTGTCAATAGAGCACCCCCTGGAGTATCCACAAGGCTTTTTCGTCCACAGATTCTGGTAAGACTGGCATTCTGTCTCGTGGTGGAGGGGCACCAGTATGTTGACAAAAGTGCTGCATTCTGTCAATTTACTGTTGACAGAATGCAGTTTTAGTGTGGACGCTCCACAAGTTTTGTCAACAAAACTGGCATTTTTGTTGAAAAAAACTCTATAGTGTAGATGTAGCCTATCAGTCTAAGGCTACAGGTACACTACTGCGGAAGATCGACCCACTCAGGATCAATCTTTCAGAGTTTGATTTCCCACATGTGCAAAATCGAGCTCTCTGGGTCCCAGTACAAGCCACAAGCTGAAGTTTGAAAGGGCGTGCAAATGTTTAGCACATCTGGCATGTAAATACCTTGCAACACCAGCTACAACACTGCCACATGAACATTGG
Organism: Carettochelys insculpta; assembly: GCF_033958435.1. Lineage (NCBI taxonomy): Eukaryota > Metazoa > Chordata > Testudines > Carettochelyidae > Carettochelys > Carettochelys insculpta. Next base: position 262,807,983 of record NC_134138.1, read on the forward strand.
TTCTCCCTTTCAAGTGACATTGCTAATAAGAAGCATGCAGACTTATCTCCCCTGAGTGTAAATGAATTTGTTTGTCTCGGCAATTAACCGAAAAAGAAGGAGAACTGAGTGGACTTTTCAGTCTAAAGTTTTACATGGTTTTACTTTGGAGTATAGTTCTGTAAAAAAAATTAAATCTACGTTTGTAAGTTGCAATAAACTTTCACAATTAAGAGACTGGACTACAATAACTGTGTGAGGTAAACTGAAAACAACCATTCCTTTTGTTTCTCCTTTTCCAGTGTAAATATTTGTAATGACAAATAAAAACTAAGTGATGAAATAATGAAAAATAATGAATAATAATGAAAACTAAAGTGAGCACTGTACACTTTTTATTCTGGGTTGTAATTTAAATCAATATATCTAAAAATATAGAAAAAAATCCAAAAGTATTTATAATAAAGGTAAAACGGCCTTCTGTTGTCATTTATGAGTGCAAGTAAAACTGTGACTAACCACAATTAATTTTAAAAATTAAGATAATTTGTTTTGATTTAATTGCTTGAGTTAACTGTGATTAATCGACAGCCCTACTTAAAAACTTTTTGAAAAATTTTAGGAGCCATCCTTGTTTTCTTGCTGACACTAAATTCTCATACTGCTGCATCTGTGAGTAATACTACCAGTTCCAGAAAGCTATTCCAACCTTGTGAATGATGTTCCAGCTTATGGTAGGTCTACACAGCAAAGTTATTAGATAATAACAGCTGTTATTTCTTTACACTATCCTAGTATCTATACAATGCAACCACTATTTTCAAATAATTTCAAAATAACAGTTGGCTAATTTTGAAATTGGTAAACTTCATTGTGGCCGTGGCTACACTAGCCCCCGCCTTTCAAAAGGGGTATGCTAATGGGGCACTTTGGTAGATGCTAATGACAAGACCATATTCACAGCAGCGCCTCATTACTATAATGGCAGCCACACATGTTTCAAAAGTACCACTTTCGAAATGCATACTGCTCTTGTAGACAGGGGCCTTTCGGAAGGACCCCCCAGACTTCAAAAGCCACTTCTTCCCAAAACCAAATGGGAAGAAGGGGCTTTCGAAGTTCAGGGGTCCATTTGAAAGGTCCCTGTCTACATTAGCAGTGTGCATTTTGAAAGTGGCACTTTCAAAATGCATGTGGCTGCCATTATGCTAATGAGGCACTGCATATTCATCACAGCACCTCATTAACATCTGCCAAAGAGGCACATTAGCATATCCCTTTCGAAAGGCAGGGGCTAATGTAGCCATGGCTCATATGAGGAACAGCACTTATTTCAAAATAGCTATTTCACATTTTTTGGAAGGAAGAAGGGTGCTTTCAAAATCAGGGCACCCTCTTAAAGGCACCGCAGCTACATGACTAGTTTTAGTTAGAAATCCACACTTTTGTTGGGCCAGGTGGCTGTCAGTATGTAAATAAGGTGCTGAATATTCATATTATGTGACTCATTTGCATTTCTAAAAGCTGTAATTTACATGCCCCTTCTGAAAGGGATGGGTAATGTAGCTATGGCCTATGTGTGTAGATGCTGTATTTTGAAAAAAGCTAACTGCTAGTTTGAAATGCATTTTGCATGTAGCAACATTATTTTGAAATAAGCTATTCCAGAATACGTCTTCCGGAATTACTTATTTCAAAATAAGGCTTCTGTGTAAACATAGCATTAGTTTTCCACATCTTCATCACCTCCTGCCTACACAATACCAATGCAGTATATCCAGGAATGGAACCATCAGTCCTGGGGAGAAAACAAGTAGTACAAATCACTCTAATACTGTCAAAAATAAAATAAAAGAATCCAAATAAAATTTCTCCCCAAACAAAACACTTCAATGCACAAAATATTCCCTCCCAGGGAGAGGATGAAGTCAAGAATGAATCACATGTGACAAAAGTTAGTCATATTGCTTAGTGCATGACTGGAAAATGCTCAGATATTACTGTAAAGAGAGTGGCATAAATATCTACATAGAACAAAAAAATGGGACTTAGGTGCTTTTGAAAACTTAACACAATTTTAATAATAAAATCATCAGAATAAACTACAGGATCAGTTAAACTTCATTCTTATTAAATATTTTAATGCAGTAGTGCTGTGGTTTACTGGTTGTCCTTCCCATCCAGGCTTGGAGGGAGGTCATTGCATCTCACTACATCACAAAGCAAGCTATTAATTAACAGGCTAGGGCTCCAGCCCTCAGGTTGGGGCTGAGCTGCACAATTATTTTACCAGCTTCCTGGATGGGCCAAGCAGTAATTCACAGTCTGCATCTCTGCCCCTCTGGATGGGGGCAGCACAGTGAGCTATCTTTACTGAAAGCCTCTGGGTTTGGGCAGACAGCAATTACAGTCCAGGGGGTCTGACACTCAGACAGAGCAGAGCAAGGGCAAAAACTCCTGGCTTGGGCTGACAGCAATTGACTCTGTCCCTCTCGGCAAGGAAGAGCAACAAGACACAGGTCTTTTGGCCTAGGTGAGTAGGCTACCACCGCAAGAACAGGGTTGGCATCAGGAGGCAGGAGGACCTGGTCCTACCATACTCCACCAGGTCTCAGCCCATTGCCCTAACAATGTCAGGGTTCAGCAGAGAAGCCACCAAAATACTGACTCATTTCCTGGCAACAAAACAGGACAAATGTCTCATTCCTCTGGACTAATTCCTACCATCCTTTGGCATGCCTCCACAATCTGAGGCTCCTCAGCTGGTCTCTTTCAGGGGCAGGGTACTGCAGAGTTCAAGCTCTGGTATGGAGTTAGTCAGTGTGGCAGAAACATCTTTCTCCTTTTTTGGCTCCAGCCAAACTGAAGTGAAGGGGCCATCTCTTATACCTCTATCTCAGTCCTCTGCTTTGCTCAGCAATCCCTCCAATTTAGCCTCAGAGGGAGGCCACTCTGCCTCACTACAAGCATATAAAACAAGTCAGTAAGCAGTAGTTATGTGAAGATGGGCTGCAGAATCGGACCGTAGGAGCTACTTGATCTTGCTTACGAAATTCAGTTCTGGAGCCTTTCTGCAACTCTACTCAGTCCTTTAGGCCTTAAGAGACCTCACCACTGTGCTTTGTCCACTTAAACATAAATGTCTCCTGAGAGTCGATGATCAAGATCTTTATACTGGGCTTCTGTTGTAATGATAGCTATGTAATCAGTTGTAGAACCATGTGACGTGGTACTTATTAGCCGTGTCTACACGTGCACGCTACTTCAAAGTAGCGGCACTAACTTCGAAATAGCGCCCGTCACGGCTACACGTGTTGGGCGCTATTTCGATGTTAACATCAACGTTAGGCGGCGAGATGTCGAAGCCGCTAACCCCATGAGGGGATGGGAATAGCGCCCTACTTCGAAGTTGAACGTCGAAGTAGGGCACGTGTAGCCGATCCGCGTCCTGCAACATCGAAATAGCGGGGTCCGCCATGGCGGCCATCAGCTGAGGGGTTGAGAGACGCTCTCTCTCCAGCCCCTGCGGGGCTCTATGGTCACCATGTGCAGCAGCCCTTAGCCCAGGGCTTCTGGCTGCTGCTGCTGCAGCTGGGGATCCATGCTGCATGCACAGGGTCTGCAACCAGTTGTCGGCTCTGTGGACCTTGTGTTGTTTAGTGCAACTGTGTCTGGGAGGGGCCCTTTAAGGGAACGGCTTGCTGTTGAGTCCGCCCTGTGACCCTGTCTGCAGCTGTGCCTGGCACCCTTATTTCGATGTGTGCTACTTTGGCATGTAGACGTTCCCTCGCAGCGCCTATTTCAATGTGGCGCTGCGCAACGTTGATGTTGAATGTCGACGTTGCCAGCCCTGGAGGACGTGTAGATGCTATTCATCGAAATAAGCTACTTTGATGTAGGCTTCACGTGTAGACGTAGCCATTGTGCATCTTTGTGTGTTTCACCTGCACTCAGTCCTTAATCCATTGTTTCTGGGACTATTTCTAAGGGTACATCTACACATATGGAAAGATTGATGCACTGGTGGTTGATCTTCCATGGTTTGATTTAGCGTGCCTAGTGGGGGCGTGCTAAATTGAACTGTCATGGTTTCATCATTGACGGACGATATTCCTTGCAATTGTGAGAAGTACGGGAAGTTGACACAACTGTTTCTGCCATCAACCTCCCACTGTGTGGATGGTGGCAAAAATCAATTTTAGAGATAACAACTCTAGCTACACAATTCTTGTAGGTGGATTTGTGTATCTAAAATTTATTTTACTTCCTAGAGAAGACCTGGCCTAAGATTCCAAACTGCTAAGCAGCTGCGAACAACTATCCCTAAAAAAGTAAAAACAATCAACCTATATAAAATTTACATCCAGGACAGGCACTATTTAATCTCAGATTACTGACAGACTAATTATACGCTACCTTGTAACTCTTTATGGATATAAACAAAATCTCTGTGTAGCTACAAAGCCATGAATTCCCTTATTTTTCAGGGCAATCAGACTGTAAATCTGTGATATCATTTTTAGATGGGCTACTTCAGTACAGTCAGAAACATTCATTTTACCTCCTTCCAGTCACCAGGGAATCACTATGCAATCCTAGTGCTAATGCGTCTACTTTTGAACATGGAGGGATGCAAAAAATAGAAGCAATATATATTTTAAACACTCAAACATTTTTGCAATTGCTTTTTTTAAATATATGTGGTACAAAGAGGAAACACAATAATGATATAGTGGAAAGGTTTCCTTGGCATTCATTTGGGGTGACAAGTATAACTCTTTTGCGTCTTAATTCCAACAAGATTCTTTAACTTAGGAAGAAATGGTCTTGTCATTAAATCACCAGAACAGTAATCAGCAAGTGTGGATTAGATTCTCAGTTCTGCCCCCATTTTTCTTTGTGACTTTAAGCAAATCACTTAGGCTTCACTTCAGCAAAAACTTTTAAGTCTGTGCCTAACTTTAAGCACATGCTTAATTGACTTATACCTTTTCTTCCATGCTTTCATGTTGGTGTGAAAGGAGGGTGACATCATCAGCAAAATCAATGTCCTCTAGCTGTTTGAAAAGTGTCCACTGGATGCCCCCTTGATGGCCATCTGTTGTCTTGATCATAATCCAGTCTGTTGTGATCAAGAACAGGAAAGGTGATCAAAAACTGGAAAGGTATGAAAGAACATGAAAGCATGGAAGAAAAGGTCACAACACTGGGCAAAGCTGCCTCAATGACTGGACTCAGCATTAACAAGCAATGAGGATCAACCAGTCCAACAACAACACCATCCCACTGGGAAGGGATAACATGGAAGGTATGGAGCAGTTCACCTAACTGGGGAGTATCATGGACAGAGATGTAGTAACAGACAAGGATATCAATGCCAGGATAGGGAAAGGAGCAACTGCATTCAAAACTCTTCATCCCATATGGAGTTCACAAATAATATCTGTGAAGATGAAACTGTGGATCTTCAACACAAATGTGAGGAGTGTGCTATTGTATGGATGCGAAACCTGGCGTACTAAAATGTCTTCAAATCACAAGCTACAGACATTCATAAACAAATGCCTGAGGTACATCCTTTGCACCAAGTGGCAAGACTTTGTCACAAATGAGGAGCTTTGGAACAGAGCAAGACAAGAACCACTTGATGTTCAAATCAAGAGAAGAAAGTGGGAATGGCGAAGACACACTCTCAGAAAGCTATCATCCAACATAGTATGTCAAGCTTTCAAATGGAACCTGCTGGGAAAATGCAAAAGAGGAAGACCTCAGACAATGTGGAGAAGATCTACTGAGAAAATCTACTGAGATTTACTGAAGGACAACAAATGGGGTACTCCTGAAGTCAGCTAGTTTTGTCTCATGACAGAGTGAAGTGAGGGAGACTTATAGATGGCTTATGCTCAATTCAGAGTACAAGGGTGTAAGTCAAGTAAGTCAGTTGACTTCTAGGATGTTGAGAGAAGCACATGCTTATGTGCTTTGCTGAGCTAGTGTCTTAGTATGTGTTCCAGTTCCCCACCAATAAGACAAGATGGAAGATTTACACCCTGCTACACTTTGTCTGCCTGGTCTATTTAAAGTAATCCAAACTGACCATTACTCACACTGAATAAGACCTTATTCCTTACCTTCTGATTTCAGTGGGAATATAAGAGGAGTCAGGTAATACTCAATATCATGAAGATAATGAACAGTATTACAACTTGACCCTGGACTGTAACTTTTTGGAAGAGTGCTTGACTCAATTGTACCAGCTACAGAACACCAGAGAAGCTCCTTCTCAGTCACTATACAAATAATCCATAAATTCTGCTTTTTTCTTCTCTAGTTACATCATTGTAAAAGTGGAAACTGCAAAGTTCTTCTTACACCCCAAAAGCTTACAGTACTTTATTACCATAAAGGATGACTGCCATATCTCCATTATAAGTCAGTAGCTAAGCCCCCATTACTGTCCCACACAGTGGAGTGACTGCATCAAAATGTCTCATCTGTTTTTAGGGCTTCTTTGAGCTGATTCAAGCTAATCTGTGTTTTATACAATGAGACCACAAGATAAAATGAAACATGGAATAAAAGTGTATTATATTTATGAGCATGGTTTACACTGTATGCTTGACCTCCGTTCAAGTTCCATATTTTATTTTATGACAAATATCAAATACTACTTTTTTGTTATCAGTTTCCTTTCATACCTCTTATAACTGAACAGAAGACACCTAAAGAAGGCTGCCTGTGTATTAGCTGTATAAATGGAGCTGGAAATTTCCCTGTGACATTTACTGATGTAAATATTTGGTGAGCTTTAGTGATCGTGTTGTTTGATGATGGTCATCTTACATTTTCATTCAGATGAATTTAAAGGATGCATTTTATATACCTGTGTACCATTTTAAGTAGCTTTTCTGGACTCTGTCGTTTATAACCTTGGCAGTTTTGTCCATCAAATTAGCCTAGCTGAATGTGAGGAATGATCTTTTTACTCAGTACCCAATATGTGCCTGATGTTTTACCAAATTAAAGTAATTAGGATGGTTCCTTCTTGTTATCAATGATTGTAGAAGCTGATGCTGCAGTTTTAACAGAAGAGTTTTTATTGAGGTGCATTATTTAATTGACTTTCTTAGAACTATGACAACTGGATAATTCTTGCAGGATCAGGCCCATAGACTGAATATCATCCTCTAAAGGCCAAAGCAAGACCCACTTTGAGCAGTGTTGCCAGGAAGAACATGTGTATAAACTCTAGCCACGCACATCTCAGGTAGCAGCATGGAGGGGAAGCAGGCTGGTATATCATGCAGGTGGGTGGAAGGGCAGGGACTGGGTGGAGCCTTGGCTCTGTGCCTTGTCCAGTGCTCTAACCAGAAGAGTGCCCGCTGCAGAGCATACACTGCACAAGGTTTAGACCTTGTGCAGTTTACCCGCTCCCTTAGACAGCAGTCTAACCAGGGTGGAGACTGCAACTCTAAGAGCTCCTGCCCCTTCTTCCAAGCAGATTACTAATTCATAATCTAGCAATAAAATATTGGGGGATGAGAGAGAGTGAAACTTTATTTTCTTTTATTGCAGATTTTCCATTTCATGCCAGCCAAATAATGAGCTCCTTCCCCAGAGCAGTGGTCACACTGAGGTGAGTAGGACTCTCGGCTAACGAAAGGGCTGGGTTTCACCCATAGTCTTGAGAGACTCTTAATTGTTCACTTACAAGATTGCCTGTGCATGGGGGTGGGTGTTTATATAAATACAATTCTCTATCAATATACATGGCTCGATTCTCATTTACAGTATGAAGGAGTCTTCGTGTAAATGAAAATCAAGCCCATATTGTAAACACATAGACGCATATATGTGGTCATATAATTTTATAAGACTTTTAATTATTTTTCTATGCTGACCATTGACAGTGTGTTAAACATTTTCTTACTCAACACTTTGCTATGATTGGCTTGTCACTAAGGATTTGTTCTATATGTGGGCTATTTCAGTATAGCTTGCTGGTAATATTTTTGATAAAATATGGATAGTCAGTCCTTATAATATCTTCAGCAATTATATTTGCTCAAATTACTGATTAAGGTGTGAGTTATCAAGGGTTTTTCATAGAAAATAATTTTTTTTTAAAGTAGTATTAAAATAATCATCTTTGGGCTGGAAAAATCTATTACGAGTGTCTCCTTTTCAAAAAAAAACAAATCTTTCAAAATGACTCAGCCCCTAATTTCATTATAAATTGGACTTGTACAAATCCTTACAAGTATGGTTGCCCTTTGACAGTTCTTCCTGCTTCAGTCTTAGAACAGCAATGGGAACAGGACTCTTGATCACAGCAGGAATGCATTTATGATCATGCATTGCTCAAGTCTGTTTTTATTTCTCGATTTATGTAAAATGCTGCAGTAATCCCTTTAGAATTCCCCTCAGCTTAAATCTCAGAGACTGTTCAAGACTGCCTCTTAATGTCTCAAGAGCACTTCAGCTCCCATAAGCCTCATATTCAACAGGTAAAGCCCACTTTGTTCTATAGAGATGGCTAGAAATAATGTAAAATTAAAGATTTAATCTTTGTGGTAACTCAGACTGTCCTTAGCCCTACACAAAGAAGCTAAAAGTCTGCTAACTTTTAAGTAGAAAATTCTTTGATTGACAGTGGCCTGGTGTATTGATCCCAAAAAGTATGCTGCTACAAATTTTATTACAACAATTGGGTAAGAAGACTTACTGCACACTTTGAAAATGGCAAGGGATTCATTTCACTATTAGCAGATTTTTGCTATTATAAACCCTAATTGACAGGATTTAGTGGCTATTAAAGTCAAGACCAAACATTTTGGACAAATTAAGAATTTTTAAAGCTAAATTAGACCAAAGTAGTCAAAGGCGTTTGAGTGCTTGAGGGCTCAGAAGACTGGCAATTATATTAAATGGAAGATAGCCCTTAACAATCTCTTTCTCATTAGGAGTTTCACACAGGAGCTTATCCCATCCTAAACTTTGAAAGGTTGCGCCCCAACTGACAGCTAGACTCACACTATACAAGAAACTCCACCAATTAATAAATTTACCTGGTAGATTGAGGACATCCTATAGCTCCACATAGTTAAGTCAAACTGGAGCTTGTATAGTTCATTACAAGCAGCTCTCTCAGGTAATTTAAAGAGCCTAAATTAAAGCTTCCTCAGAACATACTGGGCTTAGGCTGTCTGAGCCAGCAGTCCCTTTTTGCCTATTCTATAGGAAGGTACACAGTGAATTTGCCAAGACCAGGAGAACAGAGTGCAGAGCTGATTCCAAAGAACAGAGCTTTCTGTTAGACTCTAATCTTAGATTTTTTATCCTGTGGGAAATTCAATTTTCTTATATTTCTTGTCATCCAGAATCAGCATAAATGTCAACCTATCACCATGTCTCAGAGTGGAAAGTTCTGAGAAAACCCCGTAGTTTGGAAATGTCAAAAATGAAATGTTGCATTAATCTGTTTCCACCTGAGCTGCTGTAAGGCATCATGGTAGATGTAGTTTGGCCAATTGATGTCCATCACAGTAAGCTTGACCACTTTCAATGACATTGGTGGAGATTTTGAAAGGTTGTTAAGTCCTGCTGTATTCGATGTTGACTTAGGCTCCTAAGTTATTAAACCTTGCAATGTTCAGCAGAGCAATGCCAAAACACCTTTTAAAATCTGGGCCTTTGCCTAGTAGTTTGGATTCCCTTTCATGCTGCAACTAAAACGTATTATAGATTTCTCCAGTGCTTTTAGGCCTATTGTGGGTCTTTATATAATGGCACAAAAGGACTAATCTGATTTTGTGGTCTGCTTTAAAATTCTGGGATGGAAGCACCCATGTTAAATCTATCTCCCTGTAGAAAGGCAGACAAAGGTTTGTTGGTGACCTGGAACTGGTGTGCCTTAATTTAGCTGTATCTAATTAAGTGTTAGCCTTAATAGGCAGGTCACCCTCTCTATACCACAGTTTCTCATTAGTAATATGGATATAACAGATACCCCCATTATAAAAATGGGAGGAGTGCCACAGATTAATTTTTGTCTATCTTCTGATTAATCCCTCCAGAACAGGGCCAAGCAGTAGAGCCTGTCTGTAGTTGCTGTACTTGCCACACTATATTCAGAGATGGACCAAAGCTACAAAGTTCAGATCCATATCAAGTCCCAAACTTTCCTAAATTTAGGCATGTTTGTATCAGTGGTCTGGCTAAACCCACTGTAGAGACAGGGATTTAGCCACAAATTTGGCATCCTCATCTGAACACTGCCCAGCTTTGGAAAATTCTGATTGTGGTGGTGGGGAGGCATATGGGGTTGTGTCTAATCTCATCTGTAATTTCAGAGTGTTAATGCAGTTCTGAAGATATACTCAGATCTGAGATATAAATGGCAAAATGAGCAATCAACCGCAGCCCTTAGGGGATATCAGAAGTGCACCAGCATTGGCACTCTAGCTTCAGGCTATGGCTACACCACAGTGATCCTTTGAAAGAAAATCTTCCAGAAGACATCTTCTGAAAACACTTCTTTTGAAAGAATGCATCCACACGCACAAAAAAAGATCAAAAAATTGACCTGGTCTTTCAGTAGAGAACGGTCAAACAGCCCCTGCTCTTTCGAAAGAACAAGGTTGTGGGTTGAAAAATATGGTGCCATGGGGACTGCTCTTTTGAAAAAAAAGCCCCCCCCCCACCAGGGTGTCCACACACTTTTTTTTTCCCAAAAGAATCTTTCTGGAAAAGGTACTCTTCCTCATCTGGGAGAGGAAGAGGGCTGCTGGAAAAAAGTGCAGCATTCTTTCGATTTGAGAACGAAAGACCACATTTTGTATGTAGACGCTCCATGGGATCCTTCAGAAATGGCCCTTTTTTTTTCGAAAGAACTTGCTGGTGTAGATGCAAACTCATTGGGCAAGGAGTTCTCACACAGTATTGTGAAATAAATGAATTAATTAACTAATGAAGGCTCTGATCAAGAACAAACCTGGACTTTTTGCTGCATGTATATAGAAGGCTATGTATCTTTTTCATATTTGATTTCTACTGTCCCCGTTTTACTCAATTATCTTATGAAATGCAGAATCTCAGAGTCACTAATGCTCTAAAAAGAATGTTGCAAAACGGTCTCAAAAATCTACACAGTCTACTTGGACCTTTTGACTAAAAATGCCCTGTTTTATTGAGTGGGAAGAGAGACTGGGGTAGTTAGAAGTATCATTCAAATCAATGTGCCTGAATTTTTGCCTCTCTTGTTCAAATTTCTATATTCTGACCTTTGCTTTCTGTTGAGTCCTATGAGGTAGAATAATGATGAACAGCAATTTCACCACTGGAGACACGATTATAAAATTCAGCTCAAATTCAAGTTAGCTAAATTTGGCCATGTCATTTCACTGCTATTGATCCAACTCTGCAGGAGAGGAAAGAAATAATACCATCACCTACAGAAGAACTGCTGAAGCTGTAAAATGTTAAAAAAATACTTTATAGCTTTTAGTGATTCAATTAATTAACCCTTTGAAATGACAAGCTACCAAACAGCATTATAATGTGATCAAACAATGTAGGACTTTGCATGAAGGTTTTTAAGCATTGCCAATGGGATTGATGGGTGTCTTTGTAAGCTATTGGGCTCCCAGTGAGAGTTGCAAGTATTCTGCATCTCACAAGATCCGGCTCTCCATCAGTACTGTGCTGGAGCTGAAAGAGCTTGTTGAGAGGGTACAACCTCTGCCCATTGCCTTTTGCAAATGTTCAGTCCCTGATTGGGGCCAGGATAAACAGAAGCCTGTATTTGTTGTCAAAACGGATCTTCATACTGAGAATTTTTACACATTCACCTATAGAAGGGTATAAAGGAAAAATGATGCTCTGGTTAAAGTTCACAGCGGGGGATTCAGACAGAATATGACCTCCACACTTCAATTCCAATGGCCAATCAGGGCTGACAATTATTATTTTTATAAGTGCAACTGAGTCTTACATAGCTGTGTCCATATTAGGACACATTCCCTAAGGAGCTCAAAATCTAAATGTAAGACCCACGTTATCCATGTAACTGGTACTGATCTTTAAGGATGATATGCTAACCTCATCCGAGTCAATGAATGTTTTGCTGCTGATTTCAATAAAGCCAGAATTTCTTCCTCACTCTTTACACCTATTCTAAAAGCCTGCAGGATTTTTACCATCTTATCCTTGGGTAGTTTTAGGTTTAGCTGGGGAGTCAAAATGTTCTTCATGCTCCAGCTAATATTTTTAACTCACAGAAAACACCCTTTTGCTTGATAGATTGTTTTAGTTCTTCCCCGCTCCCCTCCCCCGGCTCCTGGGAAACCATTACATTTTGACACATGACAGGAAGATATCTACCAATTGTTCATACCAAGCAATGAAGAGTCAAACAAAATGATTTCTGCAGCACATGACAGCAGAGAAAAGATTGTATTCTGAACTGCATCCTCAGAGCAGCATGGGGAAGGCTTCAAAATAACCCCAGATGAGAATGAGCAGTGCATGCAAATTACTTTGTCTAAATGGATTTTCATTAGAAATGGAACTCTGAGGAGTTCAAAAATCACTAATGTTCATTGGCAGGAGCCAAACGACTGAGTCAACATCACTTTCTGTCTTTAATGCCCCTTCTCTATAATGCTGAACCATTGAAATAGTCTGATCAAACTTGGCACAGTACTCAGTACACAGTGCCAGATCAGTTAAGTCATAGACTGACTCATCCTTGGGCTGTGACAAATGGTAAATCACCCTATATTGCCCCAGGGGACCGTGCCTTGTGAGACATGTCCACAATCAGTGGAGGGGAATGACACAGGTTGTCTGTACCATTTGCTGTAACTATTTTTCCTGCATCAGTCTGCCATTTGAGCCCTAAGTGCTAATTAGTTTGTCCATTCCATACCAGACCTGCTGAAGGAGGACTGAGGACCAAAGATGGTGATTGCCTCAGGACCTGGTGATTCAAAAGGGCCCAAAGCTCTGTCTGCTGGTGGGCTTTTTAAATCATCACACAGCGCTACTGTGGCATGTTCTAGGTGGTTGTGAGGGCTGCTGGTGGTTGGGGGCAGTGGCAATGGCCGTGAGGACTGGGTGCTCCAGCTCTGCCCCTTTTGCCTTCCCAGAGAGCAGACCCCCCTGCTGCACCTTGTCCAGGGGCTTGGCAAGGCAGTCAGCCCCACGCCTCAGCATTTATTGTTTTGTCATCAAAGCCGTGGGGTTTTTTTTAATCCAACTAACAAGTTAATAGTGATGGGGACTTTGTAAGAGTCTCCAGTAGCTATATTTCTTTACAGGAATATATTTTCATTTGATTTCATTATTGTGATAGCTGCATTGGTCCAAGGACAGGGTTTTGCAACCTGCAGCTCTGGAGCTGAAAGTGGCTTTTTAAGGACTTCTTTGTGGTTCCTGGTGTTATAATGGCAAAGTTAAAAACAAAACAAAACAAAACAAAACAAAAAACCCTCCTGATTTGTTTCGATAAATTGTGAACATCTAAAAGCCCCAAAATGAACAACTCATATCTAAATAGCAAATGATATATGATCTCAAAATGTTGGATAACTCCCCCTAATGTCCTCCAGAAACAGAGAAGTTTCCGAAGTGAAAGTCAGGAAGACAATGGTGTAAACACACATGTGAAATGTGAGGAAATAGAATATGTATTGTGAATGTCCTGCAGTAAACATGTATCACATTACAAATGGTTATGTGTGCACTGTTCTTAAAATAGATGCTACAAAAAGTATGGTTTGGCATTATTTATTAAGGACCATTTTGTATTCACGTGCATTGCGACTTTTGAATTATTGAGTTTTTTACTGAATTAGAACAAATGGCTCTTCTTGCTATTTTGGTTGCTGACCCCTGTCCAAGAAGATGAGAGAAACAAAGAGGGTGGGGAAATATCTTATATTGGACCAACTTCATAGGTGAAAAAGACAAACTTTCAAGATCACACTGAGCTCTTAGTCAAGTGACACAAAGAGGAGCTCTCTGGAGGCCAAAAACTTGCATCTTTCACCAACAGAAGTTGGTCCAATACAAGATATTACCTCAGCTACCTGGTCTTTAGCTTTTTTTCTGTAACTTCAGCCCTCTCAATCAATGACACGGCCTTTTGCTTAAGATGTTTTGCTTTAATTTGCCCTGAAGCATGACTTTGGATCTGCCTGGCAAGTAGCACGATATGGCTAATGAAAAGGTATTATTCCAGTCAAAGTTCAAGGCAGTTTACTTTGTAGTAATATTCTATTATCATGCTACCTTCATACAGAACTGCCACAACTGATATAGCCAGACCTGAGTAATAAATGCTTTTAAAAAGAAAAAAATAAAATGAAAACAAAAATCCCTTCGTGTGGATGTAATGTATTTGAATGATTTAAATGTACTGTTAAATTACTAATCTGGAGAACTATTTGTTCAAAATAGAAAATAGCAGGTTTGCAAACTAATTTGGATGAAGTCAGGGTGCACTCAAATACTGGTACCAGTAGCACATCCTTTTAGGCTACACTGGTCATCAACCTACTTTTACTCTGGCTTCCTCTAACAATCTCCTGCTCTCATCCTGGCCTGCCAGCAGCAGGTGCAAGTTGGAGTCAGATAACTCTTTCCTGAGGTTAGATTTAGTAGGAGCACCCTGGTACCTCTTCTACTTCTCAGGTCCCATAGTCAGGTATAACTCTAACCTTGTCATCATTAGACCAGATTCTTCTTTAACTGAACCCTTTTGAAACTCCACTGACTGCAACAGGGTAAAAGTGAGGGAAGAATACTGGCAGCCAAGTGAAGGGTTGTTACGAGCAATATGTCCCTGAAGCAGTGTCTGAGTTTCATATCTGTTATGCACAAAGATATCACATCTAGCCTCAGCTAATAATAAGACACACTTTACCTAGCAAGTCAGTCAGTAAAGATTATGGTTTTTCTTAAATTGCAATTTCACAAGTGTTCACCCAATAATTTACACAGATGCTATCAGCTGACATTTTTATACAGTGAATCATACTTAGTAGTTTCCATATTAGTAATGGGAAATGTGGGCTAGTGAGTGGGACACATAAGAGGCACATGTTCATCTCAGTGGCCTGCAAGACCATCATAACCAAGAAGGTCTCCTGGGTTAGGTAGTTTGTTAGAATTTGCAGGGCGTGCTGATTGAACCATTGCAGGGGTTTGATTGGCTGCAGAGGGAGCACACAGCTTTTACAGTCACTGTTGAGTGCAATCAACACTCACCTCTCTTCACATGCCCTTGCTTTACATGCATGTCACGTTAGTTAACTAATTCATTTCTTTGAAGATGCCAAACAATTAGAAGAATTCATATATTTCCCAGATTTTTTTTCTCTTTTCAGAGTAAAGAAAAAGATGCTAGCTACTAATTAGCTTTTGGTAAAGACACCACTGCTTTTCCCCTCTCCTCATCTGGTTTTCAGACTCATTCTACTTCCAGGAATCTCTCTTGTTCCCAGTCAAGAGTGTCTGCACCTGGTAGTATTATAGCTTTTAGCTGCCTTTTAAAATATAGATAAAGAATTGTTGCCAAAATAAATTCTCATTTGTCTCAAGTGATTTTAAATGTCTTATTCTCTACCTCAGCTATCAGAACCTTAGCCCCTTTATTAGTTTGCAAGACAGGCATCTATTTATTCCTGAATTAAGGTCAATGTAATATTTTCCTTTGTATTTCTTTTAGATGTCTACATAGAGTTTCCTTGTTTTGTGCTAATACAAAAACCTCTCAAGCATTTATTAATTGAAAGAATTTTAGTCTCCTGTTTCAGTCTCAGCAAGTTGTTGAAACTTGGTGGCTCATTCCTGGTTTATCATGACTTCACAGAATGCCTAAATGATAATGTGTATTGTATTTTGTTCACATTTCTGCAATTATTACTGTACGTGGCAAATTCAAAGTAGATTTTATGAAGTCACAAATAAACACCAAACGTGCATTGCCATTGTTGTCTGGTGGGAAAGTGAAGCTCACAATGGATAAATAGGACAGTGTATTTGTAGTCTTTTAAGAAAGTATCTAATGAAAACTGATCAAGTAAAGTTAGAAGGAAATAGCTGCATCTCAATGTATAAAGATCACCACACTTATCAGACAGTAACAAAGAGCTGAAGTGGAACAGCTTGATCGTACATCTGCCTCCCAGCTTGACATGCAGAATTGTCCCTGTAGCATACTTTATATTGTCACGGTTAGTCGAGTCTTAAATGACCTAAACGATGCAATTCAATCCAAAGGAAAATGATGGCAAACTATGAAAGAAACAATCTCCCCATGACTAGTTTTGCACTTTGATTCTAGCTTTCCATCATTCTTCTTGTGGAATAGCTTCTTTAACTACAGCACTTGTAGGAGGATACCGTACTCTCCATCACCTGTCCATTTTCTCTCTCTCTCTCTCCCCCGCCACCCCCCACCCCAGATTTAAGGGAGATTCCCACACTTAAACCATTCATTTTGGTGACAAAACAGATGAACTGTCCCAGACTGAGGTCTCAGAAAGAGGAGGTTTTTGAAAAAAATGGTTAATTAAATAGAAATAAGTCACCAGGAGCAGATGGAATTAATCCAAGAGTTCTGAAGGAACTCGAATATGAAATTGGACAACTGTTAACTGTGGCATGCTTAAATCCAGGCACTATACTGGGTGTCTCAAGGATAGATAACATGAATGCCATTTTTTTAAAAAGGAACAATAGATGATCATTACAGTTACAGGTCAGTGCCCTTAACTTCAGTACTAGGTAGATTGGTTGCAACTATAATAAAAATACAGAATTATCAGACACAGAGGAACTTGATTTGCTGGGGAAGTCAACAAGTGAAATTTTGTAAAGAACAACTGTGACTCACCCATTTATTAGAGTTCTTCAGGGATGTTAATATGTGGACAAGGGTGATCCAGAAATGTACTTTGAATTTCAGAAAGCTTTTGACAAGCTCTGACACCAAAGACTCTTTGACAATGCAAGCTGTCATGGGATAAGAGGGAAGGCTCTCTCATGAATCAGTAACTAATTAAAAGACAGGAAACAAATGAGAGGAATAAATGGTCAGTTTTCATAATGGAGAGGGGAAAATTGAAGGGTCTGTCCAGGATCTGCACTGGGACCTCTGCTGTACAACATATCCACAAATGATTTGGAAAAAAGGGTGAAATATGAAGTGGCAGAAGTTGCAGATGGCACAGAATTACTCAGGATAGTTAAGATCAAAACTGAGTGCAAAATATTCTAAAGGAATCTCACTAAATTGGGTGAGTGGACAGAGGAAATTCCATGATGATAAATGTGAAGTAATGCACACTGGAAAATACAATCTCAACAGTACGCACAACACGAGGGGATCTAAATTAGCTGTTACAATTCAAGCAAGAGATCTTGGAGTTATCATATACACTTCACTGAAAATGTCCACTCAGTGTGCAGCAGAAGTCACAAAAGCTAACAGAACGTTATTAGCCATTAAAAAGGGGATAGATAAGAAGACAGAAAATACCACAATGTCACTATATAAATCCAAGGTACAACCACTTCTTGAATACTGCATGCACTTCCAGTTTGCTTCATCTCAGAAAAGATAATAGAATTGGAAAAAGGACAAAGAAGGACAATGGATACAAACCTACTTCCAGATGAGAAGAAATTAAAAGGACTTGAGCTGTTCATCTTGGAGAAGAGATAACCAAGTGGGGATTTGGAAGAGGTCTAAACAGCATAAATGATATGGAGAGAGTAAAAAAGGAAGGACCGCTTCGCATAACACAATGTTCAGGGGTTACCCAATGAAACTAACAGAAACAGGTTTAAAACACACATAAGGAAGTATTCTTCGCACAATCCATAGATAACCTGTGGAAATCAATGCTAGTGGATGTTCTGAAGGCCAAAATTATAACTGGCTTCAAAAAAGAATTAGATAAGTTCATGGAGGAGAGGTCTATCAAGGGCTATTAGCCAAGATGATCAGGGATATAATCCCCTGCTCTCGATGTCCATAAACCAGCAGCTGGACTGGACAACAGGGGATGTAACACTTGATAATTGCTCTGTTCTGATTATTCCCTCATAAGCATATGGAACTGGCCACTGTAAGAAGAGCAGCTACTAGGCTAGATAGACCATTGGTCTAACTTGGTATGGCCAATCTTACCTAGCTCTTTGGTCTTTAATTCAGCAAAATAATTTAACATGTGCTTGAAATCCATCTCTAGTTGGCCAAACATTTTACAGTAAACCCTCAATTTTATGGACTTCAATTAAGTGGATTTCAGGAACAACTGACATCCCCCCATTGTTCCTGAAATCTGCTGGGGTTTGTAAGTCACCAAAAAAAAAAAAAAAAAAAAAAGTTAAGAGACTTACCACTGCTGCGGCCTTGAGGAGCTGCCGCAGCCTCCACCAAAGCTGCCATGTGCTCTTCCCACCAGCAGTGGGGTGCATACACGGGAAGACTGGTACTTGCATATGCACCCCACCCTGATGGGAGGAATGTGTGGCAGCTGCTCCTCCAGGCTGCATGGTGGTCCCTCCAGCCACGTGCGTCAGGGTGTCTCCAGCTGTGCTGGCAGTTTCTTAGCCACACAAGTGAGTCCAGAGACTCCTTCAGCAGCAAAGGCTCTGGTGAGTGTCAGGCTTTTCTTTTTTTTGGGGGGAAGCAGGGGTGGAGAGGGGAAAGGGTCTGGGGGGAGCCTGGGAGGGGTGGTTGGGTGCTACACCCTCACATTTAATGGACTTTTGGGAATAGCGGACACCCCTCCCCCAATTAGTCCATTAAATCGGGAGCTTACTGTACTATGTGCTTAAAGTTTAGTATCTGAGTATGGTTAAGTATGTGGTTTGCTGATTGTTATGGACTGCCATCTTGGAAGAGTAGATATATTTTAAATGTAACTTCATGCAATACATTCCAAATTATTGGAATTAATTCAGAAAAAAACTAAACCAAACCCATTATTTGTCTTAATCATTCTGGTATATAAACATCCACTCCCTTGTGATAATAAATGTTCCCAACGATCTTTGAAGCACACGTATAAGCAACGAGGTTGAATTTTATTAGGATTGTAGAACTGCTACACTGAAAGAAGCACTTAGCTTAGAAACACTCGCAGGAGACATCATTGTCTTGCTAGTGCATCTTCCACTGAGCCAATGTTTACTCTTCTGGAATTTTAGAAGGATGAGGAGTTTAAAAGGGAGAGCTTTTTCAAAAGGAAAAGAAGTGATAACATTACAAACAAGGAAAGAGAAAAGGATTTTAAATGGCAAAGGGATTTGAAGAAGAAAAAAAGGGGGGAGGAGGCTTTCAAGGGGAAACAATTTAAAACCTGATCATGTTTTTTTCCCCAAAGAAGCCATTTAAAGAACAAAAAGCCCACTGAGAAGCCACAGATTAAACCAGCTCATTTGAGACGTGAGACAACATACTTAAAAGAAACAGCTTCAAAGCAATAGGTGCATTTACATTTATATGTGAGGTTATTTCAAAGATTTGCAAACGAGAGAAAAGCCACCTGAATGCTGCAGATAGTTCTGAGCACTTTGGCTCACTCTCCTATACCGATGCTCCCTGCCCATGCTCCCACTACTTCTTTTGAGTCCTCTTCCCAATATGCAGCATTACTGCGCCACTTTCCCTGCCCTCCCACCTTCCCAAAAATTTTTCAGGAGGATACTGCACCCAGACTAACATAAATGAAAACACAGGCAAAAGCAAACCGTGCCCTAGAAAAGAGCAGCTTCGTCTTCCTCCTTCCCTGAGGATGGCTTTTCAAAGTGACTGGTTGGGAGGAGGCTGGCTGCCTTGTGAAGCAAGCAAGCACTAGGAGTGCCCGGGGGGTTGGCTGAAGCAGGCAGGCACAGAGCCAGGCAGCTAAGTGAGTCAGAGGGGCAGAAATTTGGGCTTCACTAGTTGTAAGCTCCCAATCAAGAGTCACCTTTTACAGGTGTCAGGATGAATACATTAGTTATGTTAAACACTGGTATTTTCCCTTCTTTTAGAACCAGAGCAGCAGAAGGGCTTCACAATGAAGGCCCATCTCACTTAAGACTCCGTTGGCTTTGAATCTGCTACAAACATATGCTGCCGTGTTTTGGTAAAGGGAGCACAGAAGAAATCCCTTCCCCCTTAATCTGAGAGGAAACCTACCTACCAGGTGCCGGCATGTGCATACCGCTGAAGTGGCTCAGTACAACAGACTACTGAAAGGCTATTTAAACCTTTCAACAAAAATATTTGTAGAGGAGTATCAGGGATTTGTCTCCATCAGAGCACCCACTGCAGATGCTATGCGGAGAATGCACTCGTGCAATTGCTATCCTGCCAGCAGGAGCATCGAGTAGCAGTCTAATAAGGACAGGCTTTCAGCCCACCAGCAAGTTTGTGAATGACACAAAACTAGGGGGAGAGGTAGATATGTTGGAGGGTAGAGAGAGAATCCAAAGTGACCTGGATAAATTGGAGGACTGGGCCAAAAGAAACCTAATGCGGTTCAACAAGGAGAAGTGTAGAGCCCTGCACGTGGGACGGAAGAATCCCAAGCATTGCTATAGGCTGGGAACCAACTGGCTCAGCAGCAGTACAGAGGAAAGGGACCTAGTGGTTATGGTGCATGAAAGGCTGGAATGAGTAAACAGTGTGCCCCTGTAGCCAAGAAGACTAATGGCAGACTAGGGTACATTAGGAGGAGCATTTCGAGCAGATCTAGAAGAGTAGTTGTTCCCCTCTATTCAGCACTGGTGAGGCCACATCAGGAATATTGCGTCCAGTTTTGGGACCCCCAGTATAAAAAGGATGAGGATGTGCGAGAGCAGGTTCAGTGGAGGACAACAAAAATGATTAAGGGGCTGGAGCACTAGACCTATGAGGACAGGCTGAGGGATTTGGGCTTGTTTAGTTTGCAGAAGAGAAGACTTAGGGGTAATTTAACAGCAGCCTTCAACTTCCTGAAGGGGAGCTCTAAAGAGGGGGGTGAGAAACTGTTCTCAGTGGTGTCAGATGGCAGAACAAGGAGTAATGGTCTGAAGTTAAAGAGGAAGAGATATAGATTAGATATTAGGAAAAACTACTTCACCGGGTGGGTGGTGAAGCACTGTAATACATTGCCTAGAGAAATGGTGGATCTCTCTCCCTCGAGGTTTTTAAGTCCTGGCTTGATAAGGTCCTGGCTGGGATGACTTAGTGGGGGTTGATCCTGCTTGAAGCAGGGGGCTGGACTAGATGACCTCCTGAGGTCCCTTCCAGCCCTATGGCTCTCTGATTCTCTGATAAGGTCTCCTTTCTATTTCTCCCATCTTCAGGGTTCTAAGTGAAACAGTCCAAGGTCATCAAGGGGCTCAACTCAAGATGAGGAGGGGTGTGGAGGGAAGCCAGATTGTAGCGTCATCCAGAATATTCAGCATCTGTTTTCTCTGGGGCCCTGGATGGGCCTCTAGCACAGGCCTTAGGATACAGTCACTACCATCTTTATAGCACAGGGGCTCTGATCCCTTTCTGTGAGAGCAGCAGTTCTGCTAGCTACCACGTGCTAGGAACTGAGAAGTTCAATAGTTCCCTTTACAGGGCTGCTTGCTAATGAGTTGCACTTTCTCTTTTTAAATTATTGCTCCATTCCTAGTATAACTTGCAGCTCTAGAGCAGCTTGGCTACGCCTGCCTAAAGTAGCTCCCTAACCCTTTCCATGCTAGTGTGGGACTTATGCAGCACATCATAGGGAATGTCAGTGCAAAACACCTGTTATTTGGCAAACACTGGTGCAAGGCAAAAACACTGTTTTTTAGACATAATTTTAAGGAACTCAGGAATGAAAATAATATTTGGCAGGAGTAATATGAAAGGATCCGGGAAGGGAGCAAACTCAGCCAGAGACAGTCACATCACCCTCACTTTGTTCTAACTGTGAGCCTTGTCCAGTTCAGTGTCTAAGTCAGGGGTTGGCAACCTTTCCAAGGCAGAATGCCGAAATTTGATCTTGTGACCTCTGTGTACAATCAGAGTGCTGGTGGTTCTTTCTAACATCACTAATAGCCCTACTTGTAACAGCTTCATTGATAAATAAACCAAGCAGCAAGGCTTTACCATTTATGTGGTGGTTGGTAGCATTAGCTGGTCTTTTCTTAATCCACAGGCAGCACGGCTTGGAGCAAGCTCCTGGCTGCATGGGGTAGGAGGGACGGGGCTCCTGCCCCACGTGCCAGGGAAAATTGGCTTACGTGCCACTCTTGGCACCCATGCTGGGAGTTGATGTCCCCTGGCCTAAGTCCAGGTTTAGCAAAAGGTAACCTAAACATCATGTGCTGTTCCAAAAATAACTGCCCTCTGCCTTTTAAGTGCATTAGAATCATAGGCTTGATGTAAAACTAGATGAAGTGCCCCAATGTCACCTGAATTTTGCTTTGGGACTTTGAGCTCATTCAGCCCCAAAACTCCAAGTGAAACATGCTCAAGGATTGAAGCTGAAGATATATTTTTAAGAAGCACTGTTAGAAACCAATATGACTGAATTTTGCACAGCTCTAATGTTTCACAAGTACCAATGGTGACTGTTCAAAGCTATGCTTTGACTACACTTTTTCATTTTAAAGACCCAGAGTGCATCCTTCACTGGCTGTAAATGGGTGAGCAGGGAGAAACGGCAGAAAAAGAGTTACATCAGACCTACTCTCTCTTTCATTAGGAATAATGAATGCAGCTAGCATTGGAGCTGTAAGAAACAGAGCTTTGTTAATCAAGCTGTCTCACAATCAACAGTGTAGTTTGGTCCTTCACCAACCTCTGTCCCTCCTGCAATGTATCTCCACTTAACCTGCAACTGCATAAATGATAATTGGTTTTTAACTGGTTTTGAATGTGGGGGCACAAACTTCTACAGCTATGCTCTGTTCTTGGTATTACATGCCGTGGCAAAATTTGAACACACAGAGCTTGTTAGGGGTGTGTAATAAAGTGAAATTTGCACACAAGGTAAGCCAAAACCTGTTGTGTGCAAAAGCAGAAGGGCTTTGCGCACTAAACTGATAAAGAAAGAAAGAAAGAAAGAAAGAAAGAAAAAATGAAAAAGAAAATTTTATTCTGCTTAGCGAGCTTAAAATTATCTCCCCATTTTTCTTCTAGTACAGATCTTGGTAACAATTTCAAAATGATTTCAGTATCTAATCCATCCACAAGTAATTTGATTTGCAGGAAATGGAGAACAAAGACAGTGCTTTTAAATAAATCTTAATTAATTGTACATGCAAATATCTTCAATGGATGTAGTCATGCAATGCAGTTAGATGGCTATTTATGCTGAAACTGTAATTCCATACTTAAAAAGATAAACACACATTCAAGTGCCTGCGTAGAAGTTTGTATGCTGAAGTTATGGAGCAGAATCATTTAGTGACCCTTTAGTGCCACCCGTTGAAAACTTAATGTGTACAAATGGAATTACACCTCTAATTAGATATTCAATTAGAGGCACAAGGCTCATTGTTTTTAACACATGCAAGACAGGGAAAGTTTTAGTAAGTTAAACTACTGAGATAGAAATGTTTGCAATGTCCTTGTGATTGTCTTTATTGTCATTTTTTGTTTAAAGTGTAACATAATGTAGGCCATTTTTGTATGCAAAAGTCAGCTTTGTTCTACAGTTAGGACATTTATAACTACACAACTTCTGCTTTAAAACAAATAATTGCTTCCTCCAATGTCTAATAAGACATTACACGTTGGATGCGCTATCAAAGGAGGCATACTGACTTCAGAATACTGTTCCTCTCACATTAGCATTTGCTTTGTAGTTACTGTGTGCTAATTATAGGTGTGAGATTTTTCCTAGCTTTCTTATGCTGAAAAGTTCCCCACTCTATGTGTAGTCCTACTGAGACCAAATTGATTCGCTGGGGAATAAGATGCTTTGGACCATCAAAGGGGCAGAATTTAGGCCTGGGTGAGTAAACTAAGTGGGATTTGGCCCCAAAAAATTATGTTTTTTAAAGCAAGGTACACAACATACTGGGTAAGACCTTTCTGCCAGTCCGTTTACATCAGGTAAAAAGGCTTTAACAGACAAAGCAGCCCTCAATGCCCCATATCCAGCTGAAGCAGCTTTCTTTCAGTATAGGCACTGCAGAAGACAGCTCTAAGGCTGCCTCTCAAGGACCCCCTCAGAGACTGTGGCATAGGAGGTGCCTAATCAGGAAGAACAAGAAGTCCTGTGGCACCTTATAGACTAACAGATATTTTGGAGCGTAAGTTTTCGTGGTCTTTGCCCATGAAAGCTTATGCTCCAAAATATCTGTTAGTCTATAAGGTGCCACAGGACTTCTTGTTGTTCTCAATGATACAGACCAACATGGCTGTCTCTCTGATACTTAATGAGGAAGTGAGCAGCATGTCAAGGATGGAGTCCTGCCCCCAGCACATAGCATTGAGAAGGTTGCAGGCAGTGCTGTGGCCTGTAGGACAGTACAAGGGAGGCTGGTGTAACAGGATGGGTGGCTAAGTTACAATGGTGGATTGGAAGGTTTCTACAGCCCTGGCGCAACTCAGGTTCAAAAGGTTGAAAGGTACCATAACTTTCCCTCCCCCACCACACACATACACTTTCCTTCGTCTTCAAGTTCTATGATGCATTTATTAGAGATACTGTATTAAATCTCTGTGTCTATACATCTGTTGTACCTTAAGCCTGAAAGGCAGTATTTTCTAGTTACTTGTGATGAACCCATAAGTAGGCCTGGGCAGAGAAATGTAATTCCATTTCTTAGAGAATGTTGATATTTTGAAATCTGTCTTAGTTTCTGTTATGAATGAAAACCAAACATTTTGAAGTTCTCTGCAAAAAGTAATGGAGCTCTGGATCTGGGCCCATCTGCCTGGCTGGCTGCTCATGGACCGCAGGCCCTATCTTGGCTCTCCAGCAACCTAATAGGAGGAATGCTAAGGAGACAGGCGGGTGAGCTAGCAGGAAACAGGCAGATATCTCTAGGAACTTTGGATAAAACTGAAGCATCTCTGCAGAACTCTTCAGCTTCACCTACATGGAAAATCCCTGTGAAATGCTGTTCCATGGGAATCTTTCCAACCAGTTCTCCTCATAACCTCCTCACAAAATCAACAGACATACACATGTGCTCCTTTAGCAACAACTGTCAGAAGGATGAAACAGTTATAACAGTAAAGGAGACAAACCCATATTATTAAAATGAAGTATTACAATTGTCTACAATGTCTTTGACCTTTCTTGATTGGCTTCTGCTACCGATGACAGATTAGAATGTTCAAATGTTTGTCCAGGTGTCATTTTCCACAAAATTGACAAAATAATGGGTGTGTCTACCCATTTAACCCTAGTTTCTAAGCATTTCTCTGTGTGTTTTTGCAAGAATAATAATGTATAGAAAACATCCCAAACAAATGAATGAAAAGCTTTGTCTGAAACATCAATTTCAGTGTATTGTCAGCATCATGAGCGACATTAAGTACAATATTTTTGGCACAAAATACTTCCTGTTTCAATTCTTAATCCTTTTTAAACCTTCTTCTTCAGCTAAACATCTGTTTTACACTAATGAGAGCTGATTCTATAGTATTATATTCAATTCCTATTATATTCTGAAATGAAAATAGCTTCAGAGGGAATGATAGAATAGCAGTCATGACAGTAATGCTTCATTATGGGGTGTAGCTTTTGTAAAAAATTTAACTCTTGGGCTTTGATAGGTAATTATGGGACTCACATTACACTGCAGAATATTATACAAAAATTAGAATATGGAAAGTTTCTTTCACATTTCAGAAAAATGTCAACCATATTTGCTTCAGTTAATTGACACTCACATTTTATTTAAACAGATGCAGTTTTCTTAGACATAACATGTGCATTCTGTTGGTTTCCCACAATATTTGTATTCAAAATTAGTGTATACCTTGCTTTCATCTGTTATGTGGCTTTTGAGGATACATTTTTGGAAATGGTAGAACATAGTGTAGCTTGTTTAATTTTGTATGCTAGCTGAGAAAATAGCTTAGAATGCCTGAGGCTGATCCCGTATTTCTCCTAATACAACTTTAAAATACTAAAAATTTCAAGAGTAAGCTTACCAAACATAGAACATATATGAAGTATGTTAGCAGTTTTTCAAACACACCTCAGCACATAGTGGTTTTTCAAAATTATAATAAATTATAATAAATTTGGTAATATAGGTTGAGTTTCTTTAGTCCAGCCCCCTTGTAACCTGACAGGTGCAAAACCAGAGAATTTGCTGAACCATGGGAGGTCAATATTGTCTAGAAGCACTATCAACACTTCCACTGCTTATTGGGCTCTTAGAAGACATTTAGGGGTCACACACCTACATAACAGCACAGAACACTTAAGTTGTGGTCACACTAGTCCCCTCCTTTTGGAAGGGGCATGTTAATGAGGGATTTTGGAAGATGTTAATGAGGAGCTGTCATGAATATGCAGTGTCTCATTAGCATAATTGTGGCCACGCGCGATTTGAAAGTGCCACTTTCAAAACACATGCCACCCATGTACCCAGGGGTCTTTCAAAAGGACCCCTGATTTTGAAAGCACCTTCTTCCTAAAACAAAATAGGTATTTCGAAAGGCCCCTGGCTACACGTACAGCATGTGTTTTGAAAGCAGCACTTTTGAATTACACGCAGCCACGATTATGTTAATGAAGCACTGCATATTCATGTCAACTCCTCATTAGCATAGAATCATAGAATCATAGGGCTGAAAGAGACCTCAGGAGGTCATCTAGTCAGCCCCCTGCTTCAAGCAGGATCAACCCCCATTAAGTCATCCCAGCCAGGGCCTGGTCAAGCCAGGACTCAAAAGCCTCGAGGGATGGAGAATCCACCACCTCTCTAGGCAACGCATTCCAATGCTTCACCACCCTCCCGCTGAAGTAATTTTTCCTAATATCTAACCTACACCTCTTCTTCTTCAACTTCAGACCATTACTCCTTGTTCTGCCATCTGACACCACTGAGAACAGTTTCTTACCCTCCTCTTTGGACCTCCCCATCAGGAAGTTGAAGGCTGCTATTACATCACCCCTAAGTCTTCTCTTCAGTAAACTAAACAAGCCCAGATCCTCGAGCCTATCCTCATAGGTCTAGTGCTCCAGCCCCTTAATCATTTTTGTTGCCCTCCACTGAACCTGCTCTCGCACATCCACATCCTTTTTATACTGGGGGGTCCAAAACTGGACACAATATTCCGGATGTGGCCTCACTAGTGCCACACAGAGGGGAACAACCACTTCTCTAGATCTGCTTGAAATGTCCCTCCTAATGCACCCTAGTATGCTGTTTGCCTTCTTGGCTACAAGGGCACACTGTTTATTCATATCCAACCTTTCATCCACCATAATCCCTAGGTGCCTTTCTGTCATACTGCTGCTGAGCCAGTTGGTCCCCAGCCTATAACAATGCTTGGGATTCTTCTGCCCCAGGTTCAGGACTCTACACTTCTCCTTGTTGAACTGCATTAGATTTCTTTTGGCCCAATCCTTCAATTTATCCTGGTCACTGTGGATTCTCTCTCTACCCTCCAACATATCTACTTCTCCCCCTAGTTTTGTGTCATCTGTAAACTTGCTGATGGTGCAATCCAGTCCTTCATCCAGGTCATTAATAAAGATGTTGAACAACACCAGCCCCAGAACCGACCCTTGCGGCACTCCGCTTGAAACTGACTGCCATCCAGATATTGAGCCATTTGACCACTACCTGTTGGGCCTGACCATCAAGCCAGCTTTCTATCCATCTTGTAGTCCAAGGATCCAATCCTTATTTCCTTAACTTATGGACAAGAATGTTATGGGAGACCATATCAAAAGCTTTGCTAATGTGAAGGTATGTCACATCCGCTGACTTCCCCATGTCCACAGAGCCTGTTACCTCGTCATAGAAGGTAATCAGATTGGTCAGGCAGGACTTGCCCCTGGTGAATCTATGTTGGCTACTTTTGATCACTTTCCCCTCTTCCCAGTGCTCCAAAATGTATTCCTTGAGGATCCCCTCCATTATTTTCCCAAGGAAATCTGATGTTCTAGGGGGATGAGGCAAGATATGGAGAGCCAATGGAGGGTCTTGATGTCTGTAGCTCCAAGCAGAAGGGGCCATGATGAGCAGGCCTTCATGTAGCAAAGCAGCTGAGAACCAGCCCAAAACCCAAGAGGCACAGAGCAGCTGATCCTGGAATCCCCAGGACAGGAGCCAGGAGTAACACTTGTTAGGGAGGAATCATCTGAGAAGGACAAATTGGAGCTAGATCCAAGATCAATGTGGCTGTGTCTACATTAGCAAGATTTTTCAGAAAAGCAAGAGCTTTTTCAGAAAAACCTGCAGAGTATCTACACACAAAATGCATTCTTTCGATCTGAAACCAAAGGAACGTGGCCCTTCTTCCAGCAGCCCTCTTCGTCTCCCAGGCTATGTCTACTCTAGACAAAAACTTCAAAATGGCCATTTGCATGGCCTTTTCGAAGTTTACTAATGAAGCGCTGAAATACATATTCAGTGCTTCATTAGCATGCGGGTGGCTGCGGCACTTCGAAATTGATGCAGCTCGCCACCGCACGGCTCATCCAGATGGGGCTCCTTTTCGAAAGGACCCCGCCTACTTCGAAGTCCCCTTATTCCTATGAGCAGATGGGAATAAGGGGACTTTGAAGTAGGTGGGGTCCTTTCAAAAAGGAGCCCCGGCTGAATGAGCTGCACGGCGGCGAGCCGCATCAATTTCGAAGCGCCACGGCCACCCACATGCTAATGAGGCGCTGAATATGTATTTCAGCGCTTCATTAGTAAACTTCGAAATGGCCATTTGCATGGCCATTTCCAAGTTTGGGACTAGTGTAGACATAGCCCCAGATGAGGAGTAATGCCTTTTTCTGAAATATTCTTTAAAAAAAAAAAGTGTGTAGACACTCTGCTGTCCCTACTTTCGAAAGAGTGGTCCTCATGGTGCTGGATTTTTCAGTCCTTGGACCATTCTTTGAAAGAGCAAGGGCTGTGTGGACACCCTCTACCAAAAGAGCAGATTGATCTTTCAATCTGCTTCTTTGTGTGTGGATGTGCTCTTTTGAAAGAGTTTTTTCAGAAGAACTTCTCTTGAAGGATCGCTGTAGTGTAGATGCAGCCTGTTTGGGGCCATGAATTCCAGGGCTTATGACTTTCTTTGTACTGGGAATAAGGAAGGGAATTGCAGCTGGTTAAGGGGAGAGTTAGTTGCTCTGTACATACTGGTCTGTCAGCAGTGGGGCAAAGAAAGTAACTGCCCCTGGGCCCAGCAATTCAAAGATGCTACTACCTCCACTGCAGAAATGTGGTGGCTGGAGCCCTGGTCCCTTTTAATGGCCGTATGTGCTCCAGGCTCCTGTGATGGCTGCTGGGACGAAGGGAAATGGCACTTTCCAGGTGCTGCTGAGGCTGGCTGCCCCAGCGCTGCCTTCCACCCCAGGCCCTGCCCCTTCCAGGAGTATATGTGCTCCCTCCCAGAAACACATTGCTTTACCCAGGGACCCAGTGAGACAGTCAGACCTGCTGTGTGTGGATTTGTGAAGAGTGCAGAAGAGGGCACTGGAGGGGTTTGTTGGAGAAGGTTTACTGATGCCAAAAATGACCAAGAGCACTCTAGACCCACTGCCAGATTGGAACTCTGCCCAGGACTCCTGCACTCTGAGTGTACACACAGAATTCAGAATCTATCCTTTAATAACTCGTTGAATAGTAACAGAGAGGAAGCCGTGCTAGTCTATACACTATCAAAACAAAAAGCAGTCAAGTAGCACTTTAAAGACTAGCAAAATAGTTTATTAGGTGAGCTTTCGTGGGACAGACCCACTGGTCTGGCTATGGTCTGAAGAAGTGGGTCTGTCCCATGAAAGCTCACCTCATCAACTATTTTGCTAGTCTTTAAAGTGCTACTTGACTGCTTTTTGTTTTAATAACATGGTATCTCTGGACCTGAAGTTCTTCATGTCGTATGTGACCGTCTTTTACCACTCCCCCATCCTTTCTCCATTCATCCCTCTGTAAATAAATATTTTCCTGTCCTGTATCCATTGTATTATTCCAATGAGGGGTGGGTATTTACTCAGAAGGTTAGGAGGAAGTTTCCTTAGTACTATCCTGTGCATGCCTTTTCTTGGTCAGAGTGTCACCCAAACCAGACTCCATCTTGGCCATGGAGCTGTTATTGTTACTCTTGTCTAACACTAGAAGGGAAGGCTCTGAGTGAATTCTTTCCCAGGTGCCTGGCTCGAGAATCTTGCCCACATCAAATGAAGCAAAGCTTTAGCGACCTGTGGATGTGATGCACCATTCTGACCTGTCTGCAATGTATGATGTGCACTGAAAGGTGTGACCCTATTCATGTCAAAGAGTTAATGTTGTGATTTCTTGAAGCTTAATCGGAGAACAGTAATCTTACAAACTTGACTTGTCAATCTAATAATGTTTTGTCTGCTGTAGCAAGAGGGAAAAGGGAAGGCAAAAGACAAAGCTGAAACGTGCAGTCTGACAAAAGCAGACAAGAAAGCTCCATTTGCTGCCACTGTCAGTTTGGTGCAAAGTTTTGGTTCATTAGATTTGAAATGTTTCATTAACAGAATGCTTTTGGTATGCAGTAAACAAACTGCAAGTGCCCTTGAATGCAACAGCACTGTCAGAAAAGAGCATGGTTTGTCCCTGTTTTTAAAATATTGAGAACTTGAATGACAAAATTAAGTGATAATCATAGTTGTATATAGTAAAAATGATGTGATAACAATCACCTAAAAATACATCTTTTTTTTTCATTTCTTGCTCCTACAGCGTTATGGTTTTGTTTGTGGCTCAAAAGTGAATCATTGCTACCTTTTGCATTTATTTGTGCTCTAAATGTTTTAAATGTAGGAAAAATACATAAATGGGTGCTGGCACCATTAAGTGCTTAATATTAATTTAGGGCCAAGCCCCCTTTATTCATTTGATTCAGATTGATTTTTGCCTGTCCCTAGCTGATGCAGTATATTGGGGGCTAAAGTCTGTAAATGACATTCAGACAAAACTCTCAAGGAAGGCAGTTTTTTGTAATATATATATATATAAAGATGATTTATGCAAACCAAACTGAAAACGATGTGAGTTTTTCCAGGGCAAGAATTGAAAGTTTTGGATGAACAAACCAATTCAGATCAAATGAGGTCTTGTCTACACTTGGGCAAGACCAGAGCTGCAGAGATCAAACCTGCAAGGATCAATTTAGCAGGTCTAGTAAAGACGTGTTAAATTGACTGCTAATCACATGCTTGTTGACTCTGGTACCATACTGGAACAAGAAGTGTAAAAGAAGTTGAAGGGATAGTATATCTGCTCATGGTGGGGACATCTTGGTAACTCAGTCTAAGGTATGATGTCTCCAGCTATGCTATTCATGTAGCTGGAGTTATGTACCTTAGTTTGACATTACCCGACAGTGTAGACCTCGCCTAAATAAAGCCAATCTGAATCTTAACCCAGAACTCAGAGTCATGTCGGCTAGAGAAAATTTATTTAACTTTCCCCTGGGCTCCTTATTAGTTCATGTGTTGGCATATTTCTGCACAAGTTGAGCACTGATTCAGGACAATAAGGAAATGAAAAATACCATAAGACTTGTAGTTGTTCTTAGTCCTGGAAGTACTGAAGCTCTAATGAGAAAACCTGTTTTCCTGCTGTTTTAGACTATGTTTTGTAATGGAAACAATTCAGTTTATCACCCAAATTTGGATTCTTATCCATACTGGCTTTGGAAGATTGAAACAATAGAGGGACAATCTTCCTTCTGACATTTTAATTGTGCCAAATTTTAAGATGACTTTTGCATGAACCTTGAGAGAACTGGGTTCATTTCCCTGCATCATCAAATACATCCAATATTACTTTGGGCAAGTTGCTTAATTTCTCTGCTGTATTAATAGCACTTTCTTACCTCACAGGAAGAATACATTCAAAACTGGGAGGTGCACATACACTATAGTAAAATGGGTGAAATAACTGAAGATAGTCACATTTTTTGGATGAATACTTTATCTGGTGACAAATGAAGTTCGGCTCAACTAGAGCAATTTACAAATTTAGCAAATAGTTTCAGCCAGAAATTTTTTTTTGTTAAGTCAAAGGAATGTTTGTGTATTTGCTAAGTGAAACATTCCAACTTTTCATTCTGAACGGTTTTATTTTGAAATTTAACAAGATGTATTTAAAAACAATTTTAGAAGGATAAAAATACCTAGAATCTAAACAAGAAAAGAGTTTCATTTGGGGTTGAACAAAACGTTTTGTTTGAAATAAAAATGATAAAAAAATTGTTGGTAAGAGGTTGGGTCAATGAGGAAAAAAACTTTTTACTTTGAATTGAATGAAAATTATTTTTTTCAATTTGACCACTGAATTTTTATTAAAAAATGAATGGTTTCCTCTGCAGACCATATTTCATCAGTGGTAGTTCTGGGTAAAGAAATGCTACAGAATCAAGAACACTATTAATAACCCATGCCGATGTAGCTGTAACAGGCATTCGGTCAACAAACCCCACAGAGCGTCCACACTAAACATGCATTCTATCGACATACTGTCAACAGAACTCACCACCCATGAGGCAGAATGCCTTTCTCAACAGAATCTGTCAACAAAAAAACATGTAGATGACCCAGGGGTCACTCTGTCAACAGACAGGGCTTCTGGGTCACCAGGCAGCCCTGTCTGCTGTGCTTCCAGTTGGCCATTCTGTCAAGAGAGTGGCTGAGCAGTCTCACTCTGTTGACAGAGCTGATTGACAGAGTGATCCACTTTCATGTGTGGCCGTGATCTGTCGACAGAAGTTTTGTTGAAGAGCTCTTCTGAAAGCAGCTTCTGTTGACAGATCACTCTAGCACAGACATAGCCTATGAGGCAACTTCTGCCCTGACATCACTTTAGAGGAACCGGATTTGCATCTCTCAGGATAGAATTTGGCCTCAAATCTTTATGAGATATCAGCACTTTATTTACATATTTAGTATGCAAAGGGTTAATTGTGTGATTATTAAATGCAACTCAGAATGAGCTGTTTGATTCTTCTTTCCTCATGATCGAAATATTAACCTTTGAGAGGAACGTCTTTAAACTCCGGTAATATAAAGGCACATGGCAATGCAAAGTTGCAACTCACGCTTACATAAGTTGGAAATAGATGTATATATGACTATATTATTTGAGTATCCTACCTTTTGGACAGTTTAAAGCTTGAATGCCTTCCTCTGGATAATTAAAGATATCTCGGTATTTAAATATGCATGTAGACTCGTTTTTAGGCACTGTACAATCCCCTCAGCTTTTTTTTTTCTTTAAACATCCAACATAACAAGCCACGCCAGGCCATCAGCACCTGAAGCAAGTAAAAGCAATTCCTTTATGAACTCCCCGCCAGATATTTGCTTTGTGAGGCTTGTGGAGATAAAAAAAATAAAGCTAGTGAATAACTTAAAGCAGTGTGTCCCAGTGAAAAGCATCACACATGAAAGAGATAAAGTAATGAACTCAATGTTGTTTTTTCCCTGATAAAAAAGCAGATTGGATCTTAGGGCTTTTTAGAAACCAGAGCACAGGTGATCATCATTTGTTCTGTCAAAAGCATTTTCAATGACATGACTGGAACAATGCAACTGTGATTGCAAGGATCAGCCTGGATTGAAAGATGCCCACAGTATTTATCCAAAGGATATCTATAGTGCTACTCACAAGTTCACTTTTCTAAACCACCATACAAATACCAAGACAAATTCAAAATCAGCGACTCTCTGCTGGGTTTTGAATCTGCCATGCTAATTAGCACCGCCAAGGGCTCTCACGAATGGAGGCTGAATAAGCTGGTTCAAAAGTTGTCATCATGAAGCCAAATCCAAATGCTGAAAAGGCAAATTGAGATAGTTATCATTGCAAACTTGGATGTGAATCACTGCAGATTCTGGAGGGCAGCCATATCTTTGATCTTGCACAAATTGCTAGCAATCAACAACCTTGCGTCCCAATTGCTCAGAGGAGTACCTGTTTTACAACTCTTGCCAGGTTGGGCAGAAGGTGATTTACAGTGTATAATGACAGAAGGGACATTTCCAAAACTTCATATAACCAGCTAAGAAAAAAAAAAGATTTAACAGAATTTAAAGAAATTCTCATAGCAGCCAATTCACCTAATTGGACAGTCTTTCGTATTTTTAAAATTATTTATTCTGGCAGAAAATCTTAAGCATAGAATGAGTCTATTTGATGCTAAGCAATAAGACCAGCTTCTGGGATAATGGGTGGAAGCAGCCATCCAGGTGCCTACGTGAGCTATGCAGACATTGGTGAGTGCAGGGATTGTATGACATGGCAATATGGTATTGAAGAAAACAAGCTCAAGTACTGCTAGTCCTCCAAAGACTTCCCACAATTCCCCTCACATACCCAGACAGGACAAATTGTCCCACAGTTCAGCAGGAAAAAACCGAAGAGTGGTTGAGCTTCCTGAAGTGCAAAGAACCGTGAAATATCTCTGTGCCATAGTGAGTGAGTACAATGCCATGGACATAGCCACTCAAGCGCTATTTCAGTGTGGCTACTCTCTCTTCCAAGCTAGGATAATGCAAGAGGAAAAACTAGTTAAATCTGCAGTGAAGACAAACCCTTAAGGGCTACATAGGCCTTGTGCTGGCCCTCTTGATGGGTTGTTTTTCACCTGCAGTGAATGAAAATGTTTCTGAATACATTGGCATAGTCTCTCTTCGGTAAAAGCCTAGATGTGGGTCATTACAATAGTAGATAATAATGGTATAGGAAACCATTTCCTGGCTCACATTTAAAATTAAGTTCTTCTTGCCAAATACACTGGGACTACTCACACAAGTAAAGTGAGAAGAAAACTCAGATGTCCACTATAGCATAAAACTTTGGAGTATGTTAATTTTATTTTTAAAGACCCACTGTAGAAAATTCCAATGAATTTTTAAATAAATTATCACACTAAAACATGATCAGGAGTTCATGCTCCATAAAATCAGGATTCAGTCAATATAGCTGAAGTGTCCTGCTGTTGTCTCTCTCCAAGCAGATTGATAGTCCTTTCTGGTACTCCTGAATGTGGGAGGCTTTTTCATACTTCAGGGAGAACTCTATTTTTTCTGATTCATGATAAAAAAAGGATAAACCAATTTACATAAAATTATTATCTATAATCTTTAGTGAAAACCTGTTCTCAGGATAGTTCATTGCCATTTTGGAGGCTCAAGAGATTCCAGGTAAGGTTCAGTGAACCATCTCTCTGATGGACACTGGAGTTCAGAAAGGTGGATTTTAACCAACTCAGAGAAATAGCAGGGAAGGTACCAAGAAAGACCTATTTTTAAGAAAAGGAATCAAAGGGGAGTGGCACTTCATAAAAGATGTAACAATAGAGGCTCAACATCAAGCTATTCTATTGCAGGGGACAGATAAGAAGAACCATGGGAAGCCAATGGAGCTGCTTAAGGATCTTTTTAGCTATCTAAAACACTAAAGAACTCTGTGCAGGAAACGGAAGGAAGAGCATGTCACCAGGGAAATATACATGGCAACAACCCTAGCCTGTAGGAACAAAATCAGGAAAGCCAAGGCAAAGAATAAGTTCCAGCTGGCAAGGAAAGATAGAGATGAAGGAAGGGGTTCTTCAAATGTCAGACAAAATAGAAAGAACAAGATGGGGTATGAGTCTGATGCTCTGTGGAGGAGATTAACTGGTAAGAGAAGAAGATAGCCAGGCAGAGCTGCTTAATGCCTACTTTGCTTCAGTCTTCTTACAAAAAATTACATATACCGGGACAACTAGCGGAGTTCCCATAGACAATAGGGAGGAAGGAATGCAGATCCAGATAAGAAAGAAAAACAGAGATCTTCTGACTAATTTGAGTAAATTCAGATCAGCAAGGCCTGATGTTATTCACCTGAGGGCACTGAAGGAATTAGATGAAGAAATCTCACTGCTGAGAAGGATCTGAGAGTTGTGGTGGATCACAAATCTTAACCTGAGTCATCAATAGGATGCTATTATAAAAAAAACAAATTCAATTTTAGGTCACAGTACAGGCACATATCATTCACGTCACAGGAAGTGATAGTGCCACTCTAGTTAGTGCAGGCTAGGCCTCAACTGGAGTATTGTGTCCAATTTTGGTCACCAATCTATAGAAGAAATGTGGAGAAGCTGGAAAGGATCCAGTGGTGAGTGACAAAGATGATCAAAGGGATGGAATGCAAGCCATATGCGAAAGTCTGAAAAAAAAACAGGGTATGTTTACTTTGGGAAAGAGGAGATGAAGGGGGATATGATAGCAGTCCTCAGATATTTGAAAAGCTACCATAAACAAGATGGAGAAAGGTTGTTCTCTTTTGCCGCATAGGGCAGGATGAGAGGCAATGGGTTCAAACTAGAGCATAGCAGATTTAGAATAAATCTCAAGAAAAACTTCCTCAGTATAAGGACAATGGACAAGCTGCCTAGGGAGGCTGTGGAAACTTCTTCAGTGGAAGTTTTCAAAAGAAGGCTGGAACACCATCTGTCTTTGATGATTTGGACACTATAAGTCCTGAATCTTGCTGGGGGTTAGACGAGATGATCCTTTTGGTCCCTTTTAGCCCCAGGATTGTATCTGAAAGATGAGTGATTCTGAGGCTCTGCTATTATAAATCTTCCTGTTGAATGGAGTATGTTCCAGGTACATTTATGGAGAAATCTCACAAAGAAAAATGATTTGATCAGCATCCCACTCAGGTTCAAAACACTCAGTGTGTTTGAGCTAATGGATGAAGGATACTATATTTGGCCAACAAAAAAATTTACATACTTTTTCCTGGTCTACAGGAAATACTCTTATATTGATTTTTACTCATTAGGTCGTGTGCAGAAGTTTGGCTGATGTAGCCCCGGCACTTACTGGATCATTCTCTGTTAATAATGGGTATGGCTTTTGCTGATAATGTACAGGCTAATCATAGAAACGATAGCTTTGAAACAAAAGCTTTTTACAAAATACAGATTTTTATCAACTCTGTCATTGTTGAGGTTAAATATTTTATGGAACTAAATAAAAACCTCAGACTTCTTCACTTTCACATTACAGGATGCAGTAAAAGCCTCTTTGAAGAGCCTGATTCTGTGTGATGCTGAGTATCTCCCATGACATGCTGATACCCTTATTTTTGCAGTGACTTCTCCAATAGGAAAGAAGAGCATTCAGCACCATGAAGGATCAGGCCTCTAAGAAGCTAGATGATTGGACAGACTGTTTCAAAATGGAAAGTGTTATACAAATAATACAATATTTCAAAAGCAAGACTATATGTATTATTCTATGTGACAGACCCCTTGTCTGTTCCTTAGGGGTCCTGCACTTCCAGGCAGCTTCTTGTGGGCCTCATAGACTCACAACAACCCTTTTGTTGCCCTTTGTTGCCCTGGGGCTTCCTACAGGCAAGGGTCTCCCTTTACCAGTCTTAAGTGGAGGTGGAGTAGGACCTTTTCCACTAGTTTCAAGCTGCCCTGGATTGGCCCAAGTTAGGTACCCCTCCGGTGGAAGGGTGGAAGGAGTCCAGTCCCACCCATTCCCCTGGACTCTGGCCCAGGGACCCTAGGAAGTGAAGGAGCTGGTGGGTCTTTTGCCCCTGCCCATGGCAGCAACCTTTCCCTGGGCCTTTTCACCATTGTGGCTGGTGTCACTCAGCTCTGTGCCATCCCGTCCTGTCTTCCAGCCCCCTTCTCTCTCGGCACCACTCTGGCACTCCTGCTGCATGGGCAAAGCCTTTTGTAGGGAGCCTGGAGGCCTTAGCTGGTCACAGGTGCTTGATTGCAACCTGTTGTTGGCTGATTCCTGATGAGCCCCAGCTGTCTATCCAGCCTGCAGGACTGCACCCTCTAGGAACTTAGGGGGGAACAAAAAGTAGTTCCACCAGCACCCAAAATGTTCACCCTCTGTCAGGCCCTTGTCGACTGCAGCTTCTGATCTGCCACATCTACTACAGAAAAGGGCTCTGCTTAGGACCCACAAATGTTACATTTGCCAAGGAAAATTAGCTCCAAATTCAGCAAAGACACTTA
Source organism: Carettochelys insculpta (assembly GCF_033958435.1). NCBI lineage: Eukaryota > Metazoa > Chordata > Testudines > Carettochelyidae > Carettochelys > Carettochelys insculpta. The sequence continues at coordinate 262,846,126 of NC_134138.1, forward strand.
TGCCACTGCTTATGGAAGGCTGACAGGCCTGGGTTACTGGCCCCAGGGATAGAACCTGTGAGTGTAGGGTCTAAAGCCCTGCACTCTACCACATGAACTAAAGACCAGTTGGGGTGCACCTGAGGCTGCAGAGCAGAGACTTCACTCACCCCAGATGAGGTCTCAGTACTACATACTTCCCTGGGCTGAGGAAGCACATCCCAAGCTTCTGAGACCTTCCAGCAGTTCTTCCTTGCCAATGCACTAGTTGTAATACCAACAGACCCAGGGATAGAACCTGCAAACATAGGGTCTAAAGCCCTGCACTCTACCACGCGAGCTAAAGGCTAGTTGCCTCTCAGCTGAGGCTGTAGAGCAGAGACTTCACTCAGCCCAGATGAGGTCTCAGTGCTGCTGGGTCCTACACTTGTATTTCAGCATCAGCTTATGACCATCTCTACTCAGCAAACACATGCTTAAATTCCCTTAAGCACATGCTTAAATCCCATTAATGTCTACTGGATTTAAGCACAAGCTGTAATGTTTTGTTGAAGTGGAGGCTTGAATAATGCCAAAAAGGTATTGAAACTGCATAGCATTAAGCCACACAAATGACACAATTAAGCTAATAAGCTCATTCTATAGCAGTTAAACAAGGAAGACACACGGCAGATCATTCTAGTAACTAAGAAAATGGCTGAACTATTTAACAGAGACACAATTGAGACTAATATCTCAACAACTCATTCCCTGCATTTTTAAGTGCCCTTGTTAAAATTAGAGCTCTGGGGCAGCAGCACAAAACCATTATCTTTCTTGCAGACATTGACAGGGTTATCTAATAATGGGAGAAATCTATTAGACTTGGTGAAAGCAAGAGCTAGTGAAATCAATCAAGTGATAATAATAAATGCAGTTATCTAATTATGGGCCACCCCAAAAATGTCTGCAATTTTACAGGGTGTTTCCAGACAGTGTTTCCTGTCTCTTGTGGGCAGTATTCAGTCATATCAACAATTAAATCACTCTTTTACTGATGCATCATTACCTTAATTTTAAGTAAGGCTGGGATCCTTTGAGGTTGTGATTATATTTCTCCAAATTTAATGAACACAGGTACACATATAACATAAGACCATGAGAATGGCGATATTGGATCAGACCAAAGCTCTATCCAGTCAAGTATCCTGCCTTCCCAGTGACCAATTCTAGGTGCTCCAGAGGCAGTGAACAAAACAAACAATCAGGTGACCCATCTCATCATTCTTTTGTAGCTTCTGGCCAATAGAGGTTAGGGCCACCATTCCTACACATCTGGGCTAATAGCCATTGATGGCCCTATCTTCCATTAACTTATCCAGTTCTTTTTTGAACCCTGTTCAAGTATTGGCCTGTCACAATGTCCTCTGGCAAGGAGTTCCTCAGGTTATATGTGTTCACTAAATGAGTTTTGAGGGTTTTTTTAAACTACTGACCCTAAGAAGGTGTACTTCCTTCCTTCCTTCCACCCATTGGTGCTCCAATCAACATATTTTATGTACAGTGGATCAGAGAAGCTTCTGGTAGGAATTAGAACACTGTTACCTTCTCCATATTAGATCAACCTTCCACACGTTTGAAGATTCATCCTTTACTAGTTTTCATTCCTTGACACTATAGGTTATGCCTGAAATCTCCATTCAGTCAGAACTCCTACTTACATCAATAGAAACTTTGGTACATATGGACTGAAGAATTGCAGGATAAAATTGGGACAGGAGCAGATGATCAGTGATACAACATAGTGCCTTCCATGGTGAGGTTACAAATTCGGATACTAGCAATTTATATGATATGTGAAGCACTGAGGCCACCAAACAGGCTTAATAATATTTAACTGATGGTTAAGGCTACCTCCAGGAGCTCCAAAATCCTATTGTCACAATTATTGATCCCCTCTCTCCACAAGGCAAACCTCAGTACATTGTGTACTGAAGAAATGTTCTGGTGGTGACGCCCTGAAATATTTCAAAGCAACTGAGTAAACTATGGGCATGACTCAGCAGAAATTAACATGAAAATCATTGTGAACATTGAAATAAAATTAAAGGAAGCATGAGCGTGACATAAACAATGCAATCAGTTAAAAGGTTTCCAGAAAGGTAAAAAGTAATTGTGAAGGTCAAATTTCCAGTCAACCACAGGTGGCTTTTTGCTTTAGTTCCTTGACTTTTGCATGCACAGTTGATGGCACCCAAATATTTCAGACCAAATCCTGCCACATCATCCCTCCCTGGACGTAGAAATCCTCACTGACATGTGAACCAGTGCAATTCTGTAGCAATGGGGCTAAACGTCTGGGGAGTTCCTATGGTGGGGGGAGGGTGTGTTTGGGGAAGTGCACTTCCTACTACGTGGATTCATTGGTCATTGCTCACAAGGGAAAGGAGAAGCCAGAATAGGGAGGTACTGCAGCCTCAGGCTATGTCTGCACTAGCCCCCACCCTTTTGAAAGGGGGATGCTAATGAGACACTTTGGGATATGCTAATGAGGCATGCAGCATCTCATTAGAATAATGGTGGCCACGGCACTTTGAAAGTGCCACTTTTGATCACGCATGGCTCATTTACATGGGGTCCTTTTCAAAAGGACCCTGCACACTTCGAAATCCCCTTATTCCTATAACCAAATAGGATTAAGGGGATTTCGAAGCGTACAGGGTCCTTTCAAAAAGGACCCTGTGTAGACAAGCTGCATGTGATCAACAGTGGCACTTTCAAAGTGCCACGGCTGCCATTATGCTAATGAGGTGCTGCATGCCTCATTAGCATATCCCAAAGTGTCTCATTAGCATCCCCCTTTTGAAAGGCGGGGGCTAGTGTAGACGTGGTTTCAGAGACACAATAAAAGCCACAAAAGAGCTTTGCTACCATTCTCAGGCCTCTCAAAGCAGGATTCAGCCTCTGCTAACCTCCTCCTTGTGCACATGGGTTGTACATTTGAGAATGGATTTAACCTTCTGTGCAGCTGAATGTTCAGTGACCATTTACTCCAATTTGCACATCTAACTGGAGACTGTATGAACAAAGAGTTCACGCTCAATTTATAGTTGCACATTCAGTTGGCCAACTGAAAATTTGGCCCTTAAAAGTCAGTTCTTTTAATACAATTGCTGTTTCTACGCTTGCGTTCCTCTTTTGAAATAAGAACGCAAATGAGAGAAATCAGAAATGCAAATGAGGCACAGATTTACATGTCTCATGCTTCATTTGCCTAATCTCTTTTCAAAGAAGATTCTTTTGAAAGAGAAAAAGTAGCATAGATGGGGCTCTTCTGAAAATAAACCCCACCTTTGAAAGAAGCCTTCTTTCTATTTTGTTTCAGGAAGAAGGGTTCTTTCAAAGATGGGGTTTATTTTCAAAAGAGCCCCGTCCACACTGCTTTTCCTCTTTCGAAAGAATCTCTTGCAAAAAGAGATTATGCAAATGAAGCATGAGATATGTAAATCTGTGCTGCGTTTGCATTTTTCAATTTCTCTCATTTGCATTCCTCTTTCAAAAGAGGAATTCAAGTGTAGACATAGCCAATATGTTTTTGTATGAAAAATTACATACTGTATAATCTTGCATTTCTTTCTTACAGTAAGGCAGACTTAGTAAGGGTCTTTGCAAATAACTGTACAGCATATTTGAGAATTGTAGGAAAGATAAATTAAACCTTTCACAGAAACCTTGTCCATTTACTCATAAAGGAAACAGTATAAACTCCACATTTCCATACTCACACATTGCTGTAGACATAAAAATATTCCCAGGGGATTACACGTTCAGAAATCACAGACTCAGGGGGATATGACTGATGACTTCAATAGAAGATGGACATAAATTTTAATTAGTTGGTTATTTGATCTTATGTTGTTAGTGATGGTGGATCTCAGAAAGGAATTAACTATGCTTAACTCCGAAATTTCTTAGTATCAAAACACACTTAAAGATGTTAGATTTTGATTAATTAAATGAAACTTTGGACACATTACAGAAACAATAAAATAAATACAGCAATTAGATTTAACATAACAAAACATGCAGGCAAGATCACACCAACTAAGGATATAACCAAGTTTATCCCTTGCTTCGGAACTGCCAGACATTTTCAAGCAGAACAGTGAGAAATTTCAGTGTTCTCTGGAATACTTTCTAATGATGGAGATATAAGGCAATTTAGGAACAGAAAAAAGTTGGGTGCAGATTTTTGTTATACTTTTCTGACATTTTTACCAAGTGTTTCTATTGCTTCACATACCACAATAAATAGCAGTGTCTCCTGCATCTACTTGTACACTTTATTTCACTTGTTTTCCCAGGTATGTTGTTCCAATGTATTTGTTACAGCTATTTCACACAATAGGTAAGCACTCATAGTTAACAGAACAAATTCTGTCCTTTTACCCTTGTGCAACCCAACAGAGTTACCTGCATGTCACTGAAGGCAGAGTTAGGCTATATAGCCATAATCTTTAGAGCCCCTGCCAGCATGAAAGCAAATCTTTATGAGTTCTATCAATACCATTGATTGTTTTGAGATCGATTCGCCTCTCACTCCTGATTTACACCTTTCATATATCACTCATTGAATTTCAGATAATTATACCAGCATTGTGTGATGCAAAAAGAAAATCAGAGTTTGTGAAAATGTCTGCAGCATACATATCTGAGTCACTATAGGGGCTCGTCTGCATACTTGGCTCAATCTAATTCTTGACCTTCCCCCCCACCCCTCTACTGTCTGATTTGCTCACCTTGATTATCTTTTTCTGATTTGTCCTCCTTGCTTACTGTTTTTGGTTCTCTGTGCCTTAAATATTGATTCTGTTCTGGTCTGGCTATGGTCTGAAGAAGTGGGTCTGTCCCACGAAAGCTCACCTAATAAACCATTTTGCTAGTCTTTAAAGTGCTACTTGACTGCTTTTTGTTTTAAAACAATCCAGAGGCAAGTTCATGCAATTATTTTTACCCTGTATGTAAACAAACTTTTAAAAAGGAAAACCCAAAAGAGTGGGATACACAATTGGCAAGTAATCAAGATCTTCAAATTACGATTAATAATAAAGAATAGGTAAGAATTTACTTGGAAATTTGGAGATATTCAAATCAGCAGATGTGGTTTATATGTGTTCTTTGTGGCTAAGGGTATTAAGTAGTGACTCTACCAAATCACTTCAAGTGTGGCATAGGAGAATAGGCATGAACACAGACTGTTCGCTTGCCTGGTGCTTAAATTGTATCCATCTTCTCTTTAAACCTCCTTCCTGGCTCTCTTGCCTTCCATAGCAAATGGAATCACACAGCTGAGCACATGTAGACCTGTCTCTTCCCATCCCTCTTTCCCCTTCACTCTGCCTAAGTGGCAAGACCATCCAGTCACCTTCAGAACCTTCTTCCATACCCACTGCATAACCTTCTTTTATGGTGGACCCAGTATGTGCCCACAACCTGCCTACAACCAGCATCTTGACCTGCACCTCCATTTCCATCCTCCTTCTTCAAATTCTCATGCAAACACTTTCCAACCACAGAACCTAAAAAGGCTACTATTCCTCTCAAATAAATCTGAACAAAATAGAGGTGTGCCTGGGTGGGGAGGAAGACCTGTGAACAACTGTAAAACTAACAAAAGTCATATTCAATCCCAGTGTTTGGTTACTTTATTTTTTTATCACATCACTTCTCCCATCTTTCTGCAGCATACTTGCTGACTCAGGTCCTGATCTGACAAACACCAAAGCCTTAAATCAGTAGGACCACTTACCTGCTTGAAGTTTGTGTACATGTTCACAGGACAGGAGTCTTGCCGGGTAAATTCTTGGAGGTGGGAGGCATGTTGTCTTAATAAGCGTCCACAAAGGCACTGGTACATTGCTGCCATTACATGCATTACACACACGTATGCTCATATAAATAAATTAATAGTAATGATAATTGATAATAGTTGGGAAGCTAGGAATGCATGACAGGAAAACAAAATGTGCTGCATTCTCCACTTAAAATAATTGAGATATAATCTGGCTATTACAGTTTAGTATATAAAACTTCAATCCCTAATAAAACAATAGAACAAATGCTAAGAGAAAATATTTGACAGCAAATGGAGGCTAATAAAGACATTGTAAGTACATAAACAAGGTTTTATACAAGAGAGCGATTTAAAAAGAATACACTATGCCAGATGAACTTCCTTGCTGGTTTTGGTTAAATTAATGGGTGATCATATTTTATATGTATTTATATTGTACAGAGCCTTTCATCTTGAAAGAATCCAAAGTTCTTCACCAGTTGCACACAAAGAGCACAACTGAAGAGCAGTTAAGTCTCTACTAGAAAATATCCAACTGTCTCACAGTCCATGATATAAAAGTGGAATGGAAAGATGCAACTTTTAGACAAAAGTTAGTAATGGAAACTATTCCTTTTACAAAAATTGATGTGTTCTCTTTAGGGTAAGATTTTCAAAGAAAGGTATAAGCACAATAGCATGAGTGCCTAATTTGGGATAATCAAGCCCTTAATATTCATTCATGGCAGTTAGGACCTTTGTTTTTAATGTCTCAGCCAAAAGATAATCTTCCTAAGAAATTGGTGGAAGCCATACCGTTACCTGAGACATTTAAACCTGGATGTGATATTGAGAAAACATACTCGAGGAATAATCCTCTACAGCAGATTTTTCTATCTCTAATTGTTATGCTGTAGTTGTAATTCCACTTGTGTCATTTGCCTGCAGTGAAGAAGACCTCACTCACTCACCCCCTCCAGCGAGGGGAGAAGGATACATTATTTCAGCAGATACCATATTTCAGATACTATTATTCCTATTGCGTTCCTCTCAGATTAGTGTTGTCGGGAAAGGTTTATCATTTGTGTTCCCACTTCTTCAGTAATATCATTGTGGTATTAAACTTACCCTACAAAAGGTATTTGTTTAAGACATTTCTTTTCCATTGTTACTAATACAATGAATGTATGCACTGAGTTTTTAGAAGTCTGCACGAAAAACAACTTTTAAGCCCAGAATCACATTTCCTCCTCCATCCTGCTTTAATTCCTCTATTGAAACTTTTTGCTGACTAGTTGAAAGGGCCGTTCACTCACTTTGCAAAGCCCAATATGTGATTTATTCCCACATTTCAAAGGAAGAATGGGAAGCTTTTAAATCTCTACAAAGAAACTAAGAAATAGTGATCAAGCTCAGCTGACAAGGGGACAGATGTAGGAGTGATGAGTGAATTCTAAAAGACTCCTTAAAATTTGGATCAGTGAAGACAAGTGTCATCAAGGAACAGAATTTTTTTTCTCCCCAGAGCAGCACATTTTCCTGAACATAAAAGTGACAACTCTTCTACTGCCTTTTAGTCATCAAAAGCCACATAAAATGCCAAGCTTGGGGTGGGAAGTAGAAAGAGACACACACACGACAATGGGAGTCTGTCCAAATTTTAACAGCACACTCATCCAAAATATTTGAATAACAAATAGAATCTAAAACCTTCTCAATACCTTTATTATAGATATTTTCATTGCAATTTCCAATTCTAAAACTCTTTACTAACTCTGTGTGTTACTATGGCTATATCTACACTACAGAGATCTTTCAAAAGAGGCCCTCCTGGAAGATGTCCTCCAAAAGCACTTCTTTCAAAAGAATACGTCCACACACAAAAAAGCAGATGCAAAGAGTGATCTGCTCTTTCGAAAGAAAGTGTCCACACAGCCCCTGCTCTTTTGAAAGAATGGGCCAGGGATCAAAAAAAAAAGGTCCCATGAGGACTGCTTTTTCGAAAAAAAGGGCCCGCGGAGTGTCTACACACATTGGCCGTTTCTACACAGGGCACTTTCTCCAAAAGTGGCATGGTAATACATGGCCCAAAATATGCTAATAAGGTGTGGATGCAAATTTCCTGTGCCTCATTTGCATACAGTCACGTGATTTGGAGTCCAGAAGACCCAAAAATTTTCAGGAAGGAGGGGCGTCCGGAAGAAGGACTTCCTTCCGGAAGCTCCCCCGGGGCCACGCTTCTAAACGGTGTTTTGGAGTCCAGAAGAATGGTCTTCCGGACTCCAAATCATGTGACCGTATGCTAATGAGGCATGGGGAAATTGTATCCATGCCTTATTAGCATATTTCAGGGCGTGTATTACCATTAGAAACGGCCATACTCTTTCAAAAGAAGCTTTCAAAAGGGAGCGCTCTTCCTGAAATGGGAAAGGAAGAGCAATTTCGAAAAGAACAGTGCATTCTTTCTATTTACTTTTGAAAGAATGCTCTTGTGTGTACGCGCTCCGTAGGATCTTCTGAAAGAGCCTCCTTTTTTTGAAAACTCTTTTGAAAGAGCTTGCTAGTGTAGACACAGCTTATTTGTTCTACAAATCCATCTATATTTTCTTACAGTATTGTAATGTCTATGTTATGGTACACTCACCATTGGAGCATCCCCTTACTTCAGGAATTGGCATCTCTTGCACCAACTGTAGCTCATCCGTCTCTGTGTAATTCAGTCACCTGGATCAGAAGAGTCTAAGATCAACTCCTTTAAGGGCAACAGCCCAAACTATCAAAACAAAAAGCAGTCAAGCAGCACTTTAAAGACTAGCAAAATGGTTTATTAGGTGAGCTTTCGTGGGACAGACCCACTTCTTCAGACCATATATCTGAAGAAGTTATATGGTCTGAAGAAGTGGGTCTGTCCCACAAAAGCTCACCTAATACACTATTTTGCTAGTCTTTAAAGTGCTACTTGACTGCTTTTTGTTTTGATAGTGTATAGACTAGCACGGCTCCCTCTCTGTTACTACAGCCCAAACTATTGTAAGAGTCTTTCCCTGAATCTACCCTTCTCTACGTTCATCTTGAGACTGTCCATCTTCTTCAGCCACTTCAGCATCTTCTCCCTTAGCTCTTATGCCTGCTAGTCTCACTTTCTGGCTGAGAAGCAACAAATTAGGTAAATCTATTGCAGCTGCACTCTAATTAATTGCTGGATACATACAAACTAAATAGCTTTCATCTATGCTATCTATTCTATGCTATACTACAATGCTATGCCACGATACTAAAAATAATTGTGTTGCCACAATGGCACTGGAAGGGCCTGGGTTAGCCACCTCTGGATATACCCAGCATCGTGGCCCTGAACTCTTTATGAACTGGAAATTTTTCTTCCCAGATGAAGTGTAAATGTAAACCTCAGTTCTCAACCTTTTGTATTACAGGAACAGCTGAGAGGCCACAAAAACCAGCGCAGGGCAAGAGTAATTTAGTCATGGGCATAAGGATGGCTACAGTAGTACGTATGGAAATAATCTCAGTAGTGAGGTTTTTCCAGAGTATAGACTCTGTGACAGGGTTCGGGCTCCTGGAAGGGCTCCTCCCCTTCCAGGTCAGTGGGCAGCCATCCCGCCCCACTGTCATGGGTACCCCAGAGACCTCCAAGTCACTAGTTCGGGGACATTCCCACCTTGCCCAGGTGACTGAGAAGCAGCAGTTTGGGGGAATTAACTCAACAGTTCAGCCTGCCCAGGTCCTAGCTCAGGGCGGGGCAGCAAACAGTAGTTTCAGCAGCCCAGACCCTAGCTCAGCAGAGCAGCAAACAGTAGCTCCAGAGAGAGGACTGCCACCCAGCAACTGGGTGGCAGGGGGATCCAGGCCCACCCACTCTACCATGTCCCAGCCCTGGGGCCCCGGTTGCAGCAGTAGAGCCTGCTGCGTGAGTCAGCAGGGATTCCGGACTGCAACTTGCTGACCCATGGACCTTAACGGTCCTCTCTATCCCCTGGGCCAGCTCCATTCTCATGCTTTGGGCATACCTGAACATCCTCCGGGGCTTTCAAAGGTTCAGGAGGTTCCCCAACTGTCAGGAGGGCCAGTGGTCCAATCCAGGCCTCCGCGGCTTGCAAATTCTGCTGACTCAGCTTTACTTGGGGCACATGCTGGGAATGAGGTTGCTGCTGCTCCTTGAGGTCAGGTGGGTCCTCTGGGGCATCCCGAGTTTCCAGGGTTGGACAGGGTCCCAGGGGTCTACTCCAGTCCACCGCTCTCTGCAGGTCCTCAGCCTCCCAAGCTGGGAGCACCAAGCTGACCTCTGGCTCCTCTGGAGCCTGGGCCTGAATGAGGCCTCTGGCTGTGATTTTATAGTTCTGTCCCCGTCTCCTGACTTCCGGGCAGGTGACTGGGCAAGGTCAGTCTCAGTCCAAAAATGTCTCCTGGAAGAGCTCCTCCCCTTCCAGGTCAGTGGGCGGCCATCCCGCCCCACTACAGACTCATAGAAAGTATTACTTTGTAATGGGCCACCAAGTAATTTGCAGGATGTTCTATTTCAGCTAAAAAAAAAGGTCTGGTCTTTGGGAACTGGCATTTACTGTTCCAAACATTTTCTGCAGAAACTGAGCTTACAATTTGTTTACCTGCAGCTTGGGAAAAGATAGGTAAATATTACCACAAAATTTCTGAGAGTTATGTTTACGTATATTGTAGAAATGGAAGCAGTTGTTGTCAATCAACTTTTGCTATATATTTCCCATATAAAAATTAGTTAGGCTACTTATTTTAAAACAAATTTGCATCAATTGTTTCTAGTAGCAAGCAAGTGACACTGCTCTCCACCAGCAGCTGGCCAGGTTTGGGAAAATCATGTGACATAAAGACAGGGTCAGCTTTTGTTTGCGCTAAAATGAGCTAGCCCTGCAATAAGCTATTGAAACTACACAGAAACTCTCCTTTTCCCTGCCTCCCTTATTATTATTGTTATTATAGTGTCTATACACTCAACTGAGATCAATTTGGTTTGGTTTTTGAGCATCGTGGAAACCTTAATTTTAAAATGGTACAGGCATGTATTTGCTCTGGAAAATCACTTGCGTCCATACAATTAGGGAATAGAAAACATATGAGGTCATTCCTCTGAACATTCACAACTAAACAAAGTCCCAATTCTGAATAGCCCCAACCAAGCTATATATTAAAAGAAGAAAATTGTTAAATGAAATCAAATAATTAATTAATTTAAGAAACTCAGAAAAAAGAGACTAAATTCACTGATTACCAGTGTCAATGCAAATTTGGGGAGAGGATCTCAACTGTGCTTGAAACATTTGGCTTTTAGTGAGGAACCTGAGGAGGCCCTGTGCTAAAGAGAAGCACAATTCTTGTAGTCTTCTGTTGTACTAGGGAAAGCACAGGGAGGAGAAACTTTCTTCATACTTTGGAAGGCTGTGGGCTATTCCTCCTTGCGATCTGCTGGTTCTTCTGGCTACCATGTCAGGGTAAGACAAATGTAGCTCCACCCACCTGCTCTGGAGGGAGTGTGGTCCCTTTGGTCAAGGAGGCTGCAATTTGCATTGCTCTAACAGAGACCCACAGAGGCATGAGACTGTGTTTTACCCTACTCCCCAACTCTGTAACAGCAAGCAATGTTCAACAGAACAGGCATCTTAAAACCCAAGGCAAGAGAAAATAAGCAATATCTTTCATTTACAGAAAGGAAAATGTCTTCCCCTTCCCCTCCCTCCCAACATGACTTGAAGAAGACAGACAGGCGGGATGAGAAAGACACAGACAGAAAAAGAATATACCTATTAAAGTATCTTCATGGAATGCTTTATAAGCTTGCTGGTTAGTTGATGAGTTGTATATTCGAGGGCATTAGATTCCCAAGAGCGGGGATCTGTACAGGGTTCTGATCTGTGGAAAAGAACAAAAACACAGAATAAAGGCCTTAATCTTATAACCCTCAATCTAGCCAGCTAAATCCCCAATTAGCAATTCAAACAGATTAATATAGTCTTTCCCTCCATTAAGTGTACCCAACATTCTGCTTTTGAGCATTTTAATGACATATTTTCATGTGTGCTGTATTTCTCACCAAAGTGAGAATATTTATATCCTGATGATTCCTTTCGGAGAACCCTAATTTCCCAGAGACCGGGGAAAAGGATTCTGTTTTTAAAGTTTTCTCTCAATCTTCTGGCTGCACCCTGCCAGCATCTATCCCTGGCTTCTACAAGCCTTTCTATAACTTTATTGCAAATAATCTTCTGTTTTGGGGGTTCTAACTTGAAGGGGTCCATTACAGCTTTGCTCTGCATTCACAGCTCCCATTATTATCAATGGAAAGTATGTACATGGAATGAGGGAAAGGGGCAAGTGACTGTTTTTATAGAGAATCCCCTGCCTTTCTCTCCTGCTTGCTGCAGAATGCTTTTTTTCATCTTCTTAAACCTCAAGGAATATAATGATCATAGTGAAAGGCAGATTTTCTCTCCTGGGAAGAGGCTGAAACAAGGTCCCATTCCAGTTCAGAAGCTGAGAAACAAGTCTCATACAGCTTGTTAGATCTCCCCACACTTTTCACAGATCCCTGTGACAGATCTATGGGTGCCCAAGATTGTGAGTCACCTTGTTACCTCATGTTCTCATGTTAGCTCCCAACACCTTTCAGCCACTTAAGAGCTCTTCTCCAGGCTGGGCCATTCTTTTCTTTGCCTGTCAGATTAACTAGTGGTACATCCCAGTCTCCAAGCCCTTTGAAGCATTCCCCTGTGGCATCCAGCCTCTGACCATGGCTACTCTCAGAAATCCCAGATTCTCAGCTCCAGAAAAAACTGTTATACCACAATTTATCTGTTTTACCTCAAACCACCATTGCTGTATCACACCTGGCACTTGTAACAAAATAAAAGAAGGTTTATATGAGAAAGAACAGAGATTGCACTAGAAGCAAGAGTGTCACAAACAAATGGTCACTGTGCAGAATAAAATAATAACATGCAAACCAGAGCCTATGTTTCCAGTCTTCCTGACTTACCAGTTGGAGCCTGTGAGGAGCTGAGAACCCTCCCCTGCTACTCAGGTCAATGGAACTGGCAAGTGCTAGTTGAGATTTTTACCATCTCATTCCTGATATTTGATCTGCCACTGCATTGACAGAACTTTCTGCTGCCTCTGGTCTTCACCTGGAGCTGTTCAGCTCCTCTCTGACAATGTTTTATTTTAAACAGAATACCCTACAAACTCTCACTTACCCTTGTACTGCTTATAGTAAATGAGATTGCTGGGATGGTGTGGAGCCCTACAAAGAAGTGTTCAGAGGCTCTGTGTCTTTTCCATACTTAGGGCGCTATTTGTGCATAAGTCTAATTCCTGTCAATGAGGCCAACGCAGCAGCTGTGCAAGCTTTTGTGACGCCATCTTCTGTGTTTCAGACTGGTGGTTCACTAGAAAGCAGCCAGCTCTTAAAGAAGAAAAAGGTTACAATTTAAAAAAAAAAACAGATTTGATATACAATGACTCTTTTCATAAATCTAGTCATACACTGTAGAACTGAAAAAAAATTATCTTGACAGAGTTAAAGCTTTTTGTTGCAGAGTGAAATGTGGGCAGAGAATACACATGTTCAATTTTCATCCTGTTGTCAGTGAAAATGACTAAAATATTAAAGTCTGAAATAGGGTTTTGTCATGAAAGCACAAACAGCCTTAAGTATACTGCACCATTACAGCCTGAATTATTCTAATTAGAAGCATTCTTCATGATCTGCTTTATGCCTAATCTTCAGCAACACTTCACAACTACTTCTGTCAGTATGCAGAAAGACTGAATTATACATCTGTGCTTATAATTTGTCCAGATAACACCTGAGGTCTAATGGGAAAAGTTAACCACAATGGCTGCATCTACATTAGCAAGTTCTTTCAGAAAACCACACCCTTTTTCAAAAGAACACACGGAGCGGCCACATGTGAAATCAAAAGAACTCAGGTTTTCTACTCGAAGCCCTCTTTCGCTTCCATTTCAGGGAAAGTGCCTTCTTTCGAAAGCTTCTTTAAAAAAAAAAGCACGTGTAGATGCTCCACAGGTCCCTTTTTTCGAAAAAGCAGTCCTCATGGCACTGGATTTTTTGATCCTTGGACCATTCTTTCATAAAGAGTGGGGGCTGTGTGGACGCTCGGAATAGAAAAAGCAGACTGATTTTCAATCCCCTTTTGTGTGTGTGGACATGCTCTTTGAAAAGAAGTTTCTTTGGAAGAGATCTTCTGGAAGAGCTTCTTTTGCAAGATTGCTGTAGTGTAAACGTAGCCAATGTGAATAGTAAAAACATGCCTATTTTGGCAGGTTAGTATCTCACTTAGACATTTTTTCAATCAAAAATGAATATTTAATCAAAATTACTTTTATGAAAATTTTTCTTTTCGGTAGCAATTTCATTTTTATTTTGTATTTTAGTTTTTCGTTTTTGTTTTTGACTGGCACTTGGAGGCTTGAAAACAAAATGAAACAAAAAAATCAACTTTTTTGTTGAAGAATTGAAAAATCTGTGGTGAAATTTTGGAATAAAAAGAAAATTGAAAAAAAATTCCTGAGGAAAGATGATTGATGTTTTTCAATCAGCACAAATCTCAAGCTTTATGATAAAAGATTCAGCCTTATCAACACAAATAAGACCAATAAAGCTACTCTGATTCAAAGCTCAGTAAATTTTTTTGCAAGGACTTGAGTTGATAAAATTAATAATTTTATTGTGAGTCTTGCAACATTTAATGTAAAACATCCGCTGCTGGAATTAGGAGCCTGTGGGAGAATCTCGGTTTTATTTTTTTTTTAAATGTATGCTTCTAGTTCTCATTAATCAAGGGGAAAAGCTGAAAAACCCATTCACCTACAGCTACTGAAATCAGACAGCAAATAAAAGGAATCCAGAACTTATTTGTTGTTATTATTGTCATTTTTAAACCTTGCGATTTTTGAATTGTCAACTTTGACAATACAGAAGTACTACAAAATATCTTTAAGGAAAATGAATTCACTGAGAATAACAAGAAGCAAATATGTAGCACCTTAAAAACTAACAATTTTATTTATTAGGTAATGAGCTTTTGTGGGTAACTCACACTTCTTCAGATTTACCTAATAAATAAAATTGTTGATCTTTAACATGCTACAGGAGTGCTTGTTTCTTTTTGTGAAGCTACAGACTAACATAGCTACCCCTGAGGCTATGGCTATTTCTCCACTACCCCCAAACGATTGGCCAGCTGAGGGTCGATCTTGCAGTTTCAATTTTCCACATTTGGTAGGGACACATGAAATTGACCTATTGGGGTTCAGCAGTTGACCCATGTACTCCTCATATAGACTTTCTTCAGTGAGGTAAGTCGATTGCAGATACGTTAATTCTAGCTACGCTATTGCCATAGCTAGAATTATGTACCTGCAATTGACTTATTTTACCAGTGTAGGCATAGCTTATGACTCAGAGGCAGATATATTTGCACAGGGAGCTAGGATTTAGTGTCATCTGAGGTGTTCAGTGGATGAATAGACATTCAGGACCCTGGTAATTGCTAGCAGGACAATCAAGCACATGGAACAAGGGGAAATGGGAGGACACAAAGGCCTCCCCGGATATAACCTACATTTTCCCCTTTCTCCTAGGCTGTGTCTACATGAGTAAGTTATTTCGAAATAAGGGGGTTCTTTTGAAAAATCCCATTGAGTGTCTACACACAAAAAATGTTCTTTCGAAAGTAAATCGAAAGAATGCGGTGCTCCTTTTGAAATCTCTCTTCCTTTCCTGTTTCAGAAAAAGCACCCCCCTTTTGAAAGCTTCTTTCAAAAGAAAACATGAAGACGCTCCATAGGCCCTTTTTTTTGAAAGAGCGTTCCTTATGGGGCCTGATATTTTGATCTCTGTTCCATTCTTTCAAAAGAGTGAGGGCTGTGTGGATGATCTCTTTTGAAAAAGGAGATGACTCTTTTGATCCACTTTTTTGTGTGTGGATGCACTCTTTGGAAAGAAGTTCTTTTGGAAGAGATCTTTCAGAAGGGCTTCTTTGGAAAAATCTCTGTAGTGTAGACATAGTCCTGGTGTTTACAAGTGGCTGAAATTTTACAAACTTCGTTTTCCAGCAACCAAAATCCACCAGCAGGGAGAGATGGACACCCACAATGAAAACAGGGTTGGTATGGAGAATGAATGCAACCTCAGCTATGTGGAACCCTAATACAGTCAGAACTATTGAGATGGTAGGGAAGGAAAGCCACTGAAACTATTTTGCATTTCTAGTTTACGTGAGGCTGTAACTGAGGTTGGAGGGAAGCAAACTGAACAAGATACAGGAGGATAATTGTACTCTTCTTGTCAGTGTGCATTCCAGTTAAAACCTGATCCTTTTCTTTCTACATCAGAAAATTATACTGTCTCTGATGATAGTTGAGTTTCATGCTCAATAGCACAGCCAGCTTTTACCCATATGCTGGAAGGTTGAATGTTTTTTAAGAAACAGTGAACATACCTTTTCCACTGTGAAGACTACGCTATACGGACCCATTTACTACTTTGGGTGGCCTTTATTACTCATAAAAGTTAATGCAACTAACTCACATTTCACCCAGACCCTGATTGCACAGCTATTGATAACTGGTCTACTGCTGAAAATTGTTTTGCTCTCCTTTTCATAACACTTATATTCAATGTGGCATGTGGAAAATGTTTAGAAAGGTTTATCTTCTATTTCCAGGGAAATATGTCCTCTTCTAAGACCATTTTTATAATACCACTCATCAGAACCCATTGAATATATTTTACTAACATAGTCAATAAGGACTTAAACTGCTTATACCAAAGGAGTAAATGATAGCATTCAGAAACATATACATCATAATTTTATGCAAATATTTTAATGAATGATTGTATTAAGAAGAAAAGAACACTCTTAATCCTATCATATCTCTAGCTATTACTTTTAAAAGCCAGATTTATATTTCAGCCAGCAGAAATTTACATCAATTTACCACTATCTAAGGATAAAACATAAAGAAGATCATACAATAGTCAAACATGAAGAAGACTATACAAATGAATACACCAGACCGTGGTAAAAATGATCAGGAGAGATGAAGAAAAGCATGAAGAGTTTTCATGGGGTAATTTGTCACCAATTACAGAATCACAGAATCACAGGGCTGGAAAGGACCTCAGGAGGTCATCTAGTCCAGCCCCCTGCTTCAAGCAGGATCAACCCCCACTAAGTCATCCCAGCCAGGACCTTGTCCAGCTGGGACTTAAAAACCTTGTAGGATGGAGAATCTGCCACCTCTCTAGGCAACGTATTCTAATGCTTTACCACCCTCCCGGTGAAGTAGTTTTTCCTAATATCTAACCTACACTTCTCCCTCTTCAACTTCAGACCATTACTCCTTGTTCTGCCATCTGACACCACTGAGAACAGTTTTTCACCCTTCTCTTTAGAGCTCCCCTTCAAGAAGCTGAAGGCTGCTATTAAATCATCCCTAAGTCTTCTCTTCTGTAAACTAAACAAGCCCAAATCCCTCAGCCTATCCTCATAGGTCTTGTGCTCCAGCCCCTTAATCATTTTTGTTGCCCTCCGCTGAACCTGCTCCAGCAAATCCACATCCTTTTTATACAGGGGGGCCCAAAACTAGACACAATATTCCAGATGTGGCCTCACCAGTGCCAAATAGAGGGGAATAACTACTTCTCTAGATCTTCTCGAAAAGCTCCTCCTAATGCACCCTAATACGCCATTAGCCTTCTTGGCTACAAGGGCACACTGTTTACTCATATCCAGCCTTTCCTCCACCATAACCACGAGGTCACTTTCCAGCATACTGCTGCTGAGCCAGTCAGTCCCCAGCCTGTAACAATGCTTGGGATTCTTCCGCCCCAGGTTCAGGACTCTACACTTCTTGTTGAACCGCATCAGATTTCTTTTGGCCCAGTCCTCCAATTTATTCAGGTCACTCTGGATTCTCTCTCTACCCTCCAACGAATCTACCTCTCCCCCTAGTTTTGTGTCATCTGCAGACTTGCTGAGGGTGCAATCCAGTCCCTCATCCACGTTATTAATAAAGATGTTGAACAACACCAGCCCCAGAACCGAGCCTTGCTGCACTCCGCTTGAAACTGACTGCCATCCAGATATTGAGCCATTGACCACTACCTGTTGGGCCCAACCATCAAGCCAGCTTTCTGTCCACCTTGTAGTCCAAGGATCCAATCCATATTTCCTTAACTTATGGAAAAGAATGTTGTGGGAGACCGTATCAAAAGCCTTGCTGAAGTCAAGGTATATCACATCCACTGACTTCCCCATGTCCACAGAGCTTGTTACCTCATCATAGAAGCTAATCAGATTGGTCAGGCAGGACTCGCCCCTGGTGAATCCATGTTGGCTACTTTTGATCACTTTTTCCTCTTCCAAGTGCTCCAAAACGGATTCCTTGAGAATTCCCTCCGTTATTTTCCCAGGGATTGAGGTAAGGCTGTCCGGTCTATAGTTCCCTGGATTGTCCTTCTTTCCTTTTTTAAAGATGGGTACTATGTTTGCCTTCTTCCAGTCATCTGGTATCTCCCCCGATCTCCAAGAGTCTTCAAGGATAATGGCGAAAGGTTCAGCAATGACCTCTGCCAATTCCCTTAGTACCCTCAGGTGCATTAAATCCGGATCCATGGACTTGTGTACATCTGGTTTTTCTAGATAGCTCAGAACTTGTTCCTTCCCCATAGATGGCTGCCCTCCTCCTTCCCATACTGCATTGTCTAGGACTGTCATGTGGAAGTTGACATTGTCCATGAAGACTGAGGCAAAAAAATTATTGAGTACTTCAGCTTTTCCTACATCATCTGTCACTAGGTTACCTCCCTCATCCAGTAACCCACACCTTCTCTGATAACCCGTTTATTGTTAACATGCCTGGAGAAACCCTTCTTGTTATTCTTCACATCCCTTGCCAGCTGCAGTTCCAATTGTGCTTTCGCTTTCCTACTTTGAAGTAAGGGTAAATGTGTGTAGACTCTTTTCAGGATACTTTGAAGTAGCTCCTAACTTCGAAGTTAACTTTGACGTTAGTACTGAGTGTAGATGCACCCTAAGGGTTGAGGCACAAGGCCAGCTACAAAGAGTTGATTTCCTAAATCTGAGTCACATATGTCCCCCTATGAAGAGCAACTCCTCCTTTCAGACACCACAGTTGCATCCCTCAAAAAGCAGCATTCCCCTCCATCTGAGACACCAAGACCCCAGTCAATACATAACTTCCCATGGAGAAGCCTATCTCCACTGCCTGCCTATGCCGTTAGCTCCTCAGAACCAGATTTATTCTTGATTCCTCGGCTAAAGGACAGTCCTTTACAACCACTGCAGAAGCCGAGCCTGCTTTTCTAAAGCTACATCTACACATGAAGCCTACATCAAAGTAGCTTATTTCGATGTAGCGACATCGAAATAGGCTATTTCGATGAATAACGTCTACACATCCTCCAGGGCTGGCAACGTCGACGTTCAGCTTCGACGTTGGGCAGCACCACATCGAAATAGGCGCTGCGAGGGAAAGTCTACACACCAAAGTAGCACACATTGAAATAAGGGTGCCAGGAACAGCTGCAGACAGAGTCACAGGGCGGACTCAACAGCAAGCCGCTCCCTTAAAGGGCCCCTCCCAGACACACTTGCACTAAACAACACAAGATCCACAGAGCCGACAACTGGTTGCAGACCCTGTGCACGCAGCATGGATCCCCAGCTGCCGCAGCAGCAGCCAGAAGCCCTGGGCTAAGGGCTGCTGTACACGGTGACCATAGAGCCCCGCAGGGGCTGGAGAGAGAGCATCTCTCAACCCCTCAGCTGATGGCTTCCATGGCGGACCCCGCTATTTCGATGTGGCGGGACGCGGATCGGCTACACGTGCCCTACTTCGGGGTTCAATTTCGAAGTAGGGCGCTATTCCCATCCCCTCATGGGGTTAGCGACTTCAATGTCTCACCGCCTAACGTCGATTTCAACTTCGAAATAGCGCCCAACACACGTAGCCGTGACGGGCGCTATTTTGAAGTTGGCGCCGCTACTTCGAAGTAGCGTGCACCTGTAGACGCGGCCTAACTGAAATAATTTAAAGTAGCGGGGAAAGTAGCTTTGTGTGGAAAAGAACAAGATGTTCATTCTTTTTTCTGTGGAGAAGTTATAAAATATTATTTATAAAAACATGGGAAATTTAAAGTCAGACTGCTTTTTGACTACCAGGAAGAACCCCAAGACACAAAGGAGAATATCATAGCCTTTCTAAATAGCTATGGCTCAGAGCAAACAATCACAAAGCCAGTAACTTTGCTCCTTGTACAAGTAGTTACTTTTTAACTCCTGCAAAACCAGCTACTGGAAAAAAAAAGGGAATAAAGCACAGCCCTGTGACCAGCCACATGACTCAGTTTTATTACCACGTTAACAAAACTATATAGTTTATGTACAAACTGTTGAACTTACTGTATTGTATCCTGCTTTTTTTCCTTTGGCCAGGAGCAGACATTTCTTACTTTATGATGTTTCCCTTGAAATATACTTAAATTATGTTTAAAAATCTCACATGTTGCATAAATGGTTTTCAGAAGATACATATTTTTTGAGAAGAGTTGCCTCTTTTGGCATAAAATAATTGGAAAGTACCATAGATATCTCAATAAAATACATCAAAAGTAACTTTCTATGCTTGTTTTGACATGTCCACTTGTAGGTTGTATCAGCTTTAACTAAACATCAGGGTTTTTTTTCCCCTTTGACAGAACAAACCATTAAAATATTCAACAGAAAAGGCAAATAGAAATAACTGTGTTTACCTATTTTCAAATAAAAGGAGGTACAGAAAGGCGTGGTGACTGGTGCTGAAAGTGCATTTTTCTGATTCATATATTTGCTGTAACTATTTGCATAGGATTTAAATGTCTAAGAAAAATGTCCTGAGTATTTTAAAGAGAATGCTGCATTTCAAAAACTTGAAAATGCTAATCTAGTTTCATATTTACCAAGGTCTGTTTACCATATGTGTGATCAATTCACTAAATGACAGAAAACTTTGGAAAAAATTGTTTTGATGTTGAGACTCTGTGATCTGTTTATAGAGGAATGGCAAACTTCTCTGCTCTAGAACCAGTACTGGAGGGGCATAGTGTACTGATTACAGTTGAGATTTTATCATGTTGCCTCTTTCTTTCTCTCCCTCCTACAAAGAGTGAATTCTAACTTACTTCCTCCTCAAGGCTGCTTATCAGGGCTAGATTTATGCTTGATATCAGTTTCCAAACAGGTAGCATATAATTTATATGTTGAGGAGAAAATGCAGCTGTGTTTTCCTCTGAAGGAAAAGTGATTCTCATTAAAATGTATGGTGGTTAGCAAGCCAAGATCTTAGTAGATACAATCATTCCATAATATAACATATTTGGGAGACTGGCAGTCAAAATGACAACCATTTTAAGGTAAAAAAGCAGTCCAGTAGCACTTGAAAGATGAACAAAATAATTTATTAGGTGATGAGCTTTTGCGGGACAGAACCACTTCTTCAGATCATAGCCATACCAGAACCAACCAGAACCACGAAAGCTCATCACCTAATAAATTATTTTGTTTGTCTTTAAAGTGCTGCTGGACTGCTTTTTTGTTTTGATAACATATAGACTAGCACGGCTCCCTCTCTGTTGACATCTTAAGGTAGATCTGTGCATTTTCTGTGTGCCATGGATAACCTTCTTGGGCACATTTCTTTCAGTTTGATGCTATGCTTGTAAATATCTGTCAGAAGGACTTTTCTTTGGAGGAGATTTCACTACAAGTATTTAGCAAGTCAGCCTGCATTAGCACATTCCTAAACCCTGTTAACCCATTTTTCAATAGGTGCTATAAATGGTAATGACCTCAAATGGGGCTTAGAATCATAGAATGCTAGGACTGGAAGGGACCTTGAGAGGTCATCATGTCCACCCCCCTGCCCTCATGGCAGGACCAAGTACTCTCTAGATCACCCCGACAGACACTTATCTAACCTGTTCTTAAATATCTCCAGAGACGGAGATTCCACCACCTCCCTTGGCAATTCACCCCAGTGTCTGACCACTCTGACAGTTAGGAACTTTTTCCTAATATCCAACCTAAACCTTCCTTGCTCCAGTTCAAACCCATTGCTTCTTGTTCTATCCTCAGAGGCCAAGAAGAACAAGTTTCCTCCCTCCTCCTTATGACACCCTTTTAGATACCTGAAAACCACTATCATGTCCCCCCTTAATCTTGTTTTTTCCAAACTAAACAAGCCCAATTCTTTCAGCCTTTCTTCATAAGTCATGTTCACTAGACCTTTGATCATTCTTGTTGCTCCTTTCTGGACCCTTTCCAATTTCTCCACATCTTTCTTGAAATGCTGTGCCCAGAACTGGACACAATACTCCAACTGGGGCCTAACCAGAGCCGAGCAGAGCGGGAGGATGACTTCTCGTGTCTTGTTCACAACATACCTGTTAATGCATCCCAGAATCATGTTTGCTTTTTTTGCAACAGCATCACACTGTTGACTCATATTTAACTTGTGGTCCACTATAACCGCTAGATCCCTTTCTGCCATACTCCTTCCTAGACAGTCGCTTCGCATTCTGTATGTGTGAAACTGATTGATCCTTCCTAAGTGGAGGATTTTGCATTTGTCTTTATTAAACTTCATCCTGTTTACTTCAGACCATTTCTCCAATTTGTCCATATCATTTTGAATTTTGACCTTCTTCTCCAAAGCAGTTGCAACCCCTCCTAACTTGGTATCATCTGCAAACTTAACAAGTGTACTGTCTATGCCAATATGTAAATCGTTGATGAAGCCATTGAACAGAACCAGTCCCAATACAGACCCCTGCAGAACCCCACTTTTTATACCTTACCTTTATTCTTAGTCTGTTGCAAAAAAAATGGATTATTATAAATTAGCAGAGGTCACCAGGCAATCAGACTGAGAAGGGGGTTTTAGGGAATCAGACTGAGAAGTTATGGACAAGAGCTGCCTTTACTAATTAGAATCCACTAGGATACAGTGGGCCAGAATGGAACAGAAGTGAACCAAAAGAAACTCGATTTGAACCCAAACAAAAGACTGGAGGTTCTCAGATACATTACTCATTCTAAAGTCAGAGGGAGTTATCCTAACCCTGAGTGAGGACCCCACCCACTTCTGCTGCCATTGGACAATTGAAATGAGGGCAAACGGAATGATTGGCTGTCAGGTGTAGCCGTGGAAAGGATGAGGGGTTGTTTCTGCCCATGGCTAGTATGTGGCCATTGTGGCTTTCACTAGCCCAACTCTTACTTTAGATCTCTGGGGACGCTGTGGGGCTATTTTGATCATCAAATTTTATTTGGGATCTGGAAGGGATTTTTTCCCAGATAGCAAACTGGTAAAGACTGTGTGTGTCTTTTCAATGCCCATCTCGCACCCTGAAGGTCTGCTTTAGGGAATTAATTATGTACGTCACAACTTTGGCAGGTTCCAAGGCTGCTTATGTGCTAGGACAAGGTCTGATGTAAGTTCCCAACAGATACTTGGGCATCAGCTCTGAGCACAATATTGCACAGTGAGCGGATGCATCTCCAGGTCCTGTGCAACATGGGACTACCTTCATCTCATCACTCCTACTTCCAGCACAGAGGAAGGGAAATGGGCTGGAACTCTGGGCGCTTGCCAAGGTCCCTGGGCAGGCCTGGATATAGAGGGAACTTGCCCTCATATCTATCCTCAACTTTGCAGAATTAAGGACTATTGGTGCCCACTTAAATTCTGCACTTTAGCGTAGTTTGGGATGGATTCCCCATTGGCCAATAACTGAATAAAGTTGCAGCCTCCTCAACTTTAACAGTATTCTGGGCATATGTCTCCTATTGCTTCTGGGTCCCTGTCACTGTATACTGTGGACACTAGGAGAAGAACAATATACAAATCAAAGGAGTAGGTCAAAATATGGAGAGATAAAAGTAGCACAGATGAGAGGAGGTTGTTTGACTGCCAGCCACCTAAAGGAAAGTAGTATTCCTTTTCCATTCATTTATGGTGATAAGCTAACCATTTCCACTATCTAGCCAAGGTTCACATAAGCTGACATAGTGACATGATTTGGCACTGTCGCCTAGAATGACCATAACACTTCATAAACAACAAGAAGTCCTGTGGCAGCTTGTAGACTAACAGATATTTTGGAGCATAAGCTTTCATGGGCAAAGACTCACTTCATCAAATGCACCAGATGAAGCATGTCTTTGCGCATGAAAACATATGGTCCAAAATATCTGTTAGTCTATAAGGTATCACATGACTTCTTGTTGTTTTTGAAGAGACAGACTAACTCGGCTACCTCTCTGGTACATAACACTTCATGCATCTCTCCCCAGCGGTCCACCTGGTGGAGCCAGGCTCAGAAAGAGCACAGGAAAAAAAGAGAAGATGATTTGCTGAGGCAGCTATAGGCCAGAGGCCAATCTCTCTTTAATATGATTGACTCATGCTAGACCTCGGTTACTGAGTTTGGAAAACAGACTAAGCAGGAGAGGAAAGCTTAATTTTTAATAATGTGATTAAGCTGGGCTTGATTTAAGATGCTTCTGACAAGAAATGCACTTAAGGGCTCTGATAAAGTCACACCAAGCAGAGAAGAGAGAAAGATCAAGGTTGAGGCACCTAGCTTACAGCAAAACTGTAGAATCAAAATAGTCAGGGGCAAAGAGTCTTGCTGAACACCTCTGTAGCGGTACAAAATGCAAACTCATATTTCCTCCTGTACTGAACAATTCCAAGGAGGGCAAGGTTGATCTCAGTTCTCCAGGGATGCTGCCCCTTTTGACTTCTGATTCCTGTTCTAAGGCATCAGAGAAACCCTGTTAATCAATTGCAATTTCCAACTAATTTAGATAAGAACATGGAGGCAGGGTTCATGAGTAATTGTCTTTGTTTCCTGCATTTCTTGCAAAACACATTGCAAGTTCCTCTCCACTGCCTATTACCCCCATATTTTACTCATGATATTTTCCATTTAACCTACTATAGCCGTGTCTACACGTGCACGCTACTTCGAAGTAGCGGCACTAACTTCAAAATAGCGCCCGTCACGGCTACACGTGTTGGGCGCTATTTCAATGTTAACATCGATGTTAGGCGGCGAGACGTCGAAGCCGCTAACCCCATGAGGGGATGGGAATAGTGCCCTACTTCGAAATTGAACGTCGAAGTAGGGCATGTGTAGTCGTTGCGGGTCCCGCAACTTCGAAATAGCAGGGTCCGCCATGGCGGCCATCAGCTGAGGGGTTGAGAGACGCTCTCTCTCCGGCCCCTGCGGGGCTCTATGGTCACCGTGTGCAGCAGCCCTTAGCCCAGGGCTTCTGGCTGCCTCTGCTGCAGCTGGGGATCCATGCTGCATGCACAGGGTCTGCAACCAGTTGTTGGCTCTGTGGATCTTGTGTTGTTTAGTGCAACTGTGTCTGGGAGGGGCCCTTTAAGGGAGCGGCTTGCTGTTGAGTCCGCCCTGTGACCTTGTCTGCAGCTGTTCCTGGCACCCTTATTTCGATGTGTGCTACTTTGGCGTGTAGACGTTCCCTCGCAGTGCCTATTTCGATGTGGTGCTGCACAACGTCGATGTTCAACATCGACGTTGCCAGCCCTGGAGGACGTGTAGATGTTATTCATTGAAATAGCCTATTTTGATGTCGCCACATCAAAACAGGCTACTTCAATGTAGGCTTCACGTGTAGACGTAGCCTATAAGTCATTTATGCTGATTTATCAGGATAATAGGTATATTGAGTAGGATAGTCTCTGAGGTCACATGTTTACAGACCTACGCCCCTGTGAAGTCACTTCCAGGGGATGGCTCATATTTCCCCTTGAAATTCTTGCTTCTTAAGCAAATCTTCTAGGGTGCTACTTTCAGAGGCTTTTACTGTAAATGGGGTATTGCAGTTTGTGAACCTATTCCTACTGAAGAATATTTTGATCTTAGACTATATCTACTCTACCATGGAAGATCAGCTTGCTCAGGGTTGGTCTTCTGGGGTCTGATTTTGCGTGTCTAGTATGGATGCATGAAATTGACCTCTTGTTCGTTGACACCTATCCCCTGTATGCCTGGCAAGATGTGAGGAGTAAAGGAGGCCTACAGGATAAACTCTCCCATTGACCTTATCCTATATAGACAGACAAGATAGCCAAAAACAGATATGTCTATTTTAGCTACGCAATTGGCATAGCTAGAATTGCGTATCTGCTGTTGGCTTTCTTAGTCTAGTATAGGCATAACTTTAAGAGTTTAAGGTGCAATTTTCAAAATTGTCTAAGTGAATTGGGCACATAAGCTCCTTTGACAACAGTAGGGCTGTGACTGAGCTAGGACAGTGCACAAGTTTTCATTAGTGATGGAAATGGAGGAAGAAATGCATGCAAATGAGAGTAAATGTCACAAATGCAACAGCAAAAAATAAGCTTTAAACCAAAATTGGATAGTCGATTTTCTTTTAATGCCACCTCATTTAACACTTAAAATAACTGTGCTAAACTTGACAAACCACTATATCTGACTGACTTGTGCTCCTAAGGTGCTTTTTGAAAATCCCAATTTAATCAAAATTTTCTTCACCCATTTCAGACCCTTCCTTTTTCCTGTAAGTGTTCTAGTTGGTAGTAGCAACATGTTAGACCAGGACCTTTGTCCCAGTGAAACAAGTGACAAAACTCTCATAAACTTCAGTAAAAGCAGGATGAATCTAAAAGTCCCATTTTCTCTATTCCTTGGGCCAGAGGTACACAAAGTGGAGGGTGGGCCCTCTCAGGGGGGCATGAAATTTTGTAAGGGGGGCACAGAGTGATCGGCTGTCGGGTCTCAGGCTCATCCACCCCCTTAAAAACATCAAAATATGTTACTGTTTTTATGTTTGTGCATTCCCATTTATGTACCAAATAACAAAGCTTTTACAGCTACATACTATTTTCTTACACGTGCCGAAAGATTTGGGTTTTTTTCAGATGAACATAACTCAAATTTGTGTTGGTTTGAATGACATTAGACAGGTTGGAGAGGCCCTGCTAATTGCAGGGACAAAAAGTGGGGCCTGACATAAAAGGTTTGCTCATTCCTGCCTTAGGCAGAAGTAAGCTCAGTGATACAATTCCAAACTGATCAATTACATCTTGAATTACTGCAGAAATTCTGAAATATATCACTGTAGAATAAATCTTGCTCAGGTCCTTCCCACTATATCCACTGCATAGCTTGACTCAGAATGAGCCTGAAGATGACTGTGACTCTAATAAGTGCGGAATAACTCAGATAATGAGTACTGACAAAGAGATAGCCGTGTTACTCTGTATTCTATCAAAACAAAAAAGTAGCCATGTATTATAATCAAACCATCTGGCAAAGGGAGTGCTGTTGTCATCATGAATAAGTCAGACTATGAGGCAGCCAGACAGCTCTCTTACACCACATTTTACAGACCTCTGTCCTTTCATCCCACTTTGGAATCCCAAAAGAAACTACACCATCTACTTAAGGAACTACCTGCTTCTACTCAGGACCTTATTCACTCAGAGACACCATCTGAGCCCTGACCTGGATTATTCTATTTACTTTCCAAAATCCACAAACCTGGAAATCGTGCACACCCTGTCATTTTGGGTATTGGCACCCTTACTACTGGACTATCCAGTTATGTAGACTCCGTCCTCAAACCCTACGCCACCAACAATCCCAGCTATCTCTGAGATACCACTGACTTCCTCAGGAAATTACATAACATCGGAAAACTTCCTGACAACACCATCCTTGCCACCATGGATGTAGAGGCTCTGTACACTAATATTCCACATGAAGACTAATATTCCACAAGCGATCAGGAATACCATCCTTGACATTACCACAGCTAATCAGGTGTTGGACCTATGTAATTTGTTCTCACCCACAAATCACTGATGGCCAGATCAACACCACTCTCTCCCAGAAACTCACTGACGGCTACACTTACCTACATGCTTCTAGCTTCCATTTTGCACACATGACACGATCCATCATTTATAGTCAAGCCCTGAGAAACAATCGCATCTGCTCTGATCCTACTGACAGAGACTGAAAACTACAAGATCTCTACCAAACATTCATACATCTCAATTACCCACTGGGAGAATTAAAAAAAACAAGTTGACATGCCAGAGGAATACCCAAAAAGCAACTACTCCAAGATAGGCCCAAAAAAGCCAATAATGGAACACCACTTATCATTGCCTACAGCCTCCAACTCAAACCACAGCAATGCATCATTAAAGACCTACAACCTATGCTAAATCATAATGCCACAATCCAGAAAGCCCTAGGTGACAGCTCTGTTCTTTCCTATAGACAACCTCCCAACCTTATGAGGATTCTCACTAGCAACCACAGGCTATGCCACAATAATACTAATCCTGGAACTTTTCCTTGCATCAAGGTCCATTGCCAACTTTGTCCACATATCTGTTCTGGAGATACCATCACTGGACCTAACCGTGATAATTACAGAATCACAGGCACATTCTCCTGTTCCTCAGCTAATGTCATATGTGCCATCATATGCCAACAATGCCCACATACCATGTACATAGGACAAACTGCAAACACCCTTCGACAAAGAATGAATGGACACAGAGCAGACATCAAAAATCCCCAAATACACACACCTGTCAGCCAGCACTTTAATGGAGTTGGCCATTCTGTTAAAGACCTGAGAATCTGTGTTCTACTGAAAACAGACTTTAACTACTGTCTACAGAGAGAATGCTCAGAACTAACATTCATATTCATATTTGACACATTAACATATAGTTTGAACAGGGACAGCAATTACCTGACCCATTATAAGGACTCTTACATACTTTGATGTTTGACCTAACTTCCCCCCCGCCCAGCACACGCACACACACACACACCCCGGTCTCTCTGCTCTTCTGATCTGCCACCCTTGATAACAATTTTTCTAAATTCTCAGCCTTGATAACAATTTTTAGACCTCTGTGCTTTATATATTGAGTCTGTTCTCGTAAGGCTATGATCTGAAAAAGTGAGTCTGTCCCACAAAAGCTCATCACCTAATAAATTATTTTCTTGGTCTTTCAAAAGTGCTGCATGATTGCTTTTCAGATAATGAGTGTTAGACTCACAAAAGTCTGCTAGTCCACTCACCAAGGCCGTGTCTACACTACAAAAATAATGTTGAAGTTGCTTACTTTGAAGTACAACTTTGAAGTGACAGACTTTGAAGTTGAGCATCTATCCATACCCTACTTTAAAGTTAAACTTCGAGGTAGGGTACTACTCCATTCCCGGGAATGGAATAAGGACTTCGAAGCTGGGCTCCCTTACTTCGAAGTAAGGGAAAATGTGTGTAGACTCTCTGCAGGTTACTTCGAAGTAGTGCCTAACTCTGAACTTAACTTCAAAGTTAGTTCCTAGTGCAGACACACCCTAGGGACTAATAATTATTTTGACATAAGATTGTATACCACTTTTTCACTGTTATAACCATCATGATAAGGATGGGGCAAGACCGGGGATGGGGGAATCGTTTTTCCTCATTGCTAATTTAATCTTGTTTCTGAAACAATTAATGAAAATTTCTTTCAGACCTGGTTTGTTATTTACTTTTTTAGCCACAGATATGTATGGGAATCAAACTGGGTTTCCAGTGAAATTAGTTACAATGTAAAGTCTCTAAATGAACAGAAACTTAATTATCCAACATATCCCTCGTGATATTTAGATAACTGAGCTCATGCATACTTGAAAGTTGTTGAATTATCACCATTCTCCATAATTTATCATTCATTCAGGTGAACAGCATTTAGGGTGGGTTATAAATTAGAGCAAATATCCTTGCTTACAGAAATATAATGCAAAAATCCAGCTGGTATTATAGTTACATAAATAATCCTTCTTTTAGATGGTAAGGCTAATGTGTCTTTCTAAAAGCTCTCCTCAATTTACTAATGGTCAGCAAAAGGAAAAAAAGCGTAACACCGGAATAAACCTTAAATTATAAGGTAGCCAATACATTCACACTGTAAAATATATCCAATACTTATATACTTAGAGCTCACGCCTACACTGGCCTGAGAACCCTGGCCCCGACCCAGAAAAACACTTCAACACTAACTAATTATTGGGACTACTTATGTACTTAAAGTTACGCATGTGCTTAAGTGCTTTGCTGGCTCAGCATCCCAGTGCTCAGCACTTTGCTTGATGACAGCCCTAGTCCACAGACTTATATTGATCCAGTTATCTATATATAGCACAATAGCTGCATGTTTATATAAGCACTGCATGAGGAGATCTTTACATTTTGTAGGCCCACCCATCTCCCCTGCACTGGAATCATCCTTCGGTAGCACAGAGCAAAGCCTCTTCCTTTACAAACACGAAGATGGCAGACCCTCCCTCTCTGAGTGATGTGAGGGGGCAGTTGGTATCAGTGCCCCCCTCGATGGATCAGGTGCACCCCTAGGTTTTAGCTGCTGGACCTGGGTGGCCTCATGCTACACCTTCCCCCAGTGGAATTTACTGGATTTAAATCTTTACAGACTAGCAGCAGTTTCAGCCATGTGCTACTCTAGTTTTACTGCAGTGTAACCCGGTTCATCACCTAATTATTTGAAGCCTAACTTGCACTCAGATAATAATCAGTTATAGAATTAATTATTCCCTTATAACTCTTGATGATGGCTTGATTCAGAATGTTGATCCTTCTAGGCTACCAAACTGACTCTCCAAACAATTTAGACACGCACCTAATGCTGATTCCATAACTGGCATTAGTTAGGGAAGTTCAAGAGTCTATTTTATGTCAAGCAAAATCTATCGAATGTCCCAATGGCTTAAAGTAAAGATCAGCAATACAGTAAACCCTGGATTTAATGGACTAATGGGGGGAAGGGGTGTCTGTTAATGCCAAACCTCTGGTATATTCAAATGGTTTTACTGTGTGATGATGCACTGACCTTCCCAGTTCATCATGCGCTCCTGGCCTCTGCCCCCCTTTCCTTCCCCTCTCCTGTCCCTTTCTTCCCCTTATGCCTCCATCTCCCTCTCCCAGTTACCAGGAGAGGAGCTGAATGCCAGCCTGGCTCCTTCCACCTCCTGCAGCTCTCAGCGCTGCGGCACCTCCAGGCCCTGGTTCTGAGCTGTCCGCATGAAGGTAGAGCATGACCGCCCCCAGCCTGCCAGCAGGCAGCAGCCTTCAACACCATAGCTGCTGCTCAGCACCATTGTAGGCAGCAGTGTCCGGGCGCCGACATGCTCCATGCACACGGAGCTGGGGGAGGAGAGCTCCTGCACCCCACCACAGCTTCTCCCCCGATCCTCTGGCCCCAGTGGCCTCAGCTGCTGTGGTGACCCTTGAAGGCCCACCAGCTCCAGCCACTTGGGCAGCTCCTCCAGCCCTAGCGGCAGCTCTGGTGAGCCTCCGGCATTTATTTAGAAGTTGGGGATGGGAGGGTTGGCAGGCAGTGTCTGTTATTTCCAAAGTCCATTATATCAAGGTGCATTATACTGAGGGTTTACTGTAGTGCCATCAACCTTCTGGACAGTTGCAGCCAATGGATATAGGAACTTTCAAATCAGGCTCAATGGCACAGGGTATCACAAAGGGGGCAGCTGTCCTAGGGATCAGTGATTTGAAACGGTCTGCGGCTCCCAGCCACGGCCACCACTACAGCAGAAAGGGCAGCAGCCAGAGCCTCAGGCCCTTTAAATCGCCGTTGGAGCTGTGGACAGTGCACACGAAGCAGCATTGAAGGGCTGCCTGAGGGAGCCTAGCCTCCAGACCTGCCCCTTACACCCAACACCAGCCCACCCACACCTTTCCCAGGGCCCTACACACTGTCAGCTGCCCTGTTTCAAATAAATTGTGTGACAGCTCATATTCAAAAAATTAAATGGCTGGCCCATTTTATTCCAATTAATCTAATTTGTAAGTTAACGTCAGACAAAGGCACTCCCCCACTGAGTACACGTCAAGCTAGAGACGGCTAGAAGACAAGCAACTGCTTCTCTGGCCCCAAACAAACAATATGACCACATTAAGGAGAAAGTCCACAAGTAGAAGTTGGGGCAGAAGAAGATGTCACCCAAATATTCACTCAGTCTGGCCCACTCAGGGACTTCTTTACTCACTCACTGAGTTTCACTTTCATACCACACATATACACCCAGTTTTCCCAGACCTTTCCTACAGTTTCTAGCTATCTTTCTTGGTGACGTCATCCATGGTAATGCCAGAGTGGGCCTGGCAAGTATTTAAAAGAAAAGTAATAGTAATAATCTCTCTCCTTTTCCCAGACTACAAGGTAAACAGCTGGATTAATCTGGAGTGTTTGTTTCATTGTCATTCTTACCTCAGAGCCACTTTGGCAGTTTGGATCCAGCTCCTGTGAAAGGTCTGTTTCCATGCTCATGAGCCCTCAGAGATGGTCAGTTCATGCCCTGGCTCCAGTGGAAGCCAATTATTAAACAGGTAGGGACGGTCTCCTGGAGAGCTTTGAATATCAAAACAAATTCATTTCAAATGGGACCCAGTGGGAGATATTCAATATGGAAAAGGGTCAGATGGCAGAGCACCACAATGTGTTCCTGGCTCACACAGTGCTAAGCAGTCACTGCTGTGTGAATGCAACCACTCGTTGCTACACATAGGCTGTGTCTACACTTGCCACCAACTCCGAAGGCAGCATGGTAATCAGGACCACAGGAGAGTACTAATGCCGTGCTGTGTGAATACACAGTGCTTCATTAGGCTAATTTTCCCCCGCATCAAACTTCAAAGTGCCGGCATGCATGTAGCCACTGGCACTTCGAAGTGCCCATGCTACTTTAAAGTTCCTTTACACCTCAAAATTTAGAGGCGTAAAGGGACTTCAAAGTAGTGAAGGGTAGGATAGGGTCATAATTCAAAATGATCTGGATAAATTGGAGAAATGGTCTGAGGTAAACAGGATGAAGTTTAATAAGGACAAATGCAAAGTGCTCCACTTGGGAAGGAACAATCAGTTTCACACATAAGTTACGTCTACACTTGCCCAAAACTTTGAAATGGCCATGCAAATGGCCATTTCGAAGTTTACTAATGAAGCACTGAAATACATATTCAGCAATTCCTAACAGCAGATAGGAATAAGGGGATTTCGAAGTTGCCAGGGTCCTTTCAAAAAGGAGCCCTGTCTGGACGAGCCACACAGTGGCGAGCTGTGTAAATTTAAAAGTGCTGTGGCTGCTGGCATTCTAATGAGGTGCTGAATCTGTAATTCAGCCCTTCATTAGTAAACTTCGAAATGGCCATTTGTATGGCCATTTCGAAGTTTAGGGCTAGTGTAGACATGGCCATAGAGAATGGGGAGAGACTGTCCAGGAATGACTACAGCAGAAAGGGATCTAGGGGTTATAGTGGACCACAAGTTAAATATGAGTCAACAGTGTGATGCTGTTGCAAAAAAAAGCAAACATGATTCTGGGATGCATTAACAGGTGTGTTGTGAACAAGACATGAGAAGTCATTCTTCCACCCTACTCTGCGCTGGTTAGGCCTCAGCTGGAGTATTGTGTCCAGTTCTGGGCACCGCAGTTCAAGAAAAATTT
Source organism: Carettochelys insculpta (assembly GCF_033958435.1). Taxonomy (NCBI): domain Eukaryota; kingdom Metazoa; phylum Chordata; order Testudines; family Carettochelyidae; genus Carettochelys; species Carettochelys insculpta. The sequence continues at coordinate 262,879,599 of NC_134138.1, forward strand.
GGAGAAATTAGAGAGGGTCCAGAAAAGAGAGACAAGAATGATTAAAGGGCTAGAGAATGTGACCTATGAAGAAAGGCTGAAAGAATTGGGCTTGTTAAGTTTGGAAAAGAGAAGATTGAAGGGGGACATGATAGCAGTTTTCAGGTATCTAAAAGGGTGTCATAAGGAGTTGGACCCTATCCTCCAAAGCAGTTGCAACCCCTCCCAGCTTGGTATCATCTGCAAACATAAAAAGCGTACCTTCTATGCCAATATCTAAATCGTTGATGAAGACATTGAACAGAACCAGTCCTAAAACAGACCCCTGCGGAACCCCACTTGTTATACTTTTCAAGCAGGATTGAGAACCATTAAGAACTACTCTCTGAGTATAGTTATCCAGCCAGTTATGCACCCACCTTATAGTGGCCTCATCTAAATTGTATTTACCTAGTTTTTTATAAGAATATCATGCGAGACCGTATCAAATGCTTTACTAAAGTCTAGGTATACCACATCTACCATTTCTCCCCATCCACAAGGCTTGTTATCCTATCAAAGAAGGCTATCAGATTGGTTTGACATGATTTGTTCTTTACAAACCCATGCTAGCTGTTCCCTATCACCTTACCATCTTCCAAGTGCTTGCAGATGATTTCTTTAATTACCTGCTCCATTATCTTTCCTGGCACAGATATAAAGCTGGCTGGCCTGTAGTTTCCTGGGTTATTCTTATTCCCCTTTTTATAGATGGGCACTATATTTGCCCTTTTCCAGTCTTCTGGAATCTCTCCTATCTCCCATGATTTTCCAAAAATGATAGCTAAAGGCTCAGCTACCTCCTCTATCAGCTCCTTGAGTATTCGAGGATGCATTTCATCAGGCCCTGGTGACTTAAAGATATCTAATTTTTCTAAGTGATTTTTAACGTGTTCTTTTTTTATTTCAACTTCTAACCCTACCCCTTTCCCACTAGCATTTCCTATGTTAGGCAATCCTTCATCAGACTTCTTAGTGAAGACCAAAACAAAGAAGTCATTAAGCATTAAGCATCTCTGCCATTTCCAAGTTTCCTGTTACTGTTTCTCCTTCCTCACTGAGCAATGGCCCTACCCTGTCCCTGGTCTTCCTCTTGTTTCTAATGTATTGATAAAAAGCCTTCTTGTTTCCCTTTATGTCTGTAGCTAGTTTGAGCTCATTTTGTGCCTTAGCCTTTCTAATCTTGCTCCTGCATTCTTGTGTTGTTTGCCTATACCCATCCTTTGTAATTTGTCTTTGTTTCCATTTGTTATATGATGCTTTTTTTTATTTTGAGATCATGTAAGACCTCCTGGTTAAGCCAACGCGGTCTTTTGCCATATTTTCTATCTTTCCTATGAAGCAGGATAGCTTGCTTTTGGGCCCTTAATAATGTCCCTTTGAAAAACGGCCAACTCTCCTCAGCTGTTTTTCCCCTCAGTTTTGCTTCCCATGGGACCTTACCTACCAGCTCTCTGAGTTTACCAAAATCTGCCCTCCTGAAATCCATTATCTCTATTTTGCTGTTTTCCCTTCTACCCTCCCTTAGAATTGTGAACTCTATGATTTCATGATCACTTTCACCCAAGCTGCCTTCCACTTTCAAATTCTCTACCAATTCCTCCCTATTTGTTAAAATCAAATCTAGAACAGCTTCCCCCCGGTAGCTTTTTCAACCTTTTGGAATAAAAAATTGTCTCCAATGCAATCCAAGAACTTACTGGATAGTCTGTGCCCTGCTATATGAGTTTCCCAACATATATCTGGATAGTTGAAGTCCCCCATCACCACCAAATCCTGGGCCTTGCATGACTTTGTTAGTTGTTTAAAAAAAGCCTCATCTACCTCTTCCACCTGGGTAGGCTGCCTGTAGTAGGCTCCTATGAGGACATCACCCTTGTTTTTTGCCCCTCTTAGTGTAACCCAGAGATTCTCAACATGTCCATCTCCTGCGTCCATCTCCATCTCCTCCACTAGAGAGACTGAACTTCTCTAATCTGGAACTCTCTTGCCTGGCAATATCCGGGACTTGGCATGATTTTAGTTAGCTGGATTTAGTTAGATTTTCATAATGTGGCCAAGTTTCCCACAGTCCCATAAAGTTTGTTTACAGCCAGCCAGTCCTGGCTCTCAGTGTTCTGTGCTGTTATTTAGCTGTAATTTACCCCAAATGTCTTCTAAGAGCCCAGTTAGCAGAAGAAGTGCTGTTAATGCTGTTAGACAATATTGACCTCCCATGATCCAGCAAATTCTCTCATCCAGCACCACTCATGTCCCAAGCTGGACGAAAGAGGTTCAACCTGTACATGGAAAGTAGTAATATTATAAAAATGTACAATATATATGTAATAATATATCATAATAATATGAAATGTATAATATGTCTTATAGATAATACTATGATTTTCATTGTTAAATATTTTAAGATAAATGTTGTAACAAAATGAACCAAAACAATACAGTCAGCATACAAATCAGGACATTATCGAAATGAAAGGAGGAAGATTAAACAATTTGTTTTCACTTTTTTACATCCAAAATTGCCTCAAACCTGACATGGTCTGGCTAAATATTTTGATTTTGAAGAATCTTTTCAACGGAAAATTGTTGCATCCAAATGTTTCAACCAGCTCTACTTGTGGCTACCCTCAGCCACTGGTTCCTCTTACACACACCCCTAACATTCTCACACAACTCCCTCCTAGTTCTCAGTGCTTTTAGGCTCAGGGAGCACCCTCCCTTTGTGAGGAGGCCCTAGGAAACCAAATATAGCATTGCTTGGGAGTGCATGGGCAGAGCTCCCAGAAACATGCTGAGTCCACAGATCCTCATAGCAACATCTGAGTAACACTGCCTTCCCCCCCATGCATGACCTATGAGAGAGGGGTGCAGTGGAAATGTTACAGGTATGGTTCCACTAGAAAATATGGAGAATATTAAAGCAGATTCACACTTAATATTTGTAACTTCACATTCAGGGGATCAGAGGTTCTCGAATGATAGATTGTATGATTTGTTTTGCATAAAGTGTCCTTGAGTTATGTATATTCATATTCATAAGACAATTTTCATAGAGCATGGGGAGTGACACTAGGCATTAAGGCTAGAAGGAACCATCGGGAACATTTAGTCTGACCTGAACATTGCAGACCACAGAACCTCAACCACCCACTCTTGTAATTAACCCATAACCTCTCGCTGAATTACTGAAGACCCCAAATGATTTAACGACTAGTATAAACCTGCAACTGGCCCACGCACTTGCTACAGAGGAAGCAAAAAAGAAAAAAGAAAAAACACGAGCATCTTGATCAATCTGTCCCAAGCAATGATTCCCGCTAAGGCCCAAACATGGCGATCAACAGGAGCATAAGCATTTTGCCAAGACTCCTGGGAAAGAAATCTCTGTAGTGATTCAGAGCCCTCTGCACCTAGTGCCCCATCACTAGATATTTTCTACCATCTGCCATCGTACCATCCCCCCATGAGCAGTCTCAAAGCCACTTAAGGTCCCACTGTGTCTCTTGGAAGACTATTGTAGAACTTCGTTCCTCATATAGTTAGAAACCTTTGCCTAATTTTGAGTCACACTTGAACTGTTTGAGTTTGGCTCCATCTGGGAAGTTGTAATATCTGTTTTCATATCGTTATTTCCATTAGCCACTCTGCCGCTACCCCAAGGCTACTCATTAACTTTATTAAAAACTGAGGCAAAGTATTCATTTAGGTGTTGGGCCAGTTTTAGTTTGATTTAGACTTTTGCTAATGCTTATACATTCAATTATAATGAAGTGCAGACCCATAAATAATTCTGGAATGGGACACTTGCCCATGCAGTCTACATCACATGGGCTGGTCTACAATGGCAGGAGCTGGAACAGGGCTTCAGCATGAGAAAGTCCACAAAGTAACTGAGGCTGCCATAGCACAGAGGAGCCACAGAGAGTGGGGGACAAGGACCATAGCTGATGAGGCAGTGGACTGCACAGGCTAGGAAATATGGCCAGGGCAGGAGGGGATGTGCTTCTTAGCTGTTATCACTCACTAAATCCTTAAGGAAGCAGCTCCCTATTGCACAGAAGAATCTTCAGGGGATGGCAGCAGCGGTAAAAATACCTACACTTCTTCAGAGCAAATATCCCCTGTGGCCAAGCCCTCACCACGAGGTGCAATTTACTGGAATGTCCCCAGCACAGTGAACCTGACCTGTGTTTTGATTTGCCCCTTGCATAAAAATTACCAGGACAAAGGACTCAGATTCAAAACAGCTCAATGTATAATATTTTTAAAACCAGAAATTCCCTGATCATCAGTTTTCTAACGCCTAATTCTGTTCCAGGAGAGTTAGCTTTTAGTCTTGTTCACTTATCACCCAGAAAAATGAAGAAGATCAATTAAAGTTTCCCCATGCACCCTTTTGGACAAATGGTTGCACTATTTTAATTAAGAATATGTATAGGACTGACAGAATTGATGTTTCTGACATGACAGACTTCTTCTGTGCTCAATTTTTTTTTTTAATCTTCCAGTCTCCGTAGTTTTGTTGGAATTAAGCTATTTGCACTGTGCTCTTGGGCAAATGATTCAATATACAGTCAGTCACTCCAATTATTACATTTTTATTATTTGTTGTTGCTGATTTTTGCCACGGTGACTAAAGGCTGCAATAGCAGTTCATGACCATTACAATGGTCATGATGGACGAATATCACTGAGGTCTCTGTGAAAAGGTAAGAAAATGGGCTAGATTTTGAAAGAGATGTAGCCTCCTAAGAATAGAGGTAGGTACCTTGTGGGATTTTCAACCATGTCTAGACATCTAACACCTATTAAAATCAATGGGAAATCAGTGGAAGTGAGACACCCTGGCCCAGCTCTCCCACAGGAATTAAATCTAGACAATAGGCACCTTGGAAATCTCAGTAGGTGCCAAGCTGCCTCGTTGGGTGACTAAATACCATTAACACTCTGGTCCAGTGAGCGCTTTCCTTTCATTTACACATCAGTGGTCTTTTTTTAAAATTAAGATCAACCATTTGGATCAGTGTTTCTCAACCTTTTTTTTCTAAGGTACCCCTCTTAAAAAAAATACCCCTTGACTTCTCTCACGTACACATAAGACCAGTTGAGAAACATGACCCTAAGGTAATCTGAGGTCTTGAAACAAGTGCCATTCAACCTTTCCAGATTACTGTACCCTTTTTGGAAGTACTTAAATTTCATCACAAGGCATATGAAGCAGCAGAGCCAAGTCATTGTCTGAATGAACTTTTAGATTGTACTGACTTCACTAGTGTTTTTTATGTAGCCTGTTGTAAAACTAGGCAAATATCTAGATGAGTTGACGTACCCCTGGAAGGCCTCGTTGTACTCCCAAAGATACTCATACCCCTGGATGAGAAACACTGATGTGGATGATGTAAGTCCCTATGATGGAGGAAAAGCCCTCTTTTACCTTGACCACACAGAACAGCACCCACTGACCCACACTGGGTTTTGTCAGGATACACAGTACGCAATGCGCTAATCGCTTCTGTCTTGGGGGCTGGGGTGAAGTGTGTGGTGGAGTGCCTTCCCTATAGCAAGCTCAGAAGGGCTTTGTTGTGGAAACACAAAATGGGGCTTGAGCACTGAAGCCAAAATTCAATGTGTAAAGGTCGGGCAGATGTACAGAGCAGGTATTCCATACGGAAAGGAATCAGTGACCAAATAAAAGATTCAAGGAAAAGATTCAAAGAAGTGGAGGTGGGGGCAGGGATTTCGGGGTCTCCTATGAGTAGTACACCAGGGAGCTAACGCCCCCACCCCCCCTCTTTTTTATAGTCCTCCCTTTACCTTGATTTCAGGGTGAGGAGATAGTGAGGTCCCAGCAGCAGGTTGGCTGTGGAGCAGGATGGGTAAGGGAGTGGGATGAGGGAAGCCCCTCGGATATATATTAAAATGTTTATGGAATCACCTGCACTGTATCCTTTTAGCCATGTCTACAAGTGCATGCTACTTCGAAGTAGCGGCATTAACTTCGAAATAGCGCCTGTCACGGCTACACGTGTTGGGCGCTATTTCGATGTTAACATCGACGTTAGGCGGCGAGACGTCGAAGCCGCTAACCCCATGAGGGGATGGGAATAGCGCCCTACTTCGAAGTTGAACGTCAAAGTAGGGCACGTGTAGACGATCTGCGTCCCGCAACATCGAAATAGTGGGGTCCGCCATGGTGGCCATCAGCTGAGGGGTTGAGAGACGCTCTCTCCAGCCCCTGCGGGGCTCTATGGTCACCGTGTGCAGCAGCCCTTACCCAGGGCTTCTGGCTGCTGCTGCAGCAGCTGGGGATCCATGCTGCATGCACAGGGTCTGCAACCAGTTGTCGGCTCTGTGGATCTTGTGTTGTTTAGTGCAAGTGTGTCTGGGAGGGGCCCTTTAAGGGAGCGGCTTGCTGTTGAGTCCGCCCTGTGACCTTGTCTGCAGCTGTGCCTGGCACCCTTATTTCGATGTGTGCTACTTTGGTGTGTAGACGTTCCCTCTCAGCGCCTATTTCGATGTGGTGCTGTGCAACATCGATGTTGAACGTCAACGTTGCCAGCCCTGGAGGACGTGTAGACGTTATTCATCGAAATAGCCTATTTTGATGTTGCTACATTGAAATAAGCTACTTCGATGTAGGCTTCACGTGTAGACATAGCTTTTATCTGCTGGGCAAGTTGCAACCTAATTAAACCATATCCAATGTGTTCTTTCCTTCATCCAGTATAGTTGGAGATATGCACAGGGTTTAAAGGAATGAACTGGCTTCCACATCACCTGCTTTTACAGTAGTCTGTTTGTATGCATTAATAGTCCTACTTTTATCACTCACTTATATGTCAGCTCTCATATGCAGTAGCCTGCTAATGTCATAGGCAGGCTTGGCAGAAGTCAATTTTTAGAAAATCTGAAGAAGTGGTTCTTTCTCGTGAGAGCTCATGACCTAATGTATTTATTAGTCTTTAATGTGCTACTGGACTGTGTCTCAATTTTTAGGTTTTTTTTATCATTTCAACAAGTAATATCCGTGTTTGTTTTAAGCCCTTTTAAAAATCATTAATTTAAATGTTCATAGTTGTAAAAATTACAGATTGTAAGTAATGTTTCTGTTATTTCAATTTTTATAATTGCTGGAATTAATTTAATTATTTCATGACAGAGGTTGCAGAGGTTCTTAAACTAAGCTTTAGAACCATTAAGGCATGCATTGTCAACATTATGTGTGAAAATATACAAAGTAACTATGCTTAATGCAGACTAGAAAGTTCTCAGACATCATTTTTATCTTGTCTATCTGCAAATTTTTATTATTGATGGAATTTTTCTTGCTTCTTGTGTGTGCAGTGAAATGAATATTTACCAACATTTATGGTTAATAACCTAAACCTTTCAATCCTGTCTTTATAGATATAAAAGCTTATTGGAAGTTTTTTCAGTTCCCTATCATACAATAGGTATTCATAAACATATTTGCACTTGCTGCTTTTCCATGTTCTCTGATTTTATTGTGCCTGTCCAGACACTTTGTTGGTCCTTCACTGATATTAATATCAATATTTTCTTCTTCGGATCTGTTGAACACTAGTCAGTAGCCAGAAAATACTAAATCCAGATTCTTGCACATTTGTATTCTCACAACTACTGCAGATGAAGACATAGACAATGTTTTCTAATTTCCAATGATAGTAGTACAGAAGGAAATTCGATTCTCACTGAGGGTTTTCTGGGTACTCCTTTTGCCTATCTTTCAGCCGTTATGGAGATGACTGTAAGGACACAAGGAAGGCAGAACACTCACAATCTTCCGGAGGTCCCCAAGACTAAAGGAAAAAAGACGAAGAATTTCAAAGCCAGCCTTTTTTTTTTATACATATAACATGTTTAATATAACAGCCCTTCCTGCACCATCAAAAAGCCCAGTCCAGCTCCCATTGACTTGAATAGAAATCTTTGGCTTTTTTAAATCTGCAACACACTGTCCAGTCGACTTTTGCCTTCTACTTTCCCAAATACCAATATTCCTGGTTTTTCGGTTCCTCTCTTCTGATAGCTCCCAACAGCATTGTAGTCTTCCATTAGGGCTATGTCTACACTAGGATGCCACGTCGAAGTCGGCTATTTTGAAGTAACAACATCAAAATAGGCAACTTCAGTGTGTGTTCTCCATACATCCTCCGGGGCTGGTGCCGTCAATGTTCAACATTGAAGCAGCGATGGGGAACATGGAAAGGGGCCACACTGGAAGGAAAAGCAGAGCATCCACACACAAAAGCACCCCCCTTCGAAATAAGGGGCCAAGAAAGCCCGCAGACGGGGCCGCAGGACAGACTAGCCCTTCCAGGGCAACAGCATGCCGGTCCCTTAAAAGTCCCCTCCCAGACACACTCGGCCTGCACTGCACAAGCCCTGCATTGGTGACACAAGCCTCACAGACCTCGAGCCCTCAGCCATGGACATCCAGCAGCTCCTGGCAGGGGACCCCTCCCCAGGGGCACAAGGGGATACCCCAGACCATCAGGCCCTCCTGCTCCCCCTGCCCCGCTGGGTGCCCTGCCGGCTCTGGAGCTACCCCTCCAGCACCGAGTGGTGGGAGCACCAGTGGCTGCAGAATTTCCACATGTGCCAGCAGACCTTCATGGAGCTCTGCCAGTGGCTCACCCCTGCCCTGAGGCACCAGGACACCAGGATGTGGTACTCCCTCACCGTCATGAAGAGAGTTACAATAGCTGTCTGGAGGCTGGCCACTCCAGACAGCTACCGCTCTGTGGGCCATCAGTTTGGCATTGGCAACGCCACTGTCGGGGCTGTCATGATGGAGGTAAGAAGGAGACCTGGGCCTGCACCCACTGGGGGTTGGGGAGCCTGGGAGGGGGGTCCGTGTGGGGGGGGAGGGCACACTCTGCATACCCTCATGGGCGCCCATGTTCCCTCCCCGCAGGTGGTGCTTGTGCTCAATGCCCTGCTGCTGCAGAGGGTCATCTGAGTTGGGGACCTGGACATGGCCATTGCAGGATTTGCTGCCATGGAATTCCCTAACTGCTTCGGGGCCTCGATGGGTCCCACATCCCCATGTGTGCCCTGGACCATGGTGGCTGGCACAGTATCAACAGGAAGGGCTACTCTGTGGTCCTGCAGGCCATGGGGGACAACCATGGCCACTTCCAGGACGCATATGTGGGCTGGCCTGACTGTACCCATGACATTTGTGTGTTCCGCAGTTCGGGACTATGCCGCCAGCTGGAGGCGGGGACCAACTTTCCCCAGAGGAAGATCCCTCTGGAGGACACCACCATACCCCTCTGCCTTGTGGCGGATGTGGCCTACCCCTCCAGCCCTGCCTTATGTGCCCCTACACGGGCCACCTCGATGCCAGCCAGGAGCGCTACAACACCCGACTGAACCACACTCACCAAGTAGTTGAGCAGGCCATCACATGCTGAAGGGCTGGTGGTGTTGCCTCCTGCCTGCCTGGATGTGGGCCTCCCAAACATTCCCCAGGTTGTGGGTGGCTGCTGCATACTCCACAACCTGGTGGAAAGCAAGGGGGAAGCCTTCATGTAAGGCTGGGTGCTGGAGTCCAGAACAGGCTACACCCAACCAGCTGCTGCCCCTAGCCACCAGGCCCACCGGGATGGAGTCTGGGTCCGGGAGGCCCTGTGGGAGTACTTTGACCAGGGGGCCTAGTGAGCAGCACCCAGGCCATCCCTGGTGGGGCCCCTGCACACTGCCCCTAGCACCCGCACACTGCCCCCAACAAAAGCACACGGGACATGGGGTTTTTGAAAAATAAAACTGCTTCATTGCTAAATAACCAAAAACCTCGCCTCTGTGCATATAAAACTAATAACAAACAGCATTATAAAAAATAACTATATACAGGGAAAGGCAACTATATACACGGGGGAGACGTGGCCAGGCCAGCCATTTGCCCATCATTCTGAGGCAGGGGTGGATGGGCATGACCCCCGCCGTGTCCAGGTGGCTGGTTCCCCCACCGCCAGCCAGGGTCCCCGACGAGGCTGGCTGAGGGCCGGGAGGATGGGGAGGTATGGCCGGGGCAGGTCCTCAGCCAGATTGTCGGCCCCAGTGGGCTCCTGCCCTGCAGAACTGGCAGGTGAAGCAGCAGAAGGAACGTCAGGTGGGGGCAGCAGGCGGGACATGAAGCAGGGGCGGCAGGCGGGACATCAGGCAGGGCGGCAGGGAGGGCAGCATGGAGGGCAATGGGGGCGGGGCAGCCGGGCCACCAGCTCCTCATAGGTGGAGGCCACGCAATTGAAGGTGAGCATAAAGTCCTGCCAGGACTCCCAGTGCCAGGCAGCCTCCCACTTCTCGATGTCTGTCTGGCACTGGAGGGCAGCGGCCACCTTGGGATCATGGGTGGTGTGCCTCTGGCCCTGGGGGGGGTGGGCCCATCCCGGCACTGGTGGTGCTCCCGGGCAGTGATGGTCCAGGGACCTCGGGGGGCTGTCCAGGATCATAGATGGTGCCATGATGGTGCGGCTGCGGAAACAGGGGGGGAAGGTGGAAGGGAGGCCGTGAGTACCAAGCCCTGACCCGTGACCCACCCCCCAATGGACTTCTGGTCCCCATCCCCCATCAGTGCCTGCAGTGGCCCTGTGGGTGGCCCCTTCCAGTGGTCTGCCTCTTCCCACCTCCCACTGGGGGCGGGGCACTGTCCATGGGTGAGGGTGCTGATGGGCACTGGTGGTTGTGGCACCACCCCGGGCCATGGTCTGCCAAGGCCCTGGCAGGCTGGGGTCTGCTGGGAATGTGGGGGGGGGCCCCCAGTCACATGATGCCCCTGCCCCATGCCCTGTGGGTGTGTGCCCTGTGGGGTACATACCTGACAGTCCACCACCCTGGTCAGGGGAGGCCCATCAGCTGGAGGCCCGTCTGGAGCTGTGGGAGGGGATGTCCAGCACCAGCTCCCACTCCTCGCTGGACCACTCCATGGCCTGTGTAGATGGTCCTGGCTCTGTCCCTGGGGCTACAGGGCTGGGCTCCGGACCCGACTGTGGCTCTGAGGCCTGCTGGGGCTCCTCGGCTGTGGTGTCAAGGGTGGCCGGGGGTGGGGAGGAGGTGTCTTGGGGCCCAGGATAGCCCTGAGCTCCCGGTAAAAGGGGCAAGTGGTGGGGGCAGCCCCAGACCAGCTGGCCAAGTCCCGGGCCCAGGTGTAACCCTGCCACAACTCCTTGACCTTACTCCTGACATGGTCAGGAATGTGGGCAGGGTGACCCCAGGTGGCCAGGCCCTCAGCCACCCAGGCGAACACCTCCACTTTCTGCTGCTTGCTCCCCATTATGTGGAGCACTTCCTCCTCACCCCAGAGCCCCAGCAGGGCATGGAGCTCAGAGTTGGTCCAGGAGGGTCCATGCTTCCTGCACCGCTGGCTGGAGGCCTGGGATCCCTGGGATGGCCCAGGAGGGGAGCCCTGGGGGTGCTTGGGGGGCTAGTTTGCTGCCATCATTGTCTCTGGGCCATGCAGGAGCACCTCGTGGCACAGCTGCTGCCTGCACGGTCTCACTTCCTGCTACGGGGTTTCCAGGTCCGTGTGGTTTTAAGAACCACTAGACGCAGACACCATAGAGCCCCGCAGGGGCTGGACAGCACGTCTCCACCTAACAGCTGATTGCTGCCACGGCAGACCCCACTATTTCAAAGTAGCGGGATGCAGAACGTCTACATGCATCCTACGTCGTTGTTAGACGTTGATGTAGGGTACTATTCCCATCTTCTGATAGGAATAGCGATTTCAATGTCTCACTGTCTAATTTCGATTTCAACTTTGAAGTAGCATGTGCCGTGTCTAGACATGGCGTGCTCTATTTCAAAGTTGGGCTTGCTACTTCGACGCTGCATTCTAGTATAGACACACCTTAGATGTCTAGCCATTAGGTGTGGCTTGAGGAGTTGTATGAAGTTTTAATCTTGTATCTCCTTCCTCCGCTCATTCCCAAGAACACCTAACAAGAGTACTAGAACAAGAAGTTAAAACTGCAAGATAATTTGCTCCTTGAAAACTGCAGTTGCCCTGTCACCTCTGAAATAGCATAGACATAATAATCTCAGAGACTTCTGCATTTTGTAGACACAAAAAACAAACCTTCCATCTGAAGGAAAACTAGCCAGGAAATACTTGTAAGAGCCATTGAATATGTCTAAAATAAGAAAGTCTGGTATCAATATGTACAACCTATCTGATGTCAAGGTATTATGGAATGGATCCACAGACCACAGCAATAGCATTGTATTATATAGCCAAAAAATAAAAATAAAAAAGAGAGAGAAAAAGAAATTTAGAGGCATTAAGACTCCATTATATACAAAGAGGAAATGTTAAAATTCATAAGGGTGGAAGTAAAGAATACTGTATTCCTGGCACAATTGCAATTACTCAGAGACAAGAAAAATAGAAGAAAATCAATGTGAATCCCTGAGAGGCTGCTCAAAGACCTGTTGGTAAAAAATCCCTTCCTGGATATGAAAAAGAAATGACAATGGAATGAACTTTCAAGTCCAAAACAATATGTTCCAGAAAATAATAGTATTTAGCTCTTATAATGCATTTTTCCTCAATAGATCTTAAAGTACTTTACAGAGGAGGTCAAGATCATTAGATCCCTTTTACAGAAGGAGAAATTGAGGTGTGTGGAGGTGAAGTAACTTGCTCAAGATCAACCAGCAGGCAAATAGCAGAAAAGGGTATAGAGCCCAATTTTTCTGAGTCCCTGTCTAGCACGCTATCCACTCATCAACACTGCTTCCCTATTCATCATGTACAAAATGCTACTCAGGCACACACACATCAGGTAAATGTATGCGGTTCTGGTTGTATGTACCCATCTCCATGTTTACACGTGCATGCACAATGGCTGTGCACTTATTTACAATCACACCTGTTCAGTTGTGTTTGGAAAATCTGGATATAGGAATATGCAGAAAAATTGATTGTATACAGGTCTGCCATTGGGGCACGGGGAGGAGGAAGAGGGCAATTGCTCCATGGCACGGCATTTCGAAGGGGCCCATAGCTGTGACTGCCACTGCTACTACTTGGGCAGTGGTGGTGGCCGGAGTGCCAGGACCCTTGGAAGTGCTGCAGAATCATAGAATCATAGAATGCTAGGACCTGAAGGGACCTTGAGGACGAAGTACTGTCTAGACCATCCCTGGTAGACATTTATCTAACCTGTTCTTAAATGTCTCCAGCAATGGAGATTCCACAACCTCCCTTGGCAATTTATTCCAGTGTTTGACCACCCTGACAGTTAGGAACTTTTTCCTAATGTCCAACCTAAACCTCCCTTGCTGCAGTTTAAGCCCATTGCTTCTTGTTCTATCCTCAGAGGCCGAGGAGAACAAGTTTTCTCCCTCTTCCTTATGACACCCTTTTAGATACCTGAAAATCACTATTATGTCCCCCGTCAATCTTCTTTTTTCCAAACTAAACAAGCCCAATTCTTTCAGCCTTTCTTCATAGGTTGTGTTCTCTAGACCATTGATCATTCTTGCTGCTCAGCTGCTTCACATGGCTGTGAGGGCAGGGATGCGGGGCCCAGCATCGTGGTCCCAGTGGCACTAAGGCATAACTGCTCTAGGCCATGCCCCTTTGGCCCTTGACTCTGCCTGGGGCATGGAGTTGGACCTGCGTCCCACATGGCCTCAGGACCTATGGACGCTATTGTCCCCACAGAATACATACATGTCAGAAAGGTCAGTTATTATGCATCATCTTAGGGTTTTAAGAGAGTTGTCTAATGAGGAAGAACTGGTTTGCTGAAGTGATGCTAAGAATATCAAAGACAGCTTGTAGCTCAGACTGACATTACCCTGTGAGCAACCACATTTTGATATTTAAGCTTGTACATTCCTCAAGACAGTCAAATTTCTTGGCATTGTCAAAAAACCATGCCATGCCCTTGATGAAAGCTGCTGTCAGTCAACACCAGGGCTTGCCTTTTGAATAGCCATACTTGATCTCAAAAACTCTCACCCAAACAGCATGATAGGCTGAATCAGCTCCTCTCATTTTCTCTCAACCTTGGAGGAGCCTGTCATCAAAGTAAAGAGATTAAAAAGAGAATCACAACAACTCTAATGTCAGATTTGACAGAGGAAGGTGTAGTCAAGCTGCTTTAAACAGTTCTCCTCTCTACATATCAAGTGATAACCTGGCACAGTGACAAGTTCTCACTGCACTGATTTGTACAAAGAAAGAAGAAAATTGCCACAGTCAGTGTGTCACTATGGACTCACCCTTTGCTGGACCTTAGAAACAAGTGAGCAGAGAAGACATTAATGAAACTTTATCATAATAGCACAGCTTTCATATTGGTTCTTGCAAAAATCAAGGTGAAGAGCCCATAATAAAACATTAAGGGTGCATCTACACTAGCCAGCTACTTCGAAGTAGCCGGCACAATGTCAAAATAGCATGCGTCGCATCTACACGCGCCGTGTGCTATTTCGATGTTGAAATTGACGTTAGGCAGTGAGATGTCGAAATCGCTATTCCCATCCGAAGATTCAATTGTTGAAGTAGGGCGTGTGTAGACGATCTGTGTCCTGCTACTTCGAAATAGCAGGGTCGTCCATGGTAGCCATCAGCTGAGGGGTTGAGAGACGCTCTGTCCAGCCCCTGCGGGCTTTAAGGTCACCTCATGCAGCAGCCCTTAGCCCAGGGCTTCTGGCTGCTGCTGCTGCAGCTGGGGGTCCATGCTGCATGTGCAGGTCTGCAACTGGTTGTCAGCTCTGTGGATCTCGTGCTGTGCTGGGCAAGTGTGTCTGGGAGGGGCCCTTTAAGGGAGTGGCTTGGGGCTTTGCTGGCCCCTTATTTCGACAGGGAGCGCTTGTGTGTGTGGATGCTCCTCATTTCCTTCCAGGGTGGCTCCTTTCGATGTTCCCCATTGCTACTTCAATGTGGAACATTGACAGCACCGGCCATGGAAGACATGTAGACGATACACATCGAAGTAGCCTATTTCGATGTCTTTACTTCGAAATAGGCTACTTCGACGTCGTGTGCTAGTGTAGACATAGCCTAAATGTAATCACCCTAATAAACAGTTAGCTCAAGTTGCTAAGTAAACAGGCTTCAGTAGGCCATATCCTGAATTCCTTATTCAGACCAGTTGCTAAGTAGTGCCAGATTAGGTCCAAAGACAACTAGCTAATGAGAAACTTTCAATAGCTTATTCATCATAGCTAACACTCCAATTCCAAAACCTGGAGAAGAGTGAAAAGAATTGGCCCCACAAGTTGTATATGCAACAGAATTATGATATATTGTCAATGCAACTGTTAATTCATTCATAGTATCTATGATTATAGGTCCTATATGTGGCCCTTTGCCACAGTCACATTTCTGGAATACCTGCAGTTTTAAACACTACATCTTGCATTTATGTATCATATTTCATCTGGGAATTAACAATGCTGTACAAATGTTAATTCTCACAACTCCATCATCAATAGGCAGGCTGTCATACCAATTTTACATGTGGATAAACCAAGGCACTGAATATTCTTAGGCCCAAATTTTAGGAGGTGCAAAACATGCTGAGTTCCTCTTGGTCTGAAGGATAGTTGATGGCACCCAAGGTAAGGAATTTGACAACTGCTGCTCAGTGAATCATGGCCAGTGTTAGCCATTTTGGTTCCCAATCCATAGTTCTAATGCCAGGACTACACATGCGCCTGCAAAATTCTCTGAGAGAGTAGTCACTGCTAGGTTTGTATTTCAGAAGAGCGTCGTGTAGCTTTTTGAAATCAAAGATATCCTATCTCTGAGCACCTTAAGTGATCAGGAAAGACAATACATTTAATTCCATAAAAGCTACAAAGGGAGAGAAAGAAAGCTCATGATGAGCAGAAAAGGTCTGAGATGTAATGCTTTTTCCATATCACTGAAATGAAAGCAGACTTCTAACAGAGGGCTGTGCTTCTGTTGGAACACACAGTAGCAGAAAGTAATGGGTGCATTTTCAGTTTTTTCGTAAGTAAACCCATTTCCAAAGTTTAATACACAAAAATGGCATATGGGCTCAACAAACAAGTCTTTTTACAGTATTTCAGAGAGTGAGGGTTATTTCCTGTCATTGTTTTTTAAGATGCAAAAGAGAAAGCTGCTGAAAAATAACAAAATGTTATGGCTGAGCTTTATAAGGAGCCCACAAGTAGTTGAATGCCAATATTTGTGAAAGACTCTAGGTCAGTCAGATGTCCAGCTCTCACTGACTTACAATGGGCTATGCGCTTTACTTCTTTAGGCCTGGCCTACACGCAGATTTTTATGGTGGTAGAACTAATATGTTTGAAGTCAGGTACATAATAAGAGGTAAAATTGGTTTTAGATACGCAAATACTGCTACGAGAATTGCATGATTGGAGTCGATTTTTGCTGCCATTCGTACAAGGGGTTGACAAGAGAAACTCTCCCATTAACTTGCTTAGTCCTCCTGGCTGCCAGGAGCACCAGGATCGACAGCACTGCTATGACAGTTCAATTTAGTGCATGTTCACTAGGGTCTCATTCTGAACTCAGTTTGTCTTTTCAGTGTAGATATAAACACTGCTCTGGTTTGTCATCTGCTTTTAAAAGAACATTTTCTTCATTTTTAGACTAACTTGAATGTGTAAAAGGTGCAAAATTCTGATTAGTGCCTGAAGACAAGAGAATTGGAGCCATAGACCGGTGTAACATCTTCTGAGGAAGCAGTTTTAATATTCCCATGTATTCCAGATTATACCTGTTGTGTAATGAGAGCTATGGGATGGGATCAACCCCCAGCCCATTATCTCAACTAATTATAGGAATCTCCAGGATGAGACCTCTGTGTTGATACTATTACCAAGTTAGGGAGCACTCATACAGATATGCAGCCCGTGACCCAAGGCCCCTACATCAGGTCAAGTTGTACACACTGCTGCTCCTGAGCTACAAGGCCTGGAGGATTACTTCTCAACATTTAAGGTGCCAGAATAGGGGTGACCTGCTTCTATCCCATACTCGTATTATAGTCTGCTTGTTTGCTGACAAATGACTTCGTGCACTCACACAATATTGTAAATGTTTCTGTACTTTAATATTATTTTAATTTTTCTTTTATTTTACAAATGTTACACACACTTAATTACAAAAGTATTACCATTCCTAGTATTATAATTATTATTACCCCTTATAAAAATAATTATGCACCTGGAAAGGAGGAAAGACTGCCAAAGCACCAACGCCTTGTTCCTCACAGACTTCCCAGACTAGAAATCATGTAACATACAGAGGCTTGGCAGAATTTGATTTTTTGATTAATACTGCTGTTTTATTGTTTAAGTGTTTTTTCCCTATTTTTATTGATTTACATTTTCACAGTTGCACAAAAAATTAACATTTTTTTATTTTTATTTGTTTAAATTTTCTCAGTCACAGGAAATAGTGGGCAGGTCAGACAATAATTATTTAATGACTGTATATGTTAAGATTCAGAAAGTTTACATGTATTAAAACATACTGTCAACATCATATGTCAAAGATTTGGCTTAAATCACACACTAACAAATTCTCAACCAGCAGTTTTCTGACTTAGGCTATAGGTAAATATCTATTTTCATTGATGTAAATAGTTTTACACAGTTTGTTCATGTACAGTGAAATTGACATTTGTGGGCATTTCTCTACAAAAATCTAATTCTTATTAGGCTAAATAGCAAATAAGTTTTATGATCATGGGATCGATAACAAACATTCGTGTTCAGCTTCCACCATTTGGAATTTGATTTGGCAAGTTTAAATGGGCCTCCAACTTCCTGATACATTATGACTGTGTCTACACTAGCCTACTCCTTTCAGAGGGGCATGGTAATGAGGGAGTTTGGAAGATGCTAATGATGCACTGGCATGAATATGCGGTGCCTCATGAGCATAATGGTGGCCACGCATAATTTGAAAGTGCCACTTTTGGAACTCACTCTGCCCGTGCAGACGGGGGCCTTTTGAAAGGGTCCCCTGACTTCAAAAGCCGCTTCTTCTTAAAACCAAATAGGAAGAAGGGACTTTTGAAGTCCGGGGGGGGGAGGTCCTTTCAAAAGGCCCCCATCTACACTGACAGGCACATTCCAAAAGTGGCACTTTCAAATTGCACACAGCCACTAGTATGCTAATGAGGGTCTGCATATTCATGTTGGTGCCTCATTAGTATGTTCTGAACTTCCTCATCGCCATGCTGGTGTAGACACAGCCTATGAAGAATTCTCAGGATTGGGTGTAGGATAGTCAAGTCAGGGTCCTTAATCCAATCTCTTGTGACAGATAGGGAATGACAGTTCAATTGTTCTGTTTTAGATAAGTCCCCTGATGCAACACTGCATATGCCCAGGTAAACAAAAATCTAAAGGCGGGGGGGTATGTGTATAGCTGTGAATTTTCACAATTTTCTAGCTCCTGAGCTAGCTAGCAAAAGACTGAATTTTTCCAGGTTTCCCACTCTAACTTTACAGTCCTAGCTAGAATATATAACACCATTAAGTGCAAGATGAACAGTAAACTTAATAGTATCTTTGTTAGATAATATCTGCTCCTTCCTATGTAACCTGTAGCAGATCTGGTACATGGATTTCCCTATGAATAAGGATAGGTAAAACAGTCCCTTTGTTACCAGCCGCAGACTCCCATTCCTGCCATCCTGTTTTAACAAACCCTTTATCTGCTGAGAGATAAGTGTGAACAAGGATATCAACACTCTCTTGGATAAATTCTACATCTGACCTGTGAAATTCAGGTCATTTAGCAAGTATGAAACATAATACATCCTAAGACCCTGAGAAGAAAGGTTATTCCTAATGTGACATGCAGCAAAGCCACAGGAAGCTGTTTAAATATTATTCCAGCAATTATTTAGTATTAGTCCCATAGTGGATTTTTACCTTAAGCTTCTGAATTTGAACCACAATTATCTCATCTTCAATGCAATTAAAAAGGGCATTCCATTTACCCTGCCCCAAAGTTCCAGCTCCCACTCACTCCATCCCCATCTCTCCATTACTCCTCCCCCTCACTCTCACCGGGCTGGGGTGGGGAGCTGGGGTGCAGAAGAGGATAAGGGCTCTGTGCGGAGCTGCAGGCACCAGGATGGGCCAAAATTAGGGGTTCAGGATGCAGGAAAGGGCTCCAGGATGGGGCAGGGTGATTTGTGATGCTGGAGGCTATAAGAGGGCAGGAGGCTGGGGGTGCAGCCTCTGGGGTGGGGGCAGGGAAGAGGGCTCAGGCTCAGGGCTAGGACAGTGATCAGATGTAGTCTCTGGCAGAGAAGCACTTACCTCAGATGTTTTCCAGAAGCAGCCAGCATGACTGGCTTCCAGGCAGAGGGGTCAAGGAGCTATGAGCACTCCCCATGTCTGCAAGTGCTGTCATGAACCTCTTACTTGCCTCAGTTCCTGGCCAATGGGTGCTGCACAGCCAGTGCTCGAGTGGTGCAGTGTGCAGAGCCCACTGGCTGCCTAAGAGTCAGATATACCAGCCACTTCCAAGAGCTGTGCAGAGCAAGGACATCCAGGGAGCCTGCCTTAGCCCCACTGCTGCCAACTGGGCATTTAACAAAGCTGCCAGGGCTCCATTTTGACTGGGCAGAAGAACCAGATACCTGGAAACCCGAAATGTGATACGTGCAAGTGTCCATGAAGGAATAGCCTGAGGCCAACGTGCTTATTTTCATTTGTTGAAGCCAGACCTCCACAAGGAAAACGTTCATGCATTAGCTACCAAACTTGATACACATGCCCTTGGAGATTGCATTTCTGGTGCCCTGCTCACCATTGCCATGTATTTTGTACAGAGTGAACCATTCTGGCACACTCATGATCTACACCCACCTTCCACTGGCGTGAATGTTTACACAAAGCATTGGACATCAATGAATCAGGCTTGCGCTTCTTTGTTGGGACACATGAAAGACACAAGTCAGGTTCTGGCTGAGAGAACTTTCAAAGCCAGGTGCACTGCTCTTAAAACCTCAAGACGTTAGAACCACAAATCCAAACTGACTGGCATTTGGAACTGCTTCACACAAAACTACTTTCCTGCCACCCACTCTCCAGACACGCTCAGGTGCTGGCATTTTCACCCAGACTAATTAACAAATACTGTGGAAACAAAATCACGTGGCCTTCCCATGGAGCTCAGGAAGCTCCTAAATTGCTGCAGAGTACAGCAACATAATTCATAAAATCCTGGCTGGACTTGCAGCAGTCACTTTATAACACCAATTTAAGCGAAACAAACAACGTGGAAATGCAACACAAATGGGATAATTATTCTAGTTGATGTAAAAATAAAGTTACACTAATGCTAAATCACTGGCCCAAGTCCACTGACTCTCAACCACTTCCCAGAGCCACAACTGTGCCCAGCACATCCACATGCCATGCACATTTTATTTCAAGTTAGCGTTTTCTTAAGCAGCTCTTCATGCAACTTCTATGGGGAAGCAGCCCTTTAGAAGGCCCCAGCGTACTCCAGGAAGGAGGGATTCAGTGGCAGGAGGGTGTGCATGGTTGGGATTCCAGCTTGCTCGAGGACAGCGGTGTTGGTCACTCTGTCCTTCCATGATATTCCAAGGATGCGCCTGAGGCAGCGCAAGTGGAAGATGTTCAGCCTCTTTTCCTGGTGGGCATACAGGGTCCAAGTCTCCCTGCCATAAAGGAGGGTGCTGAGGATGCAGGATCTGTAGACTTGCATTTTGGTGTGAGTGTACAGCTTGTTGTTATTCCACACTGTCTTGCTGAGTCTGGACAGAGTTGTGGCCGCTTTTCCGATCCTCCTATTTAGCTCAGTGTCCAACAACAGGGTGTCAGTGATGGTGGACTCGAGGTAAACAAACTAGACCTCTTCCCAATTGCACCTGTCACCTACAAGGACGCAATCTTGGCCCCTGGACAGCAGCAGTGAATGTGGTAAAAACCTTAGAGGCCTGGTTAGCCCTGTGAAGGGATGACAACACGTTAGAGGGAGCTGAGATTATGAGGACAACAGGCTGGGAGCTGCAGATTCAGCACTCGGGAGTGGGGATGGAGCAGCATGCCTGCAGAGCTGCCTGGCCATGTCTCTGCCAGCAGCACTAAGTGCCCCTCCCACACCCCAAGTCTCCCCTCAGACCCAACCCCCCCTCAGAGTTCACCCCCCCACCCCTGCTCCTATCTAGCCGCACCATAAATTGGACTTTCTGTGCAGATGAGAAAAGCCAGTGTAGTGGACTTGCTGGTTTGTGAAGTGCTGGATGAAAGAGCATTTACTGTGTGTCCTTTGTTACTGGTGCTATTTTGGAACTCAAGCAAATTCCAAAAAGGTGCAGAGTTTCTCGGTGGCCAAGAAAACAAAACTTTCCACTTCAGGATTGTGTTCTGCTGTTGCAGAACATAAAACTGTCCATACTGGCTCAGAGCAATGGCCCACCCCGCCCACTGTCCAGTCTTCCAGCAGTGGCTAGTGCCAGGTGTGTAAGAGGGAACGGACAGAACAGGTCAGTTATCAAATGGTCCACCCCCTGTCATCCAGTCCCAGGTTCAGACACTCGGACATTTAGGGACATGCAGAGCACTGAGTTGCTTCTCTTACCACCTTGATTAATAGCCATTGATGGACTTGTCCTCCAGGACCATATCTAATCCTTTGCCGAACTCAGTCATGCTGCTGTCCTTCACACCACCCCTCATTGACTGTGTGTTGCACAGAGCAGCATTTTCTATGGTTAGTTTTAAATCTGCTGCCTATAAATTTCACGGGGTGAAAGGGTAAATAACACTTCCTTATTCATTTTCTCCACACCATTTATGACTTTATAGACCTCTTTTTAATCCTTCCCATACAAAAACGGACCTATACCATGAATAAATGTTAATCCTTCTCTATCATTTTTTTCCAGTTCTAATGTGACTTTTTTGAGATGGAAAACTGGAATTGTATGCAGTATTCGAGGTGTGGGCATACCGTGGATTTATATAATGGCATTACAAGATTTCTGTCTTATTACCTCTCCCTTTCCTAACGGCCTAATGGTTCCTTACATTCTGTTAGCTTTCCTGACTTCTGCTGGATATAGGAATATCTGAATTCTGCCATGCATTGAGTGGGAATTTTCAGAGAACTCTCCATAGTATCTCCAGGATCTCTTTCTTGAGTGGTAACAGCTAATTTAGACTGCATCATTTTGTATGTATAGTTGAGACAATATTTTCCAACGTGCATTACTTTGTACTTACTGACATTGAATTTCATCTGCCATTTTGGTGCCCGGTGTAGCAAGCAGGACTGTCCCAAGGGGAGGGCAAGGCCTGGTGGGAGGGCATGGTGGAAAAGAAAGGGCTACCACTCATGCTGCCCACTCAGTGAGTGCAGGGGTGCAAGGGCGGGCAATGCCCTGCTACTGCTGCCCGTCACTGCTGCACCATGCCCCAGGTAACCCTCCTGCTCTCATTCACAGGATGGCTGGGGTGTCTGCTGTGGGGCTTCCAAAACTGCAGGGCCAGGGCAGTGACTCCAGTTTGTCCTGTGGACAAGACAGCTCTGGTAGTAAGATCCCTTAGCACCTCTTTACATTAACAAAAAAAAGCAGTCCAGTAGCACCTTAAATACTAACAATATCATTTATTAGGTGATGAACTTTCATGGGGCAGACCCACTTCTTCAGATCTTCAGGTCTGAATACAGTATTCTCCAAATCTGAAGAAGTGGGTCTGTCTCACAAAAGCTCATCACCTAATAAATGATATGGCTAGTCTTTAAGGTGCTACTGGACAACTTTTTTTGTTCTGTGAAGATGCAGACTAACACGGCTACCTCTCTGAGGTCATTGCATTTAGTTTTGGATTTAACTTTCAGTAGTAATTTTGTGTCATCTACATATTTTCCTACCAGTTACCTGCTTTTCCATACACATGAGAATATATTGAACAGTCCAGGATCCAGTACCCATCTTTGTGGTACCCCACAATCTACCTCTCTTCAATAAGGGAACTGAATATTTATTCCTACCCAGTTTCCTGGCTTTTTACCAGCCAAAGATCCATGAGACAACCCAAAGCCTTTGGCGGGGGACTTCGTCAATGGCTTTCTAAAACTCTGAGTATACGATAGCCATTGGATCCCCCTTGTTCATGTGTTTTTAACTCACTCAAAGAATTCCAGTGGACTGATGAGGCATGATTTCCCTTTACAAAAGGCATGTTGACTCTTCTCCAACATATTGTATTCATCTGTGTGTGTCTGAGTGATCATTCGTCTCTTCAGTACACTTACAACCAATTTGCCTGGTACAAATGTTAGGTTTATTTGCCTCTAATTGCCAGGACCACCTCTGGGGTCTTTTTTAAAACATCAGAACCACATTAGCTATCTGTCAGTCATTTGGTACTGAGACTGATATAAGCAATAGCTTACCAATCACAGTTAGTGGTTCCTCAAATCATCAAATAGAATAACAACAAAAGCATCAATGAACTCTTTCATGAATTTAAAGCGAGGGAGAACCTGCTAAAACATACAGGATCATCCTTTCAGTCAAGGCAGCTCAGACACAACTGTGCTTGTCTCTGCAAGCCAACTGAAGGACAGACATGTTGGTGTTATGCATGGTACTGAAGCCAAACCACCACAAATATGTTCTCATTCTCATCTACACAAGGACTGCACTGTCACCCTAAAACAACCTCACTGCACTTCCATCCCTGTCCATCATGTGTCTCACAGAACCAACCACCAAATTGTGGCCTTAGAATTTAATACCAGATGTTGAATTCGATGAGTATTAACCCTCTACACTATCATGAGCTGTCCTCCCCAGTCTACCAAGCAATGCTTCCATAAGTTCCAGGCAGAGAAGTGGGGAGAGATTGTTTACTGCAGTATGCACAGCAGGGCTTACATATTGCAGAAGGACTCTCGAAGATTTTGCTGTATCAAGCCCAAACCATTTTTCTTACTTCTTGCTTATTTCCTAGACCGTTTCTCTTACTTATTTCCCAGGCCAATAGAAATATGTAAGCAGCATGGGGCAAAGCAGATCTCTATCTATGTCTTTTCTTTGTGGTCCTGTTACAGCAAGCTACTGAGGCACCTCTGAAGCTTAAGCACACAGGTATTCCTACTGACTACTCACATTAAGTTATGCATCACCATGATGAATCAGTACCTAAGGTTACAAGTAGGTAACACTTTAAGGCTACGTCTACACGTGCACCCAACTTCGAAATAGCTTATTTCGATGTTGCGACATCGAAATAGACTATTTCAATGAATAACGTCTACACGTCCTCCAGGGCTGGCAACGTCGATGTTCAACTTCGACGTTGCTCAGCCCAACATCGAAATAGGCACAGCGAGGGAACGTCTACACGCCAAAGTAGCACACATCGAAATAAGGGAGCCAGGCACAGCTGCAGACAGGGTCACGGGGCGGACTCAACAGCAAGTCGCTCCCTTAAAGGGCCCCTCCCAGACACACTTTCATTAAACAGTGCAAGATACACAGAGCCAACAACTAGTTGCAGACCCTGTATATGCAGCACGGACCCCCAGCTGCAGCAGCAGCAGCCAGAAGCCCTGGGCTAAGGGCTGCTGCCCACGGTGACCACAGAGCCCCGCAAGGGCTGGAGAGAGAGTATCTCTCAACCCCCCAGCTGATGGCCGCCATGGAGGACCCCGCTATTTCGATGTTGCGGGACGCGGATCGTCTACACGTTCCTACTTCGATGTTGAACGTCGAAGTAGGGCGCTATTCCCATCCGCTCATGGGGTTAGCGACTTCGACGTCTCGCCGCCTAACGTCGATTTCAACTTCGAAATAGCGCCCGACGCGTGTAGACGTGACGGGCGCTATTTCGAAGTTAGTGCCGCTACTTCGAAGTAGCGTGCACGTGTAGACGCAGCCTAAGTGTTTTAGAGATGGGAATGAAATCCTGTCTCCACTGAAATTAATGGGAGTTTACTATTGACTTCAATGGGTCTAGGCACTCACAAGACACCACCACCCCTCACATGCATAGTAATTACTCTGGAAGTAGTCCTATTGATTTTAACAGAAGTGTGATTTTTACTTCTATTCATGCCAGAATCGGACCTTATGTATCTCTGCTTTTTGAATTTATGAAGTTCCACTCTTCATAAATTAAAAAAGAAGAAAATACATAAATCCATTTTACTCTTTTGATAGTATTGAAAGAGCAAGCACCAACCAACCAAACGGCTTTACAAGTGGATTTAAAGTAATCAGGAAAAATAAAAGTGAACAAAAACAAATCACACATTTTCAGAAGATAAGCTCTTCTTCCACGTCTTCAAAAATGTGCTGATTAAGTGACTTATCTCCCCACTGCTATGTTTAATGAAGCTGACATTTTTTCCCCTCCAATGTTCTGCTGTCAGACTAAAAACCTTTCAACTTATAATAGATATGTATGGTAATAGATATCTGAATGAAAGATCAAACAGACATTAAGCACTGCAAAAGGAGCCTGCTAAAAAGATGAAGTCACCCTCTAATGACAATATTATGACATAAAAATTAAAAGAAGAACCAGTAAAGAGGATGATAACGCTATTATGTTACTTCAGTATTTTACCAACGAAATGATGTTGTTCACATTCCATATCTCTCCACTCAATGGACTGATATATTCTCTGGATAAACGAAATATGAAAATACACGTGTCTTCAAAACTAAGAAGAAAATATCACAAACAACCTTTGTTTGTGGTTGGTGCATAGTATCAGATGAACACTGGTTTTCAAATGTTTGATCCTATGCTTCAAAAAACTACAAAACATCATAAACCAAAATCAAAAACTTTTTCAGCAGCTTCTTTACAGTGGGTTTGAACTGAAAACCCCTCAGGAGGGGATAATTACTACTTTGTTGTAAAGCAGATGCATTTTTTTAAGCAGATGCATGCAAGGTAACCTGGCTTTGGGAAACCACATTTGAAGCCAATACGTATTTGTAGAAAAATTGAACACTTTATACCAACCTATTCAGCAGATGAGATTAGCTCAGACCTTTATTATGACACTTCATAGGTAAAGTGATATAAAATTTCAGTTGCTACAGTTTCAACTATTCAACCACAGTATTTGGGTCCAGCTAGTTAAGAGCCAGGCCACAATCCTCCCACAGCAAAACTTACAGAGGGAGACAGAGAGAATATTGAGACCAGGCTTACAGGGTAATTCCTGAGGACTTGGCATCTGTGAAGAGGACAAAAATGTGACCTCTGAACCTCACAGATCTGGGAAACTACTGCCCAATAGATCCACGAACCTTCACTTACACAGGCAGCCTGCATTATGACTGGTAGCCTAGTTCCTTTAGGAGATGGGCTACTGTGGACATGACCGATCACACCTCCAACCTACCCTTTTCCAACAAGGAAAAGACATCAGCTTCTATCAGTGCCAACACCTGCTTAAATGAAAACCGGATAAGGCAGAGACACATGCTCACTGGAGCACTGTTTCCTACCCACATTCCCTCCTGCACCTTCACTTTGTGTCCTGTAAACTATGAAATCACAATTCCGTGAAAAGGCTACAGGTTCTTGGAAAATGGAGCAGGGTTTCTCCACAGCGTTGCACTTTCTATTAACTGCTTGAAAGATAATTATAAGTACAACTCAGTTCCTAGAGTTTACTGCAAATGGTTTTGTGGGGTCATTTTTAGTTTGTTTAAAAGACTTCAGATTAAATGTGCTCAGTTTGCAGGCAAAGGTGTTTTTCTATTAACTCTTTTAACTCAACCTGGAATCTGAAAGTAGATCTGGTTTATTTCCTCACGGTGTCTCAGCAACAGTAATAGGGAATCTGCAAACCACATTCTGCCTTCAGAAATACCTGCCCAAATGTACTGTCTTCAATGGATTTCACTCTGGCTATGCCTACACTACAGGGATATGTCAACAGAAGTTACTGTTGGAAAATATCTGCTTACAAAAATTCTGTTGACAGATTATGGCCACACACAAAAATATATCACTCTGTTGACCCACTTTGTCGACAGACAGCAGCCAGACTACCTGGCCGCTCTCTCAACAGAACGGCCACCAGGAAGCACAGCAGACAGGGCTGCTTAGTGACTTGGAAGCCCTGTCTGTTGACAGAGGGCCTCCCAGAGCATCCACATGACTTTTTTTTGACAGACAGGCATTCTGCCTTGTGGGGGAGAGGCAGAATGCTGTCAACAAAAGTGCCAAGGTCCATTGGTAGAACGCACTTTTAGTGTGGACGTTCTGTGAGTTTTGTCAACAAAACCAGGGTTATGGCCACAAAAGTCTCTTGTGTAGATGTAACTTACATGTGATTATTTGGATGTGAGTGGACAAGCCTGTTGATCCACAAGGAGGAACAGAATGTAGCTCATGCTTTCCTGGTTGTGTTCCCTTCACAGGATGAACAGGAATAAATAACACTAAACAAGATTTTGGTCTATACAGCAAATAGCTGTGATTAAGTAAACCCACAGGAATATCTGCGTGAGAAAGGATGATTCTGATGCTCACTTTTTAGATGAGAAGAGTTAGATAGATATACAGCAATAAAATACATTTACCTGTACTAACAATGTATTCCTTTCCTTTAGTAAAGAGTAGCATTTTTTCCCTAGTCACTAATACGGTGTTTTGCATTTGGCTAATTTTTTTTCCTGCCCTCATCTGCCAGCAATAGATTAACTGGTCCACTGATCTAGCTTTCCACAGTTCCTTTGGCAGATAATAGTTAAAGCTTTCCTAGGCTTACTTTGAAGCAGTTTACTTCATTTGACCTTACCTGACACGGTAAAAGTGTCATGTCCACATGGCAGTAATCATCTGTTGACAGTTTTGTTGATTCATCCACACAATTCAGATTACTGTTCTTAGATTTGGTTTAGCTCCTTATGGCTTGCCTGGAGAAAATACAGTCATAATTCTCACTTTATCATCAAACAAGATGATAATTCAGCAAAGAGCAATGCACATGCTTAGCGTTAAACTTAAGAGAACTCCCACAGAGTGCTGTGGAACTAGTTGTATGCGCAAAGCTGACGAGGTATGTAAATCTTGAGAGCCTTACTGTTATGTCCTAGACCTGAATGACGACAATTTGCAAAAGAAAAGGAAAATCAGAAAAAAGAGCAGTACATTCCTATAAAGACCTGATATCTGGACAATCATGCTGACTTTAGGTGTGTTTACTCTACAAGTTCAGTACTTCTGCAATACTGCCATAGCTTAAACTCTCACTAAAGCAGCAGAAAGGATTCTTCCATGAGCCTAGCAAAACCACTCCCTTAAGAGCTGTCAGTTATGTCAAAAGATTTCTTCTATTGATCCAGCTGCAGCTACAATGCCGGCAGTTCTAGCCTAGCTATGTCACACAAGTCATAAAATTTTATACAACCCTGAGCAAAGTAGCTAGAGTGACCTAAGATTTAGCCACAGACCGTTAGGCTATGTCTACACTAGAGAGTTTTGTTGACAAAACTGGTGTATTGTGGACAAAACCCAGGCAACATCAACATTCCCAAGGTGCTCTGTTCACAGTAAATCGACAGAATTCAGCACTTTTGTCGACAGTCTTATCCTGCTCCCCACAAGGCATAATACCTCTGTCAACAGAGATCTGTTGATAGAAAGCCAGTCTGGCCATTTCAGGGGGGCCTTTGTCAACCGACAGGGCTTCTGGAAAACAGGGCAGCCCTGTCTGCTGTGCTTCTGGTTGGTCATTTTGTTGAGAGAGTGGCCAGGCAGGTCTGGCTGTTCTCTGTTGACAGAGCAGATCGCTCTTGTGATCCACTTGGCAGTTTGGCCGCAATCTGTCGACAGAAATTTTGTCAGAAGATGTCTTCCAATGAATACATCTGTCAACAAATCACTGTAATTTAAATATAGCCAAAGATAGTAAGGTCTTTGGGATAGGGTCCAAGTTAAGAGGTTAGCTATTTGAACAGACAATCATATGCTTGGATCCC
Organism: Carettochelys insculpta; assembly: GCF_033958435.1. Lineage (NCBI taxonomy): Eukaryota > Metazoa > Chordata > Testudines > Carettochelyidae > Carettochelys > Carettochelys insculpta. The sequence continues at coordinate 262,908,602 of NC_134138.1, forward strand.
ATTGTGCTGCACACTATACAAACATCGGGTAAAGAGCTGTCCTTGCTCCTCAAAGCTAACAATCAAACATCGTTCCTTTTCTCCTGTGACTGCTTTCACAGCTCTGACACATTTATCTGATTGACCTGTACTTTTCCTAACAATTTTACACTAAATATTATATGGATATTCAGTGTATTCATTTTTGCTTTTGGAAGTGGTAATCATTAGATAATCTGTAATTACCCCATTGGTAAACAGAAGTTAATTACAGAATTAATAGAAATTTTCATATACACCTGTGACAAGATTTAAATTCAATAGGTTAAATTCATGACTGTAAACAACGAGCAAATGTGTATTTATACCAGCAAATGAGTTTAGACTTTGCCTCAATGTCTTTCTAACAAAGCAATATATGGAAATGAATTATTCACACCCTTAAACCTTGTGAAATCATTTACTGCTTTGCAATGTGAATGTAAAATATGGTGAGACACAACATATTTGCACTTTTAGAACATATGCAAATGACAAGACAGGGCAAGTAGGAGGCAGTAGAGGATCAGGCCCTCTGTGTCACAACAACAGAAGACCTGATTCTCTTGTCACTGACCTGGCAGTCATTGGGAAGTGACTTCATGGAAATCATTTGACTCACACAAGTGTACAACTGTCATAAGTAAAAGCAAAGCAATGTCCTGTGACTTGGCTAATAAACATGGCACTGTTAAGGTATTATTCAAGCCACCAGAGGGCTCACATTTTTCCTATTAATTCAAAAGAACTATTTGGACAATAACTCTTAGTTAGTAATATTTTCAAGATAAAGGGTATACGATTCAAACAAAGTATGTTCATTCCAGGATCGTCCTGCAAGGGAAACAACATCTCAATCGGTACTTACATCATGGGATAGGTTCTGGTTTTTTCATTATTTAATTGCTTTGAATGCACCCATTCCACCAGAGTTTGGAGGCGTCACAGGCAGTTAAATAAACAGCAACAAAAGCAACAAAGAGGAAGCCGTGCTAGTCTATACACTATCAAAACAAAAAGCAGTCAAGTAGCACTTTAAAGACTAGCAAAATGGTTTATTAGGTGAGCTTTCATGGGACAGACCCACTTCTTCAGACCATCCGTGTCCCACGAAAGCTCACCTAATAAACCATTTTGCTAGTCTTTAAAGTGCTACTTGACTGCTTTTTGTTTTGATAGCAACAAAAGCAGTGTTGTTTAGATAGTTTCATTAAATGCAGGGGAGGTCTGTAACTGAATCTGTTTTGTTTGGCATGGGGGACTTCTGAAGTGTATTAATAAAGTGCTTCCCAATAGGACTTGAATTTATCAACAGCTTACTCAGTGGAGGTGGTTAATGTTGAGTGGAATTTACAGCTATAATTTCGGACACCAGCTTACCATATATTTTGATTAATAAAATAGAAACAGTGGATGAAGAGGAGTGGGAAAGTTACTTAGGAAAACAAAACACGTGAAAGTAAGAAAGTTCTGCAAAAAATAGCACGGAGCTCAGTAAGGAGCATAAGCTAATAAATTCATTAGTCTTTAAAGTGCCACCAGACTTGTTGTTTTTACTGAACCAGACTAACACAGCTACCCCGCTGAAAAAAAGTTCTTCAAAATGCACTGCCCTAGATAGTGCCAAGATCTAGCTGCACGTGCAATCTCATTGAAATAATATTCAAATGACCATGTTTTGCAAAGAAAAATAAGAATTTTCTACTCTGACTTCAGTGCAAAAACTCCCTATTTACCTTGGTGTAAAGGACAACAGCATCTGGCTCACTGGCTATAAATTTCACATATGTAAGACACCTATTACAGTAATATTTTTAATGTGATGTTAGTTTGAGTAGATTTGTAAAAAAGAAATTGAAAACACATACCAAATAAAATTGAAACACTGTGGCATTGTCAGGGCAAAAGCCCAGATTCCAAGTCATGTTCAATCCTGTCGAGCTGTTAATGGCGTGCTCCATTCCTGACTTGGCTTTGATTCACTACTGTGACTCTCAACTCTCAAGCCGTATGTGATTCATCTGAATGCTATTTAGGGAAGGACTCACAATGGCTTTGATAAGTCAAATGATGGTCAGATATCTTTTTTTCCAACTCATTAATTTTTCCAAGAAAGAATGGGCCAAATTCTTTGGTCAGTTACCCCATTGAAGTTGCTGTACTGGTTAGAAGGCATGCTACAGCATCTTCTCATCTACATTGGAACAAAACACTTCTTAGTCATGAACAGGTTGGCACCATTTGATTTGTGTTCCCTGAAAGCCTTTTATCAGACCTCTCAAAACCATCCTTACAGCATTAACTAAGCAAACTCCTGCATATTAACCAGCAGCCTGGGCAAACTTCACCTGAGGTAATTCACCCACTGCTAAATCCTAGCTAGGCACGTTGTCCTGAGGGTCTCAGTGTTCCACAATAAGCCCCACAACTCCCTGAGATGACTGTTTAGATCCTAGGTGACTGCGAAGGCTTTCCTCCCCAGAGCTACATATCATGAGTCTGGTTCTTTCCTACTCCATCACTGTCACGTAGGGCAGCCAGCAGCTGAGGGAAGCTGTCAGAGGAAGCAGCTGCTCTTGGGATGAATGGATTTCTCCCCTGCCTGACAGCCATTGTGGGGAAGACCCAACAGGACATAGTGACAGAGAGGGAGCCGTGCTAGTCTATATACTATCAAAACAAAAAGCAGTCAAGTAGCACTTTAAAGACTAGCAAAATAATTTATTAGGTGAGTTTTTGTGGGACAGACCCACTTCTTCAGACCATAGCCATACCAGAATAGACTCAATATTTAAGGCACAGAGAACCAAAAACAATAATCAAGGAGGACAAATTGGAAAAAAAACGATCAAGGTGAGCAAATCAGAGTGGAGGGGTGGGGGGGAAGGTCAAGAATTAGATTAAGCCAAGTATGCAGATGAGCCCCTATAGTGACTCAGAAAATTCCCATCCTGGTTCAAACCACATGTTAATGTCCCAAATTTGAATATAAAAGACAGCTCAGCTGTTTCCCTTTGAATAGCGGTGCAAAAAACTTTTTTCAGTAACACGCATACTCTTAAATCATTAACAGAATGGCTCATTCCATTAAAATGTTGACTAACTGGTTTGTGGATCTGGGTATGGGATCAATTTTGGGAGCTTCTGAGTGATGTAGCTATTCTGATTCTTCTGACTCAGCGATCTCCACTCTCACCAGTTTTCTATAGTATTTGCAGTTTGGGGAACTTTATGTTTCCACCACTGCTCAAGTGATATGGCTTAAGGATTGTGCCAGGCAGAGGCACAGGAATCTGGCAAAGACTTCTCAGGTGTGGGAACCGTTTGTCTGACTGAGCTCCAAGGTCCTATAAGCAGCTCTGGCATGACAAAGCACAGAGCAAGCCTGGGGATTTCTCCCATCCTTCCACACTGGACCTGACTGGCTCAAGGTTCATAGCCCATGGCCATGGCCATAGGGGACTGCCAAGTACCATATGGCCTTGACATACCCCATTCTGTGCTCCCTGTGGGTACTATTGGAAATGGCATTCTCCACTTCCTGCCCTAAGCTGCTGCGAGACTGCTGTGTACTCTTAAATAATAGCTGGATTTTTCTACAAAACTTTTTTATTCCAGCAGTGGGCAATATAATTTACAAATACTGACTTACAAGCCATGATTCTGCAAACATGCTGGTGCACACATAGGCCATTTCTACACATGCCACTTTCTCTGAACGTGGCATGCTAATAAATGGCCCAAAATATGCTAATAAGGCACAGATGCAAATTCCCCACACCTCATTAGCATAAGATCACATGATTTGAAGTCCAGAAGACGTTCTTCCGGACTCCAAAACAACATGTAGAAGCACAGCCCCTCCAAAAATTTTTGGGAAGAAGGGGCCTCCAGAAGGAGGACTTCCTTCTAGAAGACCACCCAGGGGCCATGCTTCTACATGCCGTTTTGGAGTCCAGAAGAGCGTCTTCCAGACCCCAAATCATGTGACCTTATGCTAATGAGGCACTGCGAATTTGCATCCTTGCCTGATTAACGTATTTTGGGCTATTTATACGTGTAGAAACAGCCACACTGATTTCATTGGAGCCATTCAGACAGTGTTCCCTGTAAGCTGAGCACTTGGGTTGCCACTCTTGAAAGATTCAGGTGCTGCCCAGATGACTACGAGAACACCCACAGCACCCACAGCTGGCAGGATAGGTTTCTACTGGTGGCACACATCCTTAAATATCTTGGTGCACATAACAACATTTATTCCACCTATGGATGGGAAAAATTAGAGTGAGCCATGAACTCAGTGGAACATATTTAGGTGTGTGCTTAAGTTTTAGCAAGGGCAGGGAGATAGCTTGTAGAACTAATGCTTCAGGTGAAAGGTGCTACATATAACTAATATCACTGTGACTCAGACATTGAAAATGAATTATATGGGATTTTTAGATCAGGCTGTTTATAAAATCAGACTTTTACTTGGAATGAAATTACTTTTAAAATTGTAAAATGTGTTAAAAACAAAATGGGAGGGGAATGGTTCATAGCAATATTGAATCCCAGGTGAAAGAATCAATGCCAGTTTGACTTTATGGTTTTGTGTGTTCATTGTTACTGTTTCACATCATTAGCTACTGAAGGCAATGTTATGCAGAGTGGAAAAATGATGTTAATGTTACCATGATTAGTTAGAAATTTTTTTTTCATTTGTATGATATAAGCAAATCTAAATTGCAAAATGCAAGCGTCCTTCTTTTAGTGGCATTGCAAATAGACGCTAAACCTCTTTCCTTATCTGGGGCCAGATTCTGATACCTGTGGTCAGGCCCACTTATTGCATAAATTTTCCATATGATTTCAAGGAGAATACATGAATACAGGTCCTAGTCCATATTAATCTAATTCATCAGAAACTGGCTCCTGATGAAGAAAATATGACAGCTATTCTGATGCTATTGGGTTCAGTATTGTTCTGAAGTTTTAGTTTATATTTTTAAATAAGATACTGATCTTCTAGACTTTGCATGATGTGTTAGAAGACTTGGTGAGAAATCTAATATAAAATCTCAATATTTAATAAATCAAAAAGAACTAAATCTCAGTCTATTTTTTGTTTCTTTCCACTACTGGAAGTTTCTTATATACTTTAAAATATACATAGGTTTTCCCATGGAGTTGCAGAAAATAGGGAATTGAGAAAGAAAAGCTGACAAACACCATTTAAAGCCAGATCTTTTCTAAGACTTTTGAAACCAGCAGCTTCCATCATTCTCAATGGCAGCATTTCTGAAAATCTGCTCTCAACTGCTGATACAGGACATTCTGAAAAACTTGCTGTATTATGTAGACTATGTCAAGAGTGACCTAGAAAACACTAGATGTACACAGATCCACGGGTCTGGATTTAATGTATCCAAGGGTACTGAGGGAATTGGCAGACGTCATTGACGAGCTATTGGCCATTATCTTTTAAGACTCTCGGAGATCAGGAGAGATCCCAGACAACAGGAAAAAGGCAAATGTAGTGCCCATTTTAAGAAAGGAAAGAAGGACAATCCAGGAAATAGACCATTCAGCCTCCCCTCAATCCCTGGGAAAATAATGGAGGGGATCCTCAAGGAATCCATTTTTGGAGCACGTAGAAGAGGGGAAAGAGATCAAGAGTAGCCAACATGGATTCACCAAGGGCAAGTCATGTCTGACCAATCTGATTAACTTCTATGATGAAGTAATAGGCTCTGTGGACATCGGGAAGTCAGTGGGGCTGCGTCTACACGTGCACGCTACTTCGAAGTAGCGGCAGTAACTTCGAAATAGCGCCCGTCACGTCTACACGTGTTGGGCGCTATTTCGAAGTTGAAATCGACGTTAGGCGGTGAGACGTCGAAGTCGCTAACCCCATGAGGGGATGGGAATAGCGCCCTACTTCGACGTTCAACATCGAAGTAGGGACGTGTAGACGATCCGCGTCCCGCAACATCGAAATTGCTGGGTCCTCCATGGCGGCCATCAGCTGGGGGGTTGAGAGATACTCTCTCTCCAGCCCTTGCGGGGCTCTGTGGTCACCGTGGGCAGCAGCCCTTAGCCCAGGGCTTCTGGCTGCTGCTGCTGCAGCTGGGGGTCCGTGCTGCATATACAGGGTCCGCAACTAGTTGTTGGCTCTGTGTATCTTGCACTGTTTAATGAAAGTGTGTCTGGGAGGGGCCCTTTAAGGGAGCGACTTGCTGTTGAGTCCGCCCCGTGACCCTGTCTGCAGCTGTGCCTGGCTCCCTTATTTCGATGTGTGCTACTTTGCCGTGTAGACGTTCCCTCGCTGTGCCTATTTCGATGTTGGGCTGAGCAACGTCGAAGTTGAACATCGACGTTGCCAGCCCTGGAGGACGTGTAGACGTTATTCATCGAAATAGCCTATTTCGATGTCGCAACATCGAAATAAGCTATTTCGAAGTTGGGTGCACATGTAGACGTAGCCTGGATGTGATATACCTTGACTTCAGCAAAGCTTTTGATACAGTCTCCCACAACATTCTTGCCCATAAATTAAGGAAGTATGGATTGGATCCATGGACTATAAGATGGATAGAAAGCTGGCTTGATGTTTGGGCCCAACAGGTATTGGTCAATGGCTCATTATCTGGATGGTGGTCAGTTTCAAGCAGAGTGCCCCAAGGCTTGGTTCTGGGGCCAGTGTTCTTCAGCATCTTTATTAACGACCTGGATGAGGGACTGGACTGCACCCTCAGGAAGTTTGTGGATGACACTAAGCAGCGGGGGAGGTAGATTCACTGGAGGGTTGAGATAGGATCCAGAGAGACCTGAATAAATTGGAGGATTGGGCCAAAAGAAATCTGATGCAGTTCAACAAGGAGAAGTGTAGAGTCCTGCACTTGGGACAGAAGAATCCCAAGCACTGTTATAGGTTGGGGACCAACTGGCTAAGCAGTAGTACAGCAGAAAGGGACCTAGGGGTTATGGTGGCTGAAAGGCTAGATATAAGTGAACAGTGTGCTGTTGTAGCCAAGAAGGCTAATGCCATATTAGGGTGCATTAGGAGGAGCATTGTGAGCAGATCTAGAGAAGTGGTTGTTCTCCTCTATTTGGCACTGGTGAGGCCATATCTGGAATATTGTGTCCAGTTTTGGGCCCCCAGTATAAAAAGGATGTGGATGTGGTGGAGCAGGTTCAGCAGAGGGCAACAAAAATGATTAAGGGGCTGGAGCACATTACCTATGAGGAGAGGCAGAGGAATTTGGGCCTATTTAGTTTACAGAAGAGAAGAGTGAGGGGTGATTTGATAGCAGCCTTCAACTTCCTGAAGGGGAGCTCTAAAGAGTATGGAGAGCAACTGTTCTCTGTGATGACAGATGGCAGAAAAAGGAGCAATGGTATGAAGCTACAGAAGGAGAGAAGTAGGTTGTATATTAGGAAAATCTACTCTACCAGGAGAGTGGTGAAGCACTGGAATGCATTGCTTAAAGAGGAGGTAGATTTCCATTGCTAGAGGTTTTTAAGTCCTGGCTTGCAAGGGCCTGGCTGGGGTGACTTAGTTGGGGTTGATCCTACTTGTAGCAGGGAGCTGGACTGGATGACCTCCTGAGGTCCTTTCCAGCCCTATGAAACTATGACAGCACCATAGGCTACATCTAGACAAAACTGTCTCAATGACTGAACTGAGCATTAACAAGGGAAAGACCAAGACAATGAGGATCAACCAGTCCAACAACAACACCATCACACTGTGAGGGGATGACCTGGAAGATATGGAGCAGTTCACTGACTTGGGCAGGGACTGAGGAACAGACAAGGATATCAAAGCCAGGATACGAAGAGCAACAGCCACATTCAAGACTCTTTCTTCCATATGGAGTTCACAAATAATATCTGAGAAGATGAAATTGTGGATCTTTGACATAAATGTGAAATGTGTGCTCTTGTATGGATGCGAGACTGGCATACTAAAAGTCTTCTTATCACAAGCTACAGGCATTCATAACCAGATGCCTGAGGTACATCCTTCACGACAAATGGCAATATTTTGTCACAAATAAGGAGCTTTGGAACAGAGCAGGACAAGAATGACTTCATGATCAAATCAAGAGAAGAAAGTAGGTATGGCGAGGCCACACTCTTAGAAAACCAAAATCCAGTGTAGTCTGTCAAGTTCTTAAATGGAAACTGCAAGGAAAGTACAAAAGAGGAAGACCTCGGACAATTTGGAGAAGATCGACTGTGATTGAAGGACAAAACTGGGCTACCCCTGGAGTCAGCTAGAAGTTTTGTCTTGAGACAGAATGAAGTGGAGGAAACTTGTAGATGACCTATGCTCCACACAGAATACAAGGGTTTAAATCAAGTAAGGAAGTCGTAGGCTGTGTCTACGCAGCCCAGTTATCTCAAAAGAACAGCAGTTATTTCAAAATAACGTTGGCAGTGTCTAAATGATGTGCATGCTATTTTGAAATCAATTTGAAATAATGGCTGCATTATTTCATTTGTGGTAAATCTCACTCCTTGAGGAATAATGCCTGTCTTGCAACAAGCCATAATTGACTCCAATGGTTCTATTTTGTAGTAGAACTCTGGACCAGAAATGCTAAGTGCTGTTTTGAAATGCATTTTGTGTTTGGTTGTGTTATTTCAAAATAAGGAATAATGTGTTCTTTCAAAATAGAGCTACCATGTAAATGTACCCATAGGGAGCAGGATGCTATCCAAACACCAAGGAAGATGCGGTTCCTGCCCCCAAAGTATGTGCAAAAGACAGGAACATGAGGGAGATATGCACCAGGGGCTGGCCAGATATTTCATAACATCATTGCCAGGGGGCTGGGTCAATCTGCATAGTGGGGCTGCTGAGATCCATTTAACCAAACTGTAAACCCTGCATATGGTGGAAATTACCTCAAGCCAAGGGGTGTGGCAGCATCCCAGCACCTCTACTTCTAGCACCTCTGACTATTGCTAAGACAGTGAAAATGATCGATACTAGCTTTTTTAGATGAGCTGTTAATAAAATTGTATGTTTACTTTAAGTCCTCTATTATTATCCTGCAAGGACCTCACCTTAGTCCATATCCTCCCATTCCATTAGGGGCAGCTCCAGCTACTGCAAGCAGCCTGTGATGGGGAGGTCCCGGAAGGGTCATTCCAGGGGCCCAGCATTAGGTGCCCTATTCCTTGAGGCTCAGTGCTTCTTCTGCCAAGTACGCCCAATGTGACTGAGGCTAGTGGCAAGTGTCCAGATCTGCAGGCCCATAGCTCAGGAGTCTGCTGCTGTGACTTTGTGTGCCAAGCCTATCATGGTGCCCAGGCCCGGCATCACTCCCTTCCCACATCTGTTCCCATGCACACCTGATGAGTGGTGCTGTACCCTGGTGGCCTACCCATCAGGAGACCAGATCCCAGTCCTGCACCTAGTCCTGATCCCATTCCTGTTCCTGCCACCACTCCCACATCCTCTCCTTCCATTTCCCATGTGGCGGCTGTCTCTGGGGTTATCTACTTTTCCTTCCCTGCCAACAATCAACAGGAGACAGTTTTTGTATTTCCCTCTCCTGACCCACTCATGGCATCTAATCTCCTTCTGCCACTGCTCCCTGTGCCAGGGATTGAGGCAAGCTACATGGTTCCCCTAGGCATGGGAATTAGCACCCCTGGGTTCCTGGCCTAGCACCCATGGCCCTGGTTGCCTCCAGGCACTCCAGGGGTTCTGCTGCTGGCACTGCATCCAAGCTCCCAGCTGCTGACCCTGGGCTGGGAGTAGCTGTGCACCTGGGGTCTCATTTAGGGGGAGTAGTCATTCTGCCCCTCCCAATCTATAGCCTCAGGTTCTTAGGCTTGCCAAGATCATGCCAGTTACCTGCTGTACCTCCTGAACTGTGTGGTGGCACTGATGCTGAGCATTTTCAATGTCTATGCCCTGACACCTGGACTGGAACAAGTGTGTTTCTTAGAGCAAGTGTCTGTCTTCCTCAGCTCACTGGATCCTTGTGAATGCTGGTCCTGGGCAAGGAATTTAAATAACAGCTTTAATAAGCAGGACTTCTCTGGGACTGAGAGGTGCCCAGCAAATGCAGACAGCTTCAGGGAAATCACAGACCATCACTCCCTAGGGGACATCTGGTGTGACCACCACTCAGACAATGACTCCACCATCACTTATGTCCAGCTGGAGAATGCTTTGTCACACCACTCCCAGCTTTACTGCATCTATCATTCATTTCTTCATCTTCCACAGGCCCATGCCTCCAGGATCTAGCTGGTCCTGTTCTTGGAGCACCATCTGGAGACCAGGAAGGTCTCTCTCACTTTGAAGAGGCTGGGGACAGCCTACTGGCATTTTAATAACAGCTTATTGGAAGATGTGGGCTTCATGGCAACCTTCCAGGAGTTCTGGCTGGCCTGGCAAGACTAGCGGCATGCCTGCCCCTTGGCACATCAGTGGTGAGGTGTGGGGAAGGTCCACACCTGGCTCCTCTACCATGACCACACCAGAGTGCCAGTCAGTGGCTGGATGTGGTAACATTGCAGCTGAACCGAGAAGTCTTGCAGCTGGAGAGATGTCTAGCCACCACTCTAAGGTATCTGTCCCTCTGAGGAGAAGAGCATAGAGATGTGGGAGGATTCTGGACCCTTGACAGCCATCAGGCTTGGAATGCTCTTCAATCCTGCGTGCATCTTCTTTGGGAGATGGATCACAGCTCACTCTATTTCTGTGCCCTGGAGTAAAAGAGGAGGGCAACAAGCACATCAGCTGCCTTCTGGTTGGTGGTGGCATCCCCTCCTAGTGACCCAAATCCAACCAACACAGTACTCCTGGTGGACAGCCCAAATACCCAGGATCAACAGACACTGTCTTTCACTCTAGCTGAGTTCCTGGAAATCCTCCATCTGACACCCGACAATAAATCCACAGGCATTGACAGACTGACCCTCAAGTTTCAGCATACATTCTGGGGTGTGCTTAGGAGTACTCTGCCTGTCATGCAGAGGATCCATGTTCATGGGGCTGCCTAAGATGGGAAATGTTCATGACCTTCAGCATTGGCATCCTCACTCTGTTGCACATGGATTTAAAGATCAGAGGGTAAGGCTTGCCTGCTGTGACTGGGTCTGTACTGGTGGGCGTGGTCCATCCCAACCAGACCTACACCATTCCCAGACATGCCATCTTTGATCATCTTTATATGGTCCCTAACCTCCTCTGGCTTGGGTGTAGGGATGATCAGTCATTCACCCTCTGTTCCTGAACCAGGAGAGGTGTTTGACGGTGTACCAGGGACACCTCCTGGGCACTTTGTGGACTTTCTCCAGATACTATTTACCTTCCCAGAGTGTTTGCTCCAGCACATCTGAACCACTGATCAAATCCATCATCTTCAAGCAAAAGGTGTGTCAAGCCTGCCTGTTGTCAAGCCAACGGTACACTCCCCACTGAGTCCTTCCTCCGTCTCCTCTGCAGAAGGTGACAAGGCTGATTCTCTGAGTCAGATTTGTGGGTGGTCCGTCAGTGGATGCCGGTGACCTGCTCCTGGTGGCTCACGACCCAGGTCAGCCAGCATAGGTGGAGAACTGCCAAGCCATCTACTCAGCAGCCTCCTTTGCCTTTGTCAGTTCATCAAGAACTCATGCATGAGGATCAGGGATAGGTGGCAGACAAGCTCCCTCCTGCTCCATGCTCCAGGCTGCCTACTGAAGTCTGAGTCCATTGCTCTATCTAGGTATCTGTCTGACACCCATCCCTCCCCTATGGAGAACAGGCACAATTTGGAAAGCAGGGTGGTTGCTCTGGTGCCTTTCCCTACAGGGGAGGATCCTGGTGCTTAATCAGCAAGTCCTAGGGTGACCATCCATCCCACATGGGGTGGGACAATCCCATATTTGGGATGCCAAAAAGGTGTCCCAACTTATTATTTAAAAGGGACAAATCGTCCCATATTTGGGCCCTCCCCCTGGCTGACCTTTTCCACCAACAGGTGCTCAGACTCAGCTGTTGGTGGAGTTCTCTGAGAGTTCTCAGCTGCGGCTTCCCTGGGGCTGGGGGGTGGCACTGGAGGCTGCGGCTTCCCAAGGGCTTCTGGTGGCTGTGGGTTCCTCAGTGCTCCCAGTTTCCCAAGGCTGGAGGGGGGTCAGCAGCTGCTGCTGCTGCTGCTGCTGCTGCTTTCCCAGGGCTCAGGGAGTGCCAGCAGCTGTGGCTTCCCCAGGGCTGGGGTCGGGGGCACCTGCTGCTGCTGCTATTGCTTTCCACAGGCTCAGAGAGTACTGATAGCTGCAGCTTCTTGGGGATTTGTGGGTGGCGGGCGCAGTGGCTGCTGCTTTCCCAGGGTTCAGGGAGCACCAGCACCAGTGGCTTCCCCGAGGTTGGTGGGGGACCGCAGCTACCACTTCCGCAGGGCTCCCAGGGAGAGCTGGGGGCTGCTGCTTTGCCGGGCTCCTGGGGAGTGCCAGCGGCTGCCAGGCTCCTTCCTGGCTCCCCGGGACTTGGTGGAGCTGCCCCTCCCCGCAATATGGTCACCCTAGCAGGTCCTGTCCAGGATCTGGCACCAGCTCAGCACCCTAAGCTCACCACAGAGTACCTTGATCCATCTTCAGAAGCTAATTCTGTGAGTCTTCCAGCTGGGGCTGCACTGGCTCTCTGCAGAGGTTCTGAATCTTTCCTGGAAGTGGGAGCAGGACCTGCTCTGTTCCGTGTCTTCCACATCTGGTGACTCCTTTATAGCACAGGTAGCATGGCAGGCCCAGCCTGAGGGCAAGGAGAGCATGGTGTTTGCCTCAGGCCCGTTTCTTCAGGCTCTGTGCTCAGATTGACTAAATCCTCCACCCACTGGCTAAGCCCTGCTGTCAGTGTAACGCCTTGGGCTCTGCCCACCAGCCAGGCCCCACTGGGACAGCTCTGTCGTCTGGCAAGGAATGGACAGGTGCATGCTTTCCTTTGCTGTCATTGAGAACTCCAGTATGCCCAGCAGGTTTTTTCTTCTATGTGAGGGGTTTTCTGCAAGACCTCTCCCTACTGCTGGTTTTCTACCAAGCCCTCCTCTGGATCTGGAAGCTGGTTTTGATGGCCAGGTCTACAGTGGTCACCAAAGGGGAAGACAACCTCATGGAGCCCCTGTTGAATACTCCTCAGCTTGCTGTGCAGGTGGCAGAGTCCCCAGCAGTGTATCTGAGGTTGGTTCTGGCAGATACCACCAGGATCAAAGAACTCCTGGACTATGACTGGGAGACTGGGTGGATCAACAGGTGCTCAGCTGGTGCATGGGATTCTCCACGCCTTTTGTCTTCCAGTGCATACTCCAGGACATAAGAGCAGCTTTGTTGTGCACCTCTCAGGCATTCCTTGAGCTTTCTTTCTTGTGGAAAGCAGGTCTGACAAGAGGGTACTTTGTCCTGCCCCGCACCACAGGACCTTCAGACTTTGCCATTGGGTGCCTACTCCATGAGCTATCCCAGCCATCCCTGAGTCAGTTTGTTTTCAAAATGGACCTACCTATATGCACTTGTGCTACATCTCCTTTCTCTCCTCATCCTTGGGTCCTGTCCCAATACCAAGTGGCAGGACCTTCTATTACCTCAGGAGGCACACCAGTAGGCCAGTCTATAATCCATCCTGGTCTTTCAGCCCCCTGGGGATATTAGTTGGTTACTTCTCCATGCAACTGTAAAGGTGGGCAGGGCTCTTCCTGATACTCGTCCCTTCTGAGGCATGAGGGAGACCCTGGCTCATATTTACCTTGAGTTTGTCAGTTTCCAGTCCCTTATCTCACCTCTCCAGGATCTTCTTCTTCATTCTGGCCGCACTTTTCCACAGACCTCCTAATATTTGCACATGCCACACATGGCCCCAGGAGTCACAAGACCTAATTATCAACCTTCTTCTGACATTGACCAAAATGGCCATCAACATACCAGGAGGAGCATGCTGGATTGGGTTTTGCTGTGCAACTTTGAAGCCTATGTCTAGTCCCTCCTTACGTCACACACATGGGCTGAGTTCCTCTGGGCCACAGCTGGGCACTCTCCAGTGTTCTCTGCTTTGTCTTCCCTTCTGGCTTCCTGATTTTGACCCTGTGAACCTCACTCTCCTCTCTTTTTTCTCATTTGTTTCCCCTAGGTTCAATGGTACCTCCCCTCAGGCTACTAGAGAAGCCTTTAGATGCAAGTGATGTTGCCTAATATTCTGTCACACACCATACAAGAGAGGGATTATGCTGATCACACATGAGCAGCTTGCTAAAATATGCAGTAGCAAAATTCTTGTGTTATCTCTGATCTTAGTTTTTCTTACTTTATTCCATGTACATACAATCTATTATGCATTTTGCAGTATAATTTAATGGAGAAGATAATACTGTAAAAATTGCAAAATGAGTTATTGCAGGCGTTAATAAATTGCTACCATAGTCCATTGTGATCACCTTAAGCCCTGTGGCACCACTGTTGTGAACTGTAAAGGTTTGGGCTTTTACTGGAGAACAATATTTTGTTGTTAAAAAGTAGAAATCGACACTAGCTCAATGACCCACCAGTGATGAACCTGAACACATGATTATCCTACAGGGTTTTACCACTGCAAAGTAATCAGAGGTTCTGAAATCCTCTAGCACCTTTACTACTGAGCAGTCGCAATTCTGAGTGACATCCATTAAAAAGAGGAATTTTCATTAGTTAACAGTATACAAGCTCTCCTTTGATTAGGGATAGATTGATAAAAAGGAGCAACCTAGAAAATACCAGCAGGTGTGTTATATAAGTGATATTCATGTTCACAATTAATGCATGTACCAAAATAGAAATTAACTTGATATACTATATTATGGTTTGCAGTTCCCCCTTCACTTTCTTCTTTATGATAATTTACATAAATGACCATGTAGACTTGGCCATAACCATCTATGCATTTCACGCACAGGTTAAATTACAAAAGAGATTGGAACATCTTCTTTGTCCATCATCGTTTAATAAATCAACAGGTCCATTTCTGAGGATTGATGTAATGGTATTTATGAGCATTGGCAAAGTCATGTCCACTTAACTGATGCAATTAAGCAGTGCCTTGCTCTTACTGTAGTAATAATGGGTTGACTGATGAGTAATTTATTTCTTTCCAATGTAACTGACAAAAATAGATTATATTCCTAGACAATGCAATGTATTTGGATCATAAACCTGCTGCCTTCTCATCTCCACCATTAGCTTAGATTTATCCTTCCCAGAGAGTGGTGGAACACACTTGAAACAACGTATCAAGTTTAATATGGAAGGATGCTCCTGACTGTGTTAAGTCCTGCACAGAAGGTGACTATATACTAGCCATTTTTACAAGAGATACTTGGGGCTCAATCCTTATTATCTATCGGGTTCCAGGGTTGTCACTTAGTGTGTCACTCTGAAGCCTAGATTGTGTTCTGAATAAATATTAACTGATGGAAACAACTCCTTGCATGGCTGAGAACTCCTTTTGGTTGAGAATATAGCCAGGTTCTGTCATTATTGAGATATGTGGTCTACTACGATCCAGTTTTTAAGTTCTTGGCCATTTTGGCTTTACAAATTATGCTCAGGTAACAGAAGCTATGTATCTACATTATTGCAAAACTCCAGTCTTATTCTTACATTCTTGTCACAAACCTGATGTTTTTTCCACAACTGTGCACAAGCGATGGCTCTATCATTGCAATGAGGTCTTCCATTGTAAAGGTCTTCCCAAAGAATTATCAAACCAATAGGCACTCCAAGGTCTGCAACTCACCATATTCATATATATTCATGTCACTAGAATAGCTCCATTTGATATTAGTCTGTGATCTGCCAGCTGACATGTGTAAGTGGTTCAGGTATTGGCGCATTAACCAGTCTGTATCAGCCCCTGGAGGAAGGTTCTCCTGTGCTTCATTGCAGTGCTTCTGGCTGGGCATAGTATTTCATTCCACAACCCCCATTGTGCCCTACCAACTATTGTATCCAAAGGCACATCACTGGTTATAAAACTTGCACTAATTTAAGGCATTGGGTTACTCTTATGTGATCATATGATGAATATTTGGGGTCTTCCATCTTCTGAGATCTGTCTCTTTGGCTTGCTACTTCTCTCCTGATATGAGGTGGTACAATGCTAGCCAGTAAGTACAAGCTATCCTTGGATGCTGGCTTGAGTCATCCTGTTATTCCATGACAACTGTTGTTTAGAAGAGTATCTAATTTCTTAGCATGAATGGCTTGTTCCCACACTGGACATGTGCACTTTGCTATGAAGTAGCATAAAGTGATAGCAGTGGTTTTCAAAGTAAGTGGATTGGCTCCCCACTTTGAGGTGGCCAACTTCCAAGGGATGATGTTACGGGTGCTAATTTTCCCTTTTATCTTCTCTATGCACGTTTCAAAGGAAAGTAGCCAGTCCAGTGTAACACCCCACCCTCCTCCCCCACAAGTCAACAAGATTTGGGTGATTAGACAGTAGGATTCCATCTCAAGTAAGTATTGGAGTACTGGATAATACCTATAGCCTATCTTGAAAGTTACTATACCGTCATAGCAGACCATGTCTGATTTTTGTAAAGGCTGACCTTTCCTCTACTGACCCTCCTCAGACACCTTAATGACTATGATCACCAATGGTCCCTTCTACTGCAAGCCCCAGATTCTGGAGGACAGCTCTTTCATACCCTTCATTGGAATGGTGCAGGACCATTATATACAAATTCCCTGACTGCTGTCACAACTGCTGACATTGTTCTGGTGAAAGTCCATGTGGTAGATGCATGAACAAAGAACAGCAAGCAATATTGGAATGGCAACTGTCCAAAGTAAAATGCAGTGTCATGAGAGATATGCAAGCATGCACTTCGAGAAGCCATATTACGATACTGGCTGCTGTAAAGTCACTGGAGCTGTCTGCCTATACTGCAATCTGAAACAAGTTAGGAAGTTGAGCAGAGACTCTTGATATTGATTGGCCTGTCTGTGAATCAATAATGAGAAGGCCAAACACAAAACAACGCGAATGATATTTTACCTCAACATTTTTCTAACATCCCAATAAGTCATATGGAGTTTTCAGAACTGTTTGACTTGAAATATTTTATTTTGCAGAATTCAGAATAAGATGTTCATCTCCAGTCAGATCCATCTGCGATTCAGACTGGAGACGGAACACAAGTATGAAGTAACATGGTTGTCATTTGCAGATAAAGGACTCTTTCTTATACTGACTGGGTTCATTTTTGTTGATGCTATAGTTTTCTTGTGACATCTATTCTAGTCCAGTCAAAATAACTGAAATTAATTTTAAAAAGTGTTTTTGGTCTATTGGTTCTTGGTAGATATACGTAATTGGGAAGGAGGATAATATCATTCTGAAATCAGGTGATCTAGCATTGATGAAGAGGTCTCTTATTAACTGGAGAAAGGAAAGGGAAAAATGGACATACTTGGTAAAAAACTGCTGGTTTCCACTTTGAGGAAAAAGACAAAATGGATTTTGATGTATATGCAGAAAGGACACATGAGTATTTTTAAGACAGCAACAGGGAAGTGAGGCTCAAGAAGAGATCCATTTTCTTTTCCCTACTTGAAAGACAAGAAGTTGCAGCCCCAAAAGGCTTAGGATTTTCTCAAGAGCATGGCAAGACAGATTATGGAGCTTTGATTAAGGTTCTTAAAAGTTCTATGAACCCCAAACTTCACTTCAGAAAGAGATCCACATTTCATTCAGAAGACCACGGACGGGGAAAAGCACGTCTAACACTCTAATCAATGTTAAAAATCAGTCCCTCACCTTTGTTTTAGGAATTTCAGTAGTCATCTGGAAGGAACCCTCAGACACCAGAGATCAAAAAGGACAGAGGCTACTAATAACTGTGCATTGAAACAAGTAACTCTGGGGGTTAAAGAACAATGGGTAATGTAAAATTGATGTCATATTGATGAAGGAAAGGCCAGACTTGAGACAAGGAAGTGGACATGAGTTGCTATATCCTGGAGAAGACCAGCAAGTTGGAAGGATCCACATTTTCATTGTCTGGAAACATATCAATCAAAGCAACTCTGGGAATTGGGACAAGAGTGTGCATTTCGGTGTTGCTAGCCATGAACATCACAAGAGAAAGGACTTATATAAAAGGAATCTATTTACATTAAGTATATGGAAAACCATCTAGTTATGTAACTATTTCCTCATCATCATAATGAGATGTCTGGCTATTTATATCTCTTCGTAGAACAGCTCATAGCACATTATACTCAGGAGGCAAATGCTACCCAGTCGGCTAATATAAATACAAATAAAGGAAATCCACAAATGGAAATAGATAGAGGTGCTACCATATCTGTAATTCCTAAAAGACTGTACATGAATATATTTGATAATGTCAAACAAATATTTTATTGATTAACAGTCATTAGGAGACAAAACTTATGATGGCTTCAGATGAGTATAAAGGAAAAGGGTATCTGTTTCCTGCTGGCCTTGACTGTTTCATATGGACAGAGTTCTTCACAAAACAATTTAAAAAGTCTAATTTGCATTGCAGTTTTAGGAACTACGCATTAGACAGTGGAGTTCAAAAAGTATTTGTTTGATCTATGGCTTAGTAAAAGGCACTACAAAACATCTATAAAGAACTAAAAATATCTTTCCTACATTTTTCCAAGCTCATCCTTTGCTTTTGCTTTGCTACAACATATAAAAAAGAGAATTATAAGATTTCAAGAAAGCAGGGGTAATATGGCCTTTAGAGTTTAGTTTAATTTTACATGTTCCTAACCCCAAAGGTAGAGTGAGGACTTGAGGGAACTTTATATATAGTCACCTAAACCTTGCCTGGAAGTATTCAGACACCAAGGTGATAGGAATAGTATAAGAGCCTAAATCCATCCATTTCCAGAACCACAGAATTTATTTTCTAACTGAAAGGAGGGATGAACTTTATGGAACTTGATCTGTTCTCACCATTTACAAGTGACCAAATATGCAGCCATTCAGTAGCTAATGCCCCTTTTTTAAACAACTAACAAAATCATCCAAAGCACAGGACTTATGGTGATGGAGGACTTCAACAACCCAGACATTTGCTGGGAAAATAACACAGCAGGGCACAGATTATCCAGCAAATTCTTGGAAGATATTGGAGACAATATTTTATTTCAAAAGGTGGAGAAAGCCACTAGGGTTGAGGCTATTCTAGAATTGATTTTAACAAATAGGATAAATGCAAAGTACTTAGGATGGAACAGTCATTGCATACATAAAAATTGAGAATTGACTGCTTAGGACTAAGCACTGCACAAAGAGAGCTGAAGGTTATAGTGGATCACAAGATAAATACAAGCCAACAATATACCGCTAAAAAAAAGTAATCGTAGTTCTGGGAAGTATTAGCAGTGTTGGAAGCAGGACACAAGAAGTAGCTCTTATCAGCATGGATTAGAGCAGGAATATTGTGTCCAGTTCTGGTCACCACATTTCAGGAAATACGTGGACAAATTGGAGAAAGAGCAGGGGAGAATAACAGAAATTATTGAAGGTCTAGAAAATATGGCCTGTTAGGGAAGACTGGAAAAAATGTTTAATCTGAAGAAAAGAAGACTGACTGGGGTCATAAGAGTTTTCGAGTACATAAAAGGTTGTTATAAAGAGAAGGGAAAAAAGGTTCTTATTAACCTCTAAGGGTGAGACAAAGAGCAATGGGCTTGAACTGCATCAAGGTAAGTTTATGTCGGACCATAAGAAAAACTTCCTGTCAAGATAGTTAAGCACTGGCATATAAAATTACCTTGAAAGTTGTGAAATTTCTGCCATTGAAGGTTTTTAAGATCAGATAAGACAAACGTCTTTTGGGGAACAGTTTAGGTAATATTTAGTCTTGTGCTGAGTGCAGGGTAATGGACTAGAAGACCTCTTAACTTCCCTTTCCATTCTACTCTTCTCTGCTTCCTTCTTTGTTAGAATTATGTTTCTCCAGTGCTGGAGATGGAATTATATACATGTTTAAAGACAGAAACACAACCACTTGTCAAGAAACAGTCCTGCAGCATCTTAAAGTCTAATGCTAATATTTATTAGGTGATGAGCTGTTGTGGGCTGGGCCCACTTCTTCAGATTTGGAGAATACTGGAGAATTCAGTAGCTTTTTCTCTGCAAATCAGTGCACTGGAAGGAGAACATAAGAACAGCCATACTGGGTCAGACCAAATGTCCATCTAGCCCAGTATCCTGTCTTCCAACAATGGTCAATGCCATATGCCAATGCCATATGACCCAGAGGGAGTGAACAGAACAGGTAATCATCAAATGATCCCTTTCCTGTCATCCATTTCCAGACTCTGACAAACAGGCTAGGACACCATTCCTACCCTAACCTCCATGAATTTATCTAATTCTTTTTGAACCTTGATAAATCCCTGGTCTTCAAAAAATCTGGCAAGGAGTTCCACAGGCCAGCCATGTGCTGTGTGAAAAAAAAAACACTTCCTTTTGTTAGTTTTAAACCTGCTACTCATTAATTTTATTTTGTGATCCTTAATTCTGGTGTTATGGTAACTGTAAATAACTTTTCCTAATTCACTTTTTTCCACATCAGACAAGATTTTATAGACCTCTATCATCTCCTCGCTTAGTCTCCTTTTTTCTAAGCTGTAAAGGCCGAGTATTTTTAGTCTTCCTTCATATGGCACCTGTTCCAAACCCCTAATCATTTTTGTTGCCCTTTTCTGAATCTTTTCCAATCTCAAGGTATCTTTTTCGAGATTAGGCAACCACATCTACACACAGTATTCAAGAAGTGGCTATACTATAGATTTATATAGGGGCAATAAAATATTCTCAGTCTTATTCTCTATCCCTTTTTAAATGATTCCTAATATTCTGCTTGCTTTTTTGACTGCTGCTTCATATTGAGTGGATGTTTTCAGAGAACTATCCACAATGACACCAAGATTTCTCTCTTGAGTGGTTACAGCTAAAGTAGTCCCCATCATTTTGCACATTTAGTTGGCATTATTTTTTCCAATGTGCATTATTTTATATTTATCAACATTAAATTTCATTTGCCATTTTGTGACCCAATCACTTAGTATTGGGAGGTCTTTGTGGAGCTCTTGACAGTCTGCTTTGTTCCTAACTCAAGTGGGTCTGTCCCACGAAAGCTCACCACCTGATAAATTATTTTGTTAGTCTTTAAAGTGCTACTGGACTGCTTTTTTGTTCTCCTGATTAGTTTGGTATCATCAGCAATTTTGCCACCTCATTGTTTTCCCTTTTCTCCAGAGTATTTCTAAATAGGTTGAACAGGATTGGTCCCAGTATGGAGTCTGGGAGGACACCACTAGTTTCAGCTCTGCATTCATAAAACTTACCATTTATTTCTACCCTTTGTTTCCCATCTTTTGTTGAATCTTGTTGAACCTACAGTCAGGCTAAAAAATAAGTCCAGCAGATGTCTGAACCTTTCATTCATCTTAATGGGAAATATTATATATAAAGCCCATTTATAACCATTTAAGTGAAAAATGCAGTTTAAACAGGTAGCGAAAACAGGCTTCATCATTAAAATGCACTTCAAGTTTCAAGTGAGTACATTAGTCATGACTGTAAGTGTTCCTGCACAAAAATCCACAAAACCAACAAGATCCATCTTTTCTTATTGCAGCAAAATATATTCCCCCCCCCCTTACCACTATCTTAAGGTATCTCAGAAATTTTTTCTGGTTAATTCTCATTAAATGTAAAACTTTTGTAAGTATTGGAATTTTATGTTTACAGAAAAGTGGAAAATATCATAACAGATTTTTTTTCCTTTTTCCCCCCCATATATTTGGATTTCTTCTTCTCATATGCTACTGACTTTTCAGCTACAGGCTATGACTTATCCCCTGACAACTCTGGTCTTGCTGCTAAATTGTTCAAAGTCAGACCTGGGGCCGCATCAGTTCCTAGAATATCTGAGTTTTATATCTTCTGTAGGCTTACTTTAATTTAAATAATACAATTGCAATCTGAGCCCAGATAGAATTGATCATTTTACATCACATTGGAACTTACTTTAGGAAGTACCTAAAAAGTGGAAACTCTCATTATGAAAATGGAGCACATGCATCATATAATGCTGCAGCCCCTTAGCAAATAATAAGTGCTAATTAGGACTTCACAAACCCTGGTGCTGTGTTGCACAATGACAGGGGATTGACTTTCTCAGCATTTCTGTTTCAACTGGTGTCTGTATTCACTCTGTTAGTTTTTAGTTTGTTTCACCTATCTTATTTTGAGGGGCGGACGTAGTATAAGTAATTAATGTACAAGTTTTAAAATTTTCCTTTACTTCTCAGATTTATCAGTGGTGATAAGTCTTTTGGGGGAAAAAAAAGAACCACAATACAGCCTAAATTCCTCTTTAATGTACACCATACAAGCACAGAATTCAAGCCTTACAATCAGGCTGATTTACTTCTCTCTCTCTCTCCTGCTAAAATACCCTAGATTAGGGTGGCCTCCCACAAATTTTATGTATGGCCAGTAGCGCCAACAGTCACTGTGGGCCCCATGGCAAAGTGCGGGGCAGGGCTTGGTTCCATGCCTGCAGAAGCAGGGGAGCCAGAGCAGAAGGGGCGGGTCCAAGAGCAGTCACCCTTAGCATCACTGGGATCACAGTGGTGGAGTAGCTCTACTTGCACTGAAAAGGGGCCCAGAGCTCTGGCCACCACCGCTGCTGAAGTAGCAGGGGTGGTGGTGGCTACAGCTCCAAGCCCCCTCAAAGGGCCAAGCCCAGGGGCAACTGCCTTCCCCCCCATTGTCGCACCTGTGTATAGCAGGAGTGCTTCAGGGTTTTCCACCTCCTGAGAGGTCTGAGCTGGGGAAGGTAAATCAAACAGGCTCTTAGCAACTGAACTCACGCGTGATGGGACATACCAGATGCCACTGGGAGAAGGTTTATGTTCTTCAGAACAGCGGCTCTGGGTGTTTGAACAATTAGTATAGTGGGGGTGTGGAGAGCCACTGAGCAAAACTGTAAATCCTATTTATAATGGAAACCTCATCAATCCCGGAGGTGCTGCACGTCCCCTCTCCCTGCATGCCTAGATCTAGCACCTATAAGTGTCTCTCATGCTTTCCAGACTATTGTGCCCCCTTTCAAGAGTCTGATGTACGTTGCCTACCTCCCATTTCACCTCACCTGAAAACTGCTGGCTTACAAAAATCAGACATAAAAATACAAAAGCGTCACAGCACACTATGGCCATGTTTACATGAGTGGCTTTTCCCGGCAAAACTGGGCTTTTGTCAGGAGAAACCATGGAATGTCTACACTCAAAATGTAGTGTTAACAAACCCCTACACATCCACCAGCAGTGTAATACCTCTCCCTGTTCAGGTATAACGTCTCTCTCAACAGTGTTCTGTTGACAAAACAGTCATGTAGATGCTCTGGGGTCCTTTTGTCAACAGACAGGGCTTTCAGTTCCCTGGGCAGCCCTGTTTGAAGAGCTTCCAGTCAGCTGTTCTGTCGAGACAGGGCTGGGCACTCTGGCTGCTCACTTTTGACAGCAGATTGCTCTTTCCATCTACTTTAATGCATACCCTCAATCTGTCAACAGAAGTTTTGCAGGAAAATCCTTTCTGACAGTCACTTCTGTTGGCAGAGGCTTCTCATGTAGACATGGCCTCTAACTGACAAATAACTTCCTTACTCATTTTTACCTTGTAATTATAAAATACCTTTATTGGAATACAAACATTATGCTCACATTTCAGTGTATGCTACATAGAGCAGTAGACAAACAAGACTGTATGAAATTATATTTTATACTGACTTCCCGAGCACATTTAACGTAGCCTGTTGTAAAACTTGGCAAATGTCTGGATGAGCTTATGTGCCCTGTGAAGACCCCCACAAGTAATTGTTTCCTGTCATTTCAAGCTGGTTCTCTACCAATGGTGATTCCGTTAAAAAATGTCTATCTGGAGGAATCTTTGCTATAACACTTTTAAATGAACACTTTCAATATGAAACATTTCAATCTGAATTTTAGTCCAGTTAAAAAAAGTTTAACAAACCCACAAACACAAAAAAAAAGATATTCAAACTCCCCAAAAATATTTTTTTTTTTTGCTTTTCCAGTCCACCCTCCAAACTGAAAAATCAATTATTGTCATAGCACAAAACATACTGGACTGCAGAGAGGTATCTCAAACCTAAGTATTACCCAAAGACCCCAAACAATGGCCTATTGGATAATGTGGTCCTCACTGTATTTTCTGATACTTCAGAGTGGTGTATTTCACACATGCAAGAATCTTTGATCCAACATTTTTGGCAGCTGGTGATGAGATAATGAGCATTAAGCACAATACAATCAGGAACAAAAATCTGTAAGTTTCATAGAGACAGAGTCAATGGTGACATGATTAGAGATATAAGCTATATGTTGGGGGTAAATGCTACTCTCAGCAGTGCTGGTGTAAAACTGGAGTTCTGAATTTGGCTCTCTGCAGTGAGATCATTTTAAAAACATTCACTTAGCAGATACAAGAAAAAAGCATTTTTTTTAATTCCCTAGGCTGATGTGACATTTATTATACCATGTCCCACACGCATCTTGCTGCATCTGTTTTATTATCACATAACATAGCTAATGCTGCCAAGCCAGGACATAGATAGCAAAGCAGCTAAAAGACAGTTTTCTTGAAACACTCCCCCCTCACCCAAACTGGTTTTACATATTAATTGCTAAGTTTGGGTTTAAAAAGCCCCCAGGTGCATAGTTGGACTCAGTAGGGCAGATTCTACACTCAGTTACATCTTCACATGCACACACAGGTTGGGGGTTGCAGTGGGCACAGGTAGAGATGCATGCAAGGTCTAGACAGTACTTGGTCCTGCCATGAAGGCAGGCAGCTGGACATGATGATCTCTCAAGATCCCTTCCAGTCATAGCATTCTATGATTCTATGCATTTGCATCCCACCAAGGTACTGATTTCCAGAGATGCTGAGTAGCCAGAGCATCCATGGAAGTCAGTGGGAGATGGAATCCTGGAAGGCTACAATGCATATGGGAGCAGATTTGCACATAGGGCTAAATGTGGTTCAAAAGTTGCATTTAGGGACAAATGGCATAGAAAGATACCCACATTTTTGCATTCACTAGGGAGCTGTCACACCTCTCGGCCTTACCTGCCCCTCCTCATTCTGCCAGAATATAGGGTGACCAGCTAACAAGTGTGAAAAATTGAGATAGTTTTTTTTTCTTTGCCGGGGTGGTTGGGATAGCTTCTTATATAAGACAAAGTGCCTAATATTGGGGCATCTGGTCACCCTTCCAGATCAGGCTCTGAGGACCACTCCTTACCCATTCAGAGGGATTAGGTGGATGACATCCTGCTACCTCAAATGGCTCTCTCTCTAGGTCTTCATGGGTGCTGGATGATCTGCTCTATCTCCTCTTCCAGGGACCTCACCAGGTCAGGACACTGCACTCCCCTAGGTGCTTGGGATCTTCCTGACACAGGTGGGCAAGAAGCAACCTGACCTTTCCTGACACCCAGAGGGCAACAGATGATATAAAATCTCAACTTCCCCAGCACTGACTGCAATGCTAAATCCTGGCAACTCATGAAGATTTAGGGATACTCTGCCCCTGAGCTCAGCCAATAGAAAAGGAAAGGAAATGCCTATTCTGCCTTCATCCTATTGGATGGATACTTCCCTTCAGGGTTCCCTAGTACCCACCTTAACACTCCTGGGGTGCAGTGTGTTCTTGCACAGCGAGTAAGAGAGGTTCCATGTGCCTTCCCATCCGCTCTATGAATGGAAGCACTCAGGCCTCCAGCCCACGAGTCTTGACCCCTCACAGCATGACATTTATTTCAATTAAAGAAATGTAAGAAATGCACAAACCTCAGCGTCTGGTGTTTCATTCCCTTGGTTTTTTTCAGATTCAAAAAAAACTGTCTACAGTTGGATTGAGAGGAGATGAAATATGGAAGATTTTTCTGCAAAAATTGGGCCATTTTAAAATGAGGTTTTTTTGAGCAAATAATTTAACGTTAAGAATTTTGAGATTTGGAAGAAGATCAAACATGTGGAAGACAGAACATTGAAATGCATCAAAATTCAAATTTTTGTTGGTTATGGTGCAAAATGGCCTATTTCACAAACAAATTGGTAAAAGGCACTGAAATACCAATAGGCCCATGAGTACAAAGATACAGTAAAGTAAAATGGCTTGGATTGAAAGTGTAAATGGTTTTCTTAGAAACTTTGTAGGAAGATGAATATTTTTCCCTAAAACTAAATAATATCCTCTCAATTTCAAATATTGTATTCAAGAAAAGTGGAACGATGTCCAAATATAGGTGTTCTAACAAACCTATTTATTGGGCAAAGAGAATACAATTACCTGTGCACTTAATTTTTGAAAATAAGTGTGGCTGAAATTAAACCTAGAACTCAGATATGGACCAAACCTAAAACCAATGGAGCATAAGCCTGTAGGTTTTTTTAGAAAGAGCCAATATGTTTACTAGCAAAATTATGATAGTCTGTGCAGTTTTCAGTCTACTGTGGATTTTGCCACAGATGTCAAGAGAGCTCCTTCATCATCGACCTTAGATAACTGAAACACTTCATTGGCTGTAGGGCCACTGTTATCAACTGTGATATTTGTGTCAAGTAACTTACCGAAAAATGGTCTGATCCTTCTTCCATTGAGAAATCAATGGTAGAACTGTTGTCATGAATGGTAGCAGCATCAGGCTGAAGTCACAAGCCTTTCAATGTTGAAAATGTGAATGACTGTCAAATACCTAATTTTGATATATACAGCTGAGCTCCACCCTATCTTGATTACAATTTTGCACTTAGAAGGAAAAGAAGACACGCAGACTTCACCATGGCCTGTCATTATCATATAGTCTTTACAAACTAAGCCAACAGAAAGCACATATGACAAATTTATACAAGTGAAAAGGCAAACAGAGAAAAACAAAAGGCTGTGTCTACATGGGAGCCCACCATCAAAAAGGCAAAAGCAAAACCCAGAAATCAATATACTGGTATAAGAACACGGCCACGCGGCAAAGGCGGATCGCAGTTCTGACCCCCTCTTTCGAAGACCCTGTCCCATTATTTCGAAAGGGAGCGTCCACACATGTATGAGCGCTCTTTCGAAAGATGGGAGGTGGAGATGCCACAGACGGGGTCACATGGCTGCCAAGCCCTTCTGGGGCCTGCAGCCAGCCACCGCCTTAAAGAGCCCCCCTCCAGTTCCCCCGCCCTACACTAGCCGAGGCCTGCCGAGCTGCCAGGAGCAATGCAGGACCCCAGCGCAGCAGCACCATGGCTGACGACACCCTGCTCCTGGCTCTGGATGCAGACATCATGGGCACTGTTGCCCACATTGTCTGCACAGTCGCCGCAGCCAACCTCCTCCTCCTTGGGAGACAGAGCAGCCCCACCAAGGACATGGAGTGCACCCAGCTTGCACCGCACCCCATGACACCCTGGCGCCTGTGGAGCCACCCCAGCAACATGGACTGGTGGGAGCGACTGGTTCTGGGGCAATGGGATGATGTCACCTGGCTCCAGAACTTTCGCATGAGCCGGGACACCTTCCAGGAGCTGTGTCACTGGCTGGCACCTGCATTGAGGCATCAGGACACCACCATGTGATCTGCTCTCCCCCCTCGGGAAGCAAGTCGCAAATGCTGTATGGAAACCAGCCACCCCGGACTCCTACCATTCAGTGGGCCACCAGTTCGGGGTAGGCAAGGCCACTGTCAGAGTGGTGCTCATAGAGGTAAGCTGGGCCCAGTGCACACTCCCACCATGCGAAGGGGGCCCATGGTCATAGGGACCCCTTGGGGGTCACTGGCTGGAGGGGCCTGGGGGGGTTGCTGGCCAGGGCGGGGGCTAGGAGGGGATAGCTGGCTGGGAACACCCTGCCACACCCTTATGACAGCGCATGGCCTCCCTCCGACACAGGTTGTCCGTGCCATAAACATCATGTTCCTGCACCGGGTCATCTGCATCGGGGACCTGGATGCCATCGTTGGGGGTTTCTCCTCGTTGGAGTTCCCAAACTGCTTTGGTGCCCTGGATGGGACACACATCCCCACTCACACCCTGCCAGCCACTATATCAACCAGAAGGGCTACTATTCGGTGGTTCTCCAGGCCCTGGTGGCCCACAAAGGCCAGTTCATGGACATCTATATGGGCTGATCAGGGCAAACCCATGACGCCAGGGTCTTCCGCAATTCCAGTCTGTGCCAGCATATGGAGGCTGGCACCTTCATCCCCGAGTGGGAGATGCCGGTTGAGGACACCACCATACCGCTCTGCATGGTTGCAGAT
Organism: Carettochelys insculpta; assembly: GCF_033958435.1. Taxonomy (NCBI): domain Eukaryota; kingdom Metazoa; phylum Chordata; order Testudines; family Carettochelyidae; genus Carettochelys; species Carettochelys insculpta. The sequence goes on from NC_134138.1 coordinate 262,936,958, forward strand.
GCAGCATACCGCCTACTGCCATGGCTGATGCAGCCCTATACGGGCCACCTCGACCCCAACATGGAGGCTTTCAACACCCACCACAACCAGGCCTGGCACATGGTCGAGCGGGCCTTCGGGCACCTGAAGGAGCAGTGGCAGTGCCTTCTTTGCTGCCTCAAGGTGGGGGTGCGCCATGTCTCACAAGTGATGGGCACCTGCTGCATCCTCCACAACATGGTGGATGGCAAGGGGGATGCCTACATCCAGGGGTGGGCAGCTGAGGCCACCTTGGGGTTCAAGTAGCTGGCCACCATCGCCAGCCACCTGGCAAACCACTACAGTGTCTGGATCCAGAAGACACTTCATGTAAGCCTCACCCCAGGACCACACTGACCACTCTGATGCCCACCCCTCACCATCCCCCCACATATCCACCCCACCACCACCACCACTGCACCCATGCCTCCTCTCCATGGGACCATGGGACACAGGCACTGGTGCACAGTAAAAACCATTATCAACATTAACCATAAAGGCTATGGCTACACTAGCCCCAAACTTCAAAATATCCGTGTAAATGGCCATTTCGAAGTTTACTAATGAAGCGCTGAAATACATATTCAGTGCCTCATTAGCATGCGGGCGGCCGCGGCACTTCGAAATTGACACGACTCACCACCACGCGGCTCATTCCGATGGGGCTCCTTTTCTAAAGGACCCTGCTTACTTCGAAGTCCCCTTATTCCTGTGAGCAGATGGGAATAAGGGGACTTCAAAGTAGGCGGGGTTCTTTCAAAAAGGAGCCCCATTGGGATGAGCTGCACGGCGGCGAGCCGCATCATTTCGTAGTGCCGCGGCTACCCGCATGCTAATGAGGCACTGAATATGTATTTCAGCGCTTCATTAGTAAACTTCGAAATGGCCATTTACACGGCTATTTTGAAGTTTGGGGCTAGTGTGAACACGGCCAAAATGTGGTATTGAATGTCCAACTATTTACAATGTGGGTGGGGGGACATCCTTGTTGTTGTGGAGCAGGGGGCCTAAACTAGGAGGAAGGTAGGGAGGGGGCCAGAACTGGGAGGGTCACTCAGGCAAGTGGGTTGTGGGCTGAGACCCCTGCTGACCCTGGGATCCCCTTTCCCACCTGGGGTGCAGCCATGGTGGGCAAGGTATCCCTGCGGTGTTAAGTGCACACAGGGCTTCCCTCCCAGGTGGAACTATCCCCAGGTGCGCACTGGCCCACAGATGTCCCACTGGGCAACTGGGGGCCTGGAGCTGTCCATGGGTCTGGGTGCTGGGTGGCGCAGGCGGGCGTAGAGGGCGTGTTCAGTGTGGCCAGCCAGGGTGTCTGGCCCTGGGCCTCCGGCCTTGTGCCCGGTCCACCTACAGGAGTGCCACCCCCGCCCTGCCTGCCAGTGTGCTGGCCCAGCTGTGCATTTACTGGGGGGGAACCTCGATGATCTCCGGGGACACCTGGCTCCCATGGCCTGGCTGGACGACCGTGAGGGGACGTTGATGACGAGATTGTCACCCTCGCTGGACCAGTCCTGGGTGGTGTCTGCCCCCCTGATTCAGAATGTCTGGTCCTGACTCCTCCAGCTCCTCCAGCTCAGGCTGGTCCACTGAGGTGTCCAGGACCTCTGTGGGCAGGGAGCTGTCCTGAGGCCCCAGGATGCAGTGTAGCTCCCGATAGTAGGGGGCAGGTGGAGGGACCTGCCCCTGAGTGCCCAGCCTCATCCCAAACCCGGGCATAGCCCTGCCAGAGCTCCTTTACTTTGCTCCAAACTTGCTCTGGGGTCCGGTCCAGGTGACCTTGGCTGGTCAGTCCCTGGACCAGGCAGGCCCAGGCAGGCAGCAGCATTCCTCTACTTAATCCCCATCTCCCGAAGGACCCCCTTTTCTTTCCAGAGGCCCAGGAGGCCTCAGAGTTCATGGTCTGGCCAGGAGGGGCCCCTTTTCTTTTTTTCTGGGACAGAGTCCTGGGATCCCTGCTCTGAGGGGGGCCCTGGGGCTTGGGAGGCTGTTGGGCGATGTCCATGTGCCTGTCGCTGTCATCGGGGGTGGCTGAGCAGGCATGCTGCTGGGAGCTCATGCTGTTGCAGCTTGCCTGCTCTCAGCTTCCTGACACAGGGTTTCCGGGTCTGTGCAGCTTTAAGAGTGGCTGGATGCATGGGTCATAGAGCTCCGCTCGGCAGGGCATCTCTGCACTCCAGCTGGGCGCCGTCATGGGGGACTCCTCTTTCAAAAGAGTGGGCCATGGAGTGTTGTTTTTCGATGGATGGCGCTCTTCCCACTATGGGATCGGGGTCCAGCTTTTGATGTCTGGGCTACGTTTCCTCTATTTCAAATTGAAAGAGCACGTGGGCACATGTAGATGCTCCCTTCATTCTTTTGAAAGAGGGCCAGTCTTTTCAAAATATTGTGCACATGTAGACACAGCCGAAATGTCCCAAAGAAATGTTATATCCATCCATATAAGCAATAGCAACAGAATTCATTACTGGGTTTTCAGTTTAAAGCTTTTTATTATTATTGTTATTATTATTATTATTATAACTAGTTCTTAAATAGACCTTTTCCTCAATTGATGTCAAAATTCTTTACACAGGAGATCAATATTATGATTTTTTTCTCCAGTAAAAATTCCTTGACTTACAAGTTTCTTTCTTCTGATTTCGGAATTTTTACACGGAGCCTGTTTTTATCAGCACACAATTTTTTCAGGGAGCACAATCTTTTTGGAAAGTAAATAGCAATGGGGATCATGTTTAATTTTTAAAACATTTTGTTGCCTAGCTATGGAAGGGTTCACACCAGAAATTTAAGATAGACCACTCTTGAATTTGGTGTTCATGTTCAGATCCAGATAGCTGCTCTGACCGCACTTCTAGTCAGTCTTTGGCTCTCATTGACCTTAACTGGTATTCATTGATTTCACTGGGAACAATTTTTTTTCCATTTCAGTGAAGACTTTCACAGAGCAGACACTCTGTCCAGCCCCCCTGTCCACCACCTGCTCTTCCAGACTTTACTTTTGTTTTTCCTTATTCGCAAATTTTAAAATAAAGGCCATTCTGATTTCATGTATCTGTTTGCTTTTCTGCATTCAACTCTTCAAACTAAGCCAGTCAAAAACTCTCAGGATATGTCTACACAACTTGATCTGTCAACAGAAGTTACCGTTGGAAGATATCTTCTAACAAAACTTCTGTCAACAGATTATGGCCACACATGAAAGTGGATTGCTCTGCTGATCTGCTCTGTTGACAAGGAGTGGATGGACTGCCCACCCGTTCTCTCGACAGAACAGCCAACCAGAAGCACAGCAGACAGGGCTGCCCAGTGACCTGGAAGCCCTGTCTGTTGTCAGAGGGGCCGCCCCTGGAGTGTCCACCTGGCTTTTTTTGTCAACTGATTCTCTCAAGAAAGGCATTCTGCCTCATGGGGGAGATGTATAAGGTTGTTAACAAAAGTACCGATTTCTGTCAACAGTATGTCAATGGAATGCATTTTTAGTGTGGAGGCTCCATGGGTTTTGTCAACAAAAACCTCTAATGAAGTGATTAATTTCTCCTATGGTGTTCGGCAATTCCATTCTCGGCTAAAAACCAGGAAGGACCAAATGTGCAAAGAGAGAACATCATTCTACATCTCAAAAAAGAAATAGAAGCTTAGTTCCAGTTTTAGCTAGAGGCTTACATTGAATCCTAATTTTTTCCAGACTGATCTTTCCATCTCTAAGTACAACACAGAAAGGAAGGACCAATTGTGCATTGGGTAGTTTAGCAATACCTTTAATGCTCTATTGTTTTCTTTTGCAGCAGATTCAGAAATGGTAATCTTATCGGGGACTGCTTACAGACTTTGCCAGGCACTGGGCAAAGTGTATGAGGTTTGCCCTGATGGGGCAGGGTCTTGGGCAGATGGGGTGGGACTAGTAGTTGGCCTTTCCCAGCCAGCCCTTCGGCACAGCTCAGTGCATGCCATCCAAAATGCCAGAGCTTTAAAGGGCCTGGGGTTCCAGCTCTGGGCATTTCCACTGTACTAGTGGTGGCAGCTAGGAGCCCCATGGCCTTTTAAATTACTGGGCCATGGGGCAGCTGCCCTTTTTTCCCCTCCTTCCCGCATCAACGGTCCTGATCTTACTACTGAAAAAGACCTGTAAGAAGAGGCAATTTGGCAGAATGTTGTCCTCTAATGCTTTCCTTTAGCAAGACACCCACAGGCTGTATGCTTAATGGAGCCATTCTGAAGTCAGCATTCCCTATGAGAAAAGAGATCAACAGTCAACAAATGGCTAAAGTTAGAAAACTAGACGAATACAAAGCACAGGTGATGAGGCAAGTCTTGTAGATGTTATGCTTTGACAGAGACCGGCACAAACAGTCCTAGACTGGTTTGAAATCAACTTCCCATTTTTGCATTTTCAAATTCTGTCTCCTTTTTTTTTTTCTTTTAACTATATTATTACTACAGAAGTTGCCATGGAAAAATCTACCACCCAGGCAGACAGCTATTAGAAAGTTAACAAGAGAGGGTCATCCAAATTTTATAAATATCAAACCCCTTTGCTGAAATCTTAAATCCCTAAAAAGGATGGAGAAGCAAAAACCAGCTGCAGAAGAACTGATTTCTTCCTTCCCCATGACTGCCTTCCCTCAGGGGCTTTTTCCCACAGTGCAGCAGAAACCAGGTGTTCTTGCCAGAAGAGACTATCTTAGGTCAACTAAGTGGTGCTGATTTAGAACCTTGAACAATACCATATGGTGGCAGAAATGTAGCATGGCAGGTTTCCATGGAGGTGAATGGGAGCAGTGCAAGTGATTAGTTATAGTAGTCTGTTGGTTAATCATAGTCATTCAAGGGTGGTAGATTTTGGTGGTCCCCTTACTGCCCTGTGGTCTGGGAAAGCAAAGGTGGCAAATTTAATGATTAAAACAAAATAAACGGGGAGGTGGAAGAAAGTACTAAAAGTGAGTGGAGTTGCTAATTGAAGTTGAATGGAAGTGAAGCCAAGGAATAAGGACACACATCTCCAGTGTCAGTGAAAAACAGATCAGACCAGACTTCAGTAGAGATGGGAACTCTCATCATCATCATCATCATCATCATCATCATCATCAATAACCGTGGGCTCAGCGCCCGTTGGTGTCTAATGCCTCTCTCAGTATTGCCTTCCATCTTTCCCTGTCCAGTGCAGAGTGGCTTAGTTTCTGTAGACTAGATCTGCACCAATCTACTACATCATCTATCCATTTTCTGTGGGGTCTGCCTCTCCTATTCGAACCATCCGTTATGCCAAACACTAGGGTCTTGATTTTTCATCCATCGTTCATTCCGCAAATATACCCAAATAGTTGTAGCTTCCATTTTATAACCTTCTGCAGCAGGTTCTTTTTTGGCTGTATCTTCCTATATAATTCCTCATTGGTGACGTCCTGTATCCATCCTATTCTCAGAATCTTTCTATAACAACTCCTTTCGAACACCAATATTCTTCTTTTCGAATCTTTCATTATCACCCATGTCTCAAAAATGTACAACATACTGCTGAATACACAAATTTTCAAGATGCCCAGTTTCGTTCCAAAGCTAATGGTTTTGCTTTTCCTGATCTTATCCATCACCTTCAAATTCCCTCTTGCTTTCACTATTCTAATCGCTATTTCCTTCTTACAGTCTAGATCATACATCATGTTGCTCCCCAGAGATGTGAACTTCTCTACATTTTCTAGTTCAATATCATTCACACTGATCTTCCTATTTCCTTATCTCCAAATACCATTGTTTTTGTTTTATTGATGTTCATAATCAGTCCGTACGGCTTCCCTTCTTTGTTTAACACCCGCACCGTTTTCACTAGCTTCTTCTCATCTTCCTCAATGATAACTATATCATCCGCGAGCCTCAAGTTGTTCATTCTTTTTCTGTGCACAGATATCCCTTCTACCTCTTCCTTGGTCTTGTCCATCGCTCTCTCCAGATGCATGATGAAGACACTTGGTGATATTGGATCTCCTTGTTTTGTACCTCTACTTGTTTTAAACCAACTTCCCAACTTCCCGCATGTTCTCGCTGCTGCCTCCGCATTATCATTGATATCCATCAACAACCATATCAGTCTGCTATCCACTCCGTATGACTCCAACACCTCCCAAGTCACTTTCTGATCTATACTGTCAAATGCCTTTTGAAAATCAACGAAGCAAGTGTATACAGTTTTGTTCTTTCATCAAGCTTTCTCCACTATCAGTCTTAGTGCGAATATCTGCCATATGGTACTTCTATCTTTTCTGAACCCTGCTTGCTCATCTGCTGTATGTTCTTCTATCTGTGATCTTAATCTCTCAGTCAGTATCATCATCAGCACCTTACCTAGATGACTCGTTAGGGCAATCGTTCTGTAGTTCTTGCACTCCAACGTACTTCCTTTCTTGCGTATTGTCACTACCACAGATCTTGTCCATTCCTTAGGTGCCTTCCCTTCTGTCCATGCTATATTACATAGTCGACATATTTCCTGAATCATGCTTTCTCTGCCATATTTGATCATCTCTCCTGTGATCTTATCATTTCCAGGGCTCTTGCTGTTCTTGAGTCATTTCATTGCTTTTTTTACTTCCTCCTTCGAAATATCGGTCTCACTCTCAATGCTGGGGCAGATCTCTCTTTCAATTCTTCAATCAGTCTCTCTGAGACACTCGGGTCCAACTGTGCTTTGTATAGGTCAGTGCAATATCTCGTCCATCACTGCACAATCTTGTTCTTGTTCATGAGCACTTCTTCATTCTCATCTTTGATCGCCATCTGCTTCGGTTGCCATTTCCTATTAATATTCCTAATTGTTTTATACACCTCCCTGGTCTCATATTCACTTCTTATTGATCTTTTCTTCTTCTGGAACAGTCTGCTCAATTGCCTATTCTACAGCGATGGCTATCCCTGCAACTCTCTTATCTAGGTCTTTCTCTGTGGCGATATTCTTAATCTCTTCGAGCACTGTTCTGTAGGCATTCCCTGTTTCTTTCTCACATAGCCGTGCCACATTTCTTCTTTTCTTAAACTGTGTCTTACATTTTCTTTTGAGTTTTATCTTGAAGTTTGCGATCACCAGACTGTGGTCTGAGTCTATATCCACTTCTTGGAAAGTTCAGCACTGCTGTACTGATGTTATCCATCTTCTTCTTATCAAAATCACATCTATCATGTTCTTGGACTTCCTGTCATTCGATCGCCATGTCCACTTCCTACAATTCTTTTGTTGGAATCTCAAGTTGCAAATCACCATCTTATGCTCTGTAGCAAACTCTAGCAGTTTCTCACCTCATTTGTTTCTCTTGCCATATCCAAACCTTCCCATGACTCTCTCCCAACCTTCATTATCTGTTCCAACCTTCGCATTCCAATCTCCTCTGATGATTAACACATCTTTCTTCGGTATCTGCTCCACCGTCTCTGTCAAGTCTTTATAGAATAGCTCAACCTCTTCCTCCGTACTGTCCAATGTGGGTGCATGCACCTGCATGACTGAGATGTTGAATGGTTTTGCTTCGAATCGCACAGCCATCATTCTTGCACTCACCGGTTTGTATCCTAATAATGCTCTTCTAGCTGTTTTGCTGAGAAGGAATTCAACTTCTGCTTCATGCTTCGTTTTATTTCTTGACCAAATGACTTCGCAACTATATATCTCTTCTGATTCTGTCCAACACATCTCTGACAGTCCAAGTATATCACATCAGTATCTCTCCATCTTCTCCCAAAGCATCTCTAATTTTCCAGTTGCCCACAGTGTTCACACATCCCATGTTCCAATGGATAGCATATGCGTTAGGTGTAATTTTCTTTTGGTAGCCAACTTATGTAACCAACCCTGATTGGTATCGCAGACCTTGTTTATCCAGGCGATGTCCAAGCCGGCATCTTTTAACGTTTAGTTGTACTGGCATCAGATTTCATTCATATTGTTGTTTGATGGTCAGCACATCAACACACATCTGACCAACTCTCCTCCTTCATCCAGGCTTGGGACTGGCATGGAGCTCTCGGTGGCTTCATAGTGGAGTTGATGGGAGCTCTGCTCATCAATAAAAGTGGTTTTTTTAGAAGGGATAATAGTAACCTAACTAAATACAAAGGCTACCTATGTTTTGAGTAGCTTAGGAACCTCTAATCTATCTCTGTCCTTTTCCTCACTGAATGGAACTAGTCTATGCCCCATTATTCACACCCTACAGCTGCAGTGTGGCAGATGGGCCAACCATTACTATCTGCAAACTATTCCAAGTAATTGAACTGAAACTCTGCACAGGAGTGGAAACTATTGGCACAGTATACAGGGGATGGGGGTGTTAGTTCATTTCATTGAAAGAACCATTCTTTTTCAAGCTATAGTAGGGAGGAAGGAGTTCACCTCCTGACTGGCGTTATATCTGTCTTGTGAAAATTTATCATCCAAGGCACAAGATTTCAAAGCTATCCTTTACCATAGTGGAAATTTCATTTGCCTATCAAATATAACTTCATGCCCCAGGTGAACAGGCTATTAGAATATAATACATTTTAAAAGAGTAGAATTAGAAGCTTGAACTAAAATGTTCCAATGTCCAGCATAAGGAGGAAATTCAAAATTTTGGTTTGGCACATTAGACAAAGACTCTGTTAGCGAAGCTCCAGTCAGGAATACAATAGTACTTTGCTAAATGACTTTGTAAAAAGTTGGATGGATGGATGGATGGAAAAGTTCTGTGCAAATATGAACTTCCTCCAAAGTCTGAGGTGTTCTGATACAGCCCCTAGAAAAGCATAGCACATAATGGACTAGGCATGGGTAGGTTAGGGGCCAGGTAGCTTCCGCTGTATGATTATTCCTATACCTACACTATGGTGACAGGACAAGGAACAGCAGTGGCTACATAGCAACACACTCACACGAAGTCCAGCTACTATGGATGAGTGCTGAGCAGGATTTGCCCTATGTTCACAAACTGTCTTTTAAGTAAAGATCTCGTACCAATAGCATGGGACTAGATGCCCACCCCCTTCTCTCACAAACCCAGGCATTCTGACACCCTTCTGCCTCTAGTATCAAAATTCTCTTAATCATTTAAAGCCAACAAGCTTAGCTAATCCTATCAGGACTGAATTTCTAGGCCTTTTATGCCATGAATTCATAGCATTTTTGTAGACTCTGCGACATTCCAGCAAGTAGCTGACTTTATAATGTTGCAAGTGGGTGAGTTTTTGCTCACTCTCTTGCAATCTCTCTGTAAGCAATGCAAGCAGTAGCAGGGCAAGTGTCACAGACAATATACAGTTGCAATTCCGGAAACTTTACTTTTCAGAAATGGCACTCAGCCAACAGAGGGGAAAGAGAAAAGCTCATAGCCATAAGCTTCCATGCTTTGAAACAAAAATACTACTGATGAGGCAAAGAGAGAAATCTGGAGTGGTGGCTCTGGGCAGTCACAGAAGACTAGTTCTTGCAAACAAACATGAACGCTTGCAATCAGATGGTGGCCTCATGCCATTCACTGTTCTATGTGCTATCTCATCAAAATATTTGAATTTTCAATGGCTGATTTAAAGACTTACTTGTTGCAATGTTATAAATCTCAAACTCCTACAGGTTTTGAATTGTACAGACACAAAAGAAGGGTATTGAGGAAAGCTGGCATTAAGAATTTGAATTGTTCTCTATTAACATTTTCCTTCATTCTAAAAACTGTCAAGTGGCTGAAGGTCACCAAGCAACATGGCAAAACTGATGACAAATGAGTGGCAAAAAATATATATCACTGGAAAATGAATATCCTTCATTGTCCAGTTTGGTAGGTCAAAGCTTGCCATTTTAGATGGCCTATTCTAAAGGAGTGCCACCCCCCTTAAGGTTCCAGATTTTCAAAAACAAGGATTGTAAATATCACTGACATTTATGTGATGTCATTTGTGAAGGACTCTGCTGATTATAAATATACACTATTGAATCATCAGCACACTGTGTTCTTCAAAGACTATTTGGTTCAATGAAGTTATATTCAAAACCAACACAATTTTCCAGGTTATGTCTAGATTACAGGGACTTGTCAACAGAAGTTTTTGTCAGATGTCTTCCGACAAAACTTCTGTCAACAGATTGCAGCCAAACTGTCCAGCAGATCACAAAAGCGATCTGCTCTGTCGGCAGAGAGCAGCTGGGCTGCCTGGCTGCTCTCTTGACAAAATGGCCAAATGGAAACACAGCAGGCAGGGCTGCCTGGTGTCTGGGAAGCCCTATCTGTCTGCGGAGGGCCCCCCCGAGAACAACCAGACTGGCTTTCTGTCAAGAGATTTCTGTTGAGAGAGGCATTATTCCTTGTGGGGAATGGGGTGCAGCTATCAACAAAAGTGCTGCATTCTGTCAACTTACAGGAGACAGAACACCTCGGGAATATGGACATTACATGGGTTTTGTGGGCAAAATGGCCGTTTTGCCAGCAGAACCCTGTAGAATAGGCATATCCCTGTTTTCCAGTATTAAAGAGATACTGTCAATTTAATTTTTTTTTTCCAAAAAAAAAAAAAAAGCCTTTTGTAAAGCCTAAAACCACCAGGCATGACAGGCTATATATCCTGATGGAAACCACTCATTTAAAAATGCTCTTTCTTGCAGGAGTTGAAATGCATGCACTGTAGAACAAGGAACCCAAAAGCAAAATTAACTAGAAGTAAAAATGTACCTGATTTCACTTCCCAAGCAGAGCAAAATGGGAAAAGAAAACAGCACACATAAGTAGTGGCATGGGCATGGGCTATATAGAATTATTTCCTTTTCAATAATCAAGAGAGGCATTAGCTTAACCTGTCTGCCTGGTAGATCCAGCAGCAACCATGGCCAGGTTTAATATCTCGGGGTTCCTTTCTATTGACATAACTCAATTCCCCACCCAGTAACCTGGGCAAGTCACACACCGTCCTTTGGCACCTCTGAGGGGCAGTACTTCCACAAGCACAGAGTCTGAGTTTAGAAAATAAACTTTTAATAAAAGGAGGAAAATAACTTAGCATTGATGTGGGAAAATACCACAAACAGTTCATAAACCTAAAACGTGAGGAAAAAAACCCACTCCAATGAAGCTGGACAATGTTCAGCTGCATAGGAAAGACAGGAAGTATGGCAAGAAATCTCGCTGGCTTAACCAGGAGATGTTGAATGATCTAAAAATGAAAAAGGAGTCCTACAAAAAGTAGGAAAAGAGGTCAAATTAAAAAGGATGAATATTAACAAATAACACAAGAATATAAGGCGAACATTAGAAAGGCCAAAGCATGAGAAAAACTCAGACCATAAAAAGTAACAAGAAAACAGTCTACAACTACATTGGAAGTAAGAGGAAGACCAACAACAGGTAGGCCCAGTGCTGAAGGAAGAGACTGTATTCAGAAGCCAACGAAGAAGTTTAAAAGTCTGTAAAATGAGACAAGAAGAACTTTGTGGAAAACCTTGCACAACAAGCAGAACAAGCTGCAGGACAGAGAAACTTGAAAGAGCTCTATAACATCACATGGAAGCTAGCAGGGTCATGGCATACAGAGGATCAGGCAGTACAGGATAAGGAGGGTTGTGCTAACAACCCCAAGTGAGTATCTCAATAGATAGAAAGATCGCTTTGAAGAGCTACTGAACCACCCTACCCACATGGAACCTCCTGAGTTAACACCTGCAAATACACCACTGCAAATTAACAGCAGCAGACCTACAAAATTAAAAAACAGAAAAGCTATTGCCCATATGAAAAGCGGAAAAGCACCTGGTCCAGATAACATCCCCGCAAAAGCAATCAAGGCAGGTAGTGAGATGTCATTCATCATGATGTATAATCTATTTGGGAAAATCTAGGACACTGAAGAGATCCCACAAGACTGGAAACATGACTAACTTATCAACTTCCGAAGAAAGGTAACCTAAGGGAATGCAAGAACTGGAGGGTCATCACGTTACTATTCCAGGAAAACTGCCCAATAGGATACTCTTGGAGAGAATGAAGACAGAAATTAATATACAGCTCAGGGAAGAACAGGCCAGCTTCCAGAGTGAGAGAACCTGTACTGACCAAATAGCAACTCTCAGAAAGATCACAGAACAACCACTTGAGTGGAATTCCCCCTTGTACATAACTTTCATAGACTTTGAAAAAGCCTTTGACAGTGTTGATAGAGATACTTTGTGGAATCTATGGCAATACCATGGCATCCCATCCAAAATTCTTAACTTGATTCGTTCAACATATGAACTCTCGACATGCCAAGTTGTTCATTATGGTGTCTTGACAGAATACTGTCAGCATACTGTCAGGAGTATGGTAAGGGTGCCTTATTGTCACCTTTCCTGTTCTTCAACACAACAGAAGGCCATCAATGAGGCATTCAGTAGACACTTTTCAAACAGCTAGAGGACATTGATTTTGCTGATGATGTCATCCTCCTTTCACACCAACATGAACGCATGGAAGAAAAGGTCACAACGCTAGACAAAACTGCCTCAATGACTGGGCCAAGCATTAACAAGGGAAAGACCAAGACAGTGAGGATCAACAAGTTCAACACCACCATCATCCACTGGGAGGGAATGACCGGGAAGATATGGAGCAGATTGCCTGCTTTGGGAGTATTATGGGCATACATGGAGGAACAGATAAGGATATCAGTGCCAGAATAGGGAAAACAACAGCTGTATTCAAGACTTTCCGTCCCATATGAAGTTCACAAATAATATCTGCGAAGATGACATGCAGATCTTCAACACAAATGCCAAGCGTGTGCTCTTGTACAGATGCAAGACCTCCAACTTACTAAAAAGTCTTCAACTCACAAGCTATAAACTTCATAAACAGATGCCTGAGGTACATCCTTCACATCAAATGGCAAGACTTTGTCGCAAATGAGGAGCTTTGGAACAGAGCAGGTCAACTGACATTTGAAATCAAGAGAAGAAAGTGGGAATGGCTAGGCCACACTCTCAGAAAACCATCATCATCCAGCATAGTTCATCAAGCCCTCTTGTGGAACCCACAAGGAAAATGCAGTAGAGGAAGAGCTTGCACAACATGGAGAAGGTCTACTAAGATTGAAGGACAACAACTGGGGTACTCCTGGAGCCAGCTAGAAGTTTTGTCCCAAGACAGATTGAAGTGGGAGAGACTTGTAGATGACCTATGCTCCACACAGAATACAAGGATTAAATAGTAGTAACAAGTTGCTACAAGGAGGAAAGAGCAAAATTGTTATTCTATCCTCCAAAGATAGGACAAAATGTATTGGTCTTAAATTATAGCAAGAGAGGTCTAGATGGACGTTATGCAAAATTGCTTAACTGTCAGGGTGGGCAAGCACTGGAATATATTGCCTAGAGAGGCTGTGGAATTTCCACCACTGGAGATTTTAAGAGGTGAGACAAACACTTGTCAGGGATGGTCTAGCAAGTGCTTGGTCCTCCCATGAATGCAGAGGACTGGACTTAATCACCTCTCAAGGTTTCTTCCAGTTCTATGATTTTATTTCCTCTTCCCCTCAGGTTCAAAAGTACCTTTTACATGCTCAGCCCTTCTCTGCACCCCAGTCACAATTGCTGTCCTGGGTCAGTGCAGACCCAGAGTTCAGAAGTGCCTCTGCAGAGTTCACCTTCCCCCACCAAGTGGGGTAAAGAGGTAACTTACTCGCTTCACTGCTCTGGCACCAGCTCATTGCTCATCTCTGCCAGCCACCCCGCTGACTGCCTGATGGCTGTCTGCTCACCACCAGACGCCCTGCTGGCCATTCAACATACCTCTCCACCATCACCCTGCTGGCTGGCTGCTTACCACTCTTGCTGCACCTCTCCATCAGCTGCCCTACTTGCTACTCATTGTGCCTCTCTGCTAACTTGCTGTTTGTCACTCATCTTGGCCTCACTAGCCACTTGTTCACCAACTGGCTGTTAGTTGTCTTCTGCTGCCACCTGCCTTTCTGCTATGACTTCTGCACATCAGTTTCTTTGCAGGCAGATCCGAAACACAACACCTTCTCAAGTGATTTCAGTTCTGGTTGAGTATTCAACATAACACGTAGGTTCCTAATGAAGACTATTAGCTCTATTCTTTGAGCTGTGGAGAGCAGAGGTTGAGACAGTGTAGGTAGGACCTTTGGTTAGGGTGGGCAGCCTCCTCATTGGGATTCTTGTCCCGACCTCTCTAACTTGATCTGATATGTGAGCCACTGACTTCATGAGGTTCTTTAAACTACCCCACCCCCATTGATACAGGTTAAGCAGTTTGTTTTTCTGTATCCCCACAATAATTACAACATTGATAACCATGTTTCTCTACCCCTGCATTCAGTACTAAGGTGGTTTGTGCACAACACCATCCCAAGTAGGTGATTGTGACGCCACTGCATTTAATGAATGAGTAAGCAGAGCAGGAGCAAACTGTATTTACAATAATAACAGAGAGAAAGCTATGCTAGTCTATATACTATCAAAACAAAAAAAGCAGTCATGTAGCACTTTAAAGACTAACAAAATAATTTAAATGCACCCATGTCTCTCCTGCTCCCAGCCGGCTGTGAGGGAAACATTCATTCAGACCCTGCTTGCATGACTAATAATTTCATAACATGTGATTTTTAAATTGACATCATTCCTTTAATAAGATTTTCCAATGGTAGAGAAGGATCCCAAAGCACTTGTGATTCATTCTGTGATTCACTCTGTGTTTGCGTGTGTGTCTGTGTGTGTATGTGGTGGGGGTCTTTCTGATGACTCCTCATAAATTCAGGTCCTGCTTGTTTTGTAGGTTCAATGATGATTTCATGGCAGGTTTCCCAGTGACCAAGGCAGAAAATTCTCCATCACAAACTAAATTATAGTGTGCATTTCATGTCATTGGGTGCACATTGGTGGCTTTTCATATATGTTAATGGCAAGGCACTTTTGGATTTTTCAAAATGAAAGAGGCCACAAAAAAGTAAAATTATTCATATTAATTTACATATAACAGGCCTACTTCCACTGGAGTCAGTGACAGAACCCACCCACCCCCAATGACTCCAGTGGGAGCAGGCCTGAACCCTCTCTATAGGAATCATGTCACTCACTTCTGGGTAGCATGAAGAAACCATACGAACCAGCACTCACCCTCAGAGGCAATGTGAAGAATAGGTACTCTAGCTGAATATACGAAGAGCATTTTAGAAGTGTGGAATATAATTTCACACAAGAGAATTTCTCCAATACACTATTATAGAACAGGATCTTTCAGATCACAGTTCATCGACACCTTGGCGGTATGACCCATCAAAAACAATCATGTAATGGTTCAGTACTGACACATAACAAGCTGCTTCCTTTTTATTATTAGCCATTTTTATTGCATTATTACCTAAAGATCAACCTCAAATGGTAGGTACTGTAGAGGGTCTTTGCCCTCAAGAGCTTATAAAGAGACAAGAGAAATGGGGGGAACGACAGAACACACAAGCAGAATGAACAATGTGGCAGTAGCAAATGGCATGTTAGAGTCAAAATGTATTTATTTGCTTATATATTTAGGGGGTGGGTTACTTAGGAAGTGATCAGCTGAAAAGTAGAAAGAGGAATAAGAAGAGCTGAGGAGGGCAGGGGAGAAGAGGGTAGCAAGACAGGTGTGGTATAAATTTGAGATGAAGAGACTCTGAAGGACAGGGAGGAAAAGAGAGAGGATTGGAGTAAGCAATCAGTACAGGGCACAGAAAGTCCAAAGAAAGCTGGAGACAGTTCTCTAAATGTCCAGAGGTCCCTGACTGCCGACTGACTAACCGCAAGTATCATTTGCAAATCTTGGGTTTTCTTGCAAGTCTTCCTTGTAGGTATTGGTCAAACCATGACTGGCTTAGAGTGTAATCCAACCCCTATTGAGTAAATGGGAAGACTCCCACTCATTTTGAATTGGCTTTGATCTGGCTCTTAGTTTATGAGACTGTTGTATGTTTGTCCTTAATGCTATGGAATCTCCAATGGAAATAATTAATTTGTTCATTGTTTCCCTACAAGGTATCTCAATAATGTAAAAATTTATGTGCATAGGAAACGTGACTGGTGCAGGATAGAGTGTATCTGAATGACGGTCTTCTTAGTTTTCCCTTTAGAAACTTTCTCATAAAGCTGCAATTCGCAGCAAGTGAACTGCATCAAACAAAACCACTGTCACCTAAATCTAGTGAGAACCAAATTTTCCTAACAGTTAAAGATCTTACTTTTTAAAAAAATCATTTTATAATGTTTGGTCTTTGTTCCTGATCAGCAGCTTTTTGCATTTCACCATGAGCTGTAGCATCACAGTGAAGCTGATCAACTCTTCACTTCATTCAGTCTGATTAAAGTGAGTTTCTTGATCTAGTTCTTGTGCCCTGCTGCTATGCTGTGATGTTTGGGATGTGGCTTTGCTGGAGAAATCACAAGCTCATACATCTGTTAAAACATGATTTCCAGCTGATTACTGCAAAGGATGGAATTTTGGAGAATTTATATCAACCTGGGATAAACATCTCTGCTCTTGGACACAGAATCCAAATACTGCAATGTTCACGGTTTTCCCATCACCAACTATAGCAGTTTGATGGTGAGAGTTTTCTACACAGGTTCCAACAGGACAGAGTGCAATGTGCTTTTCTTAGTTGTATCACCTACTCTTCAGAAAATTTTCAGGTAGCTATTTCTACAGGCTTTTCCATGGCACTCATGGTATCTGAGTACTTCACATATAGGAAGGGCTTTATTCTTGCAATATTCCCATAAGGCAGGGAAGTCTCAGTTTACAGATGGGGGAAAAGGGCACATAGTAGTTAAGTAACCTACTAAAGGTCACACAGAGGCTGTGTCTACCCTAGCCAAAAACTTCGAAATGGTCATGCAAATGGCCATTTCGAAGTTTACTAATGAAGCGCTGAAATACATATTCAGCGCCTCATTTGCATGCGGGTGGCCGCGGCCCTTCGAAATTGATGTGGCTCGCCACTGCATGGCTTGTCCAGACGGGGCTCCTTTTCGAAAGGACCCCAGCTACTTCGAAGATCCCTTATTCCCATCTGCTCATAGGAATAAGGGGACTTCGAAGTAGCCAGGGTCCTTTTGAAAAGGAGCCCGTCTGGACGAGCCTCACGGCAGTGAGCCACATCAATTTCGAAGTGCCGCGGCTGCCCGCATGCTAATGAGGCGCTGAATATGTATTTCAGTGCTTCATTAGCAAACTTCAAAATGGCCATTTGCATGGCCATTTCGAAGTTTTTGGCTAGTGTAGACATAGCCAGAATGTCTGTGGCAAAGCTAGGAATAAAATCCAGGTCTTCCAAATCTCAATAGACAAAAGGTCACTCTTTAGGTAGGTAAATATTTTAATTACAGTTTGTCTGTATCAGGAAGTTGCACCAAGTTAACATAAATTTGTTTCTAAGCTGGTATAGTTAAACCAGTGCAAAAGAACATGTGGACTCTCTTACTTCCATTCAGTTCGGTGGTTATTTCAGGTTGGTTTAAACCTGTTCCTAAATCAGAGTGCCCTGGTAGTCTTTGGTGTCAATTAATCCTACAGTTTGAACTCACACCTTAAGTTAAATTGGTGCAACTTGTAAAATAGACCTAAGACATGGGCCTGAGCTGAAGAGTTCAGATGCGTATGGAATTCAAAGGCATTTAGAGATGGGGATTTTGAGCCAACGAGTAGTAGACAAAAGAGCTTCAAAGTACAACTCCTGAGCAGGTTCATCTCTATTAAAATTCTCAGTACTACCATCCTCTTTTTAAAAATGCTAGAGGTTTTTCTGACCAACCATTTTTTTAAACAAAGCAGCAGTTTAATTGGCTTGAATTCCTTTAGGGTTGATTCAGAACAGAGCAACATGGAGGATTATACTCACAGTACTTATTTTACTTTTCTCTGTAAATATTCCACAATAAATTTTACAAATGAGGTAGCTGACAAGTCTATACTTATAGCTATAACGTATTATTGACGTGCATAAGTTACAAAGGGAGGACTTCTATCCAGTTACTATGTAATGTTCTATCAGTGAGATTTTTCAGATTTTTGAACAGTGTACTCTGTATATGGCAACTGCTGGTTAGTGTTTGCCTATTCTTCACTGCCGAAGGCCTCTGGTTTTGTCTTAAGGGTCCGCATAAGGTCAACTTCCCACCCCCCAACAGTGTCATAGAGAACTATGTTGAAGCTGGAGGAAATGCCTCCATTTACTAAGCAGCCAGTGTTGATAAAACAGCTCTCTGTTAGAATAGCTTTCAGGGCAAACAGTGAGAAGGTTTACCCTTTCAAACAAAGTTAAGAGTGAGCAAATTCTCTTAAAGATGTACCTATGTCTGAAATCTTTGTTTCATTTTCAGTTACTTGATAGAAAGTGTAGATAAAGACAAGTAAGTTCTTCCTCGAGAAAGGCTCTGTGCTTGTGACAATGTTTCTTTTGTGTATAACTGAGGAGCATTAAAAAAAATATATACACACTATTGTATTAAAGTCCTGGGGGCTGGGGGGAGAATGGGATGAGAAAAATGAACAAGCATTTAAGTCTTTTACATATATGATTTGACATTGTTTTCTTATTATTTTTGAGAGGACAGAAAAAGAAATAGAAATGCTTAATCCTGATCTAGTTTAAGTGCATTGGCTACCGGTGTGCAGTTTGGAGGAAAGCAATCAAAGGGAAATGGTGGCTAAGGCATGGCATGATTTGTAAGCGTTTTCTTACTATTGCAGGGTGAAAGCTGTGTGTCATTCTCCTACTACTATTTTTTCATTCACTCTTCTTCAGAATTGTTGATTGTATCCAGATAAATCTGTCATTAAGCACTAACAATACACTTATACATTAATAAAAAAAAGGGTGTGGGTTTCACATACAGAAGGCCCTGACTGCAAAGACAAGATCCAATTTCCGTATGCCCGACGAAGGCTGGGGGAGTTCACAGCTAAGCATCAGGGTAGCTTGGAACCGTCTTTCCCAGGTGAGTCTGAACCAAATAGTGAAATAGAAGCTGTTTAAACTTTGAATCCAAACAAGGCTAAAGAACTCGTGTAAAGGAAATAACTCCCCTCACCCCCACACCCACTGCCTCTCTGAAGTGGGTCCTTACAAAGGAATGTAGAAGAAGGCCCAGCCTTGAGGCCAGGCTGCAAGGCAGTTGTCTTGGGCCCCACATCTTCGGGACCTGTGCTCCAGGGACCCAGTCAGCATGCTGCCTTGGACCCCACCCACCGGCCAGGCCCCAATGTCAGCATACCACGTTGGGCCCCACACGCTCTTTGGCCAGGCCTGTGTGGAAGGAGGGAAGTGGTTATGCTAAACATAAATAGGGACAGAGCCAGAAGGTCTGAACAGCGAAGTCTGCATAAACTAGGGGGCAGATGGGTAGGCAGAGGTCATGACTTCCATTCCAGCAGTAGCCAGCAGCAGGCCAATCTAAATGGCATTCAGCAGAAACATGTGGAAGATTGACCTGTTCTCCCTTTGTGGTCCAAATTCTTAAATGCCATACAACATGTAAATAAATCAGCAGGCTTGTCTATAGCCAGGGGAATGGAGGGGGGACACAATCTTTCCCTGGGCCATGACATTTTGGGGAGCCTTTCCATGGCTACTGCTCCAGCCATGGGGCTGCAGGAGTATCTGCAAACCCCACATTCTCCTTTTGTATTATGCATGTCTTTGTATGCATAAAGGCCTGTGGATCCATGTGGTTGCAGTTGCAATAGCCACATTCATACTATTTCCTTGGTCATTTCAGACCTCATATCTCCCTCCACATTTCTAAGGACTCAACATAGCTCACCAGTGCCACATCATGTCTGCCATGTTAAGGGCCTTTCTCAACCAGGGAAGACATGTACAATTTTGCATGTTTTTGATTTCATAGATTGTTATGGCGCAGAACCATATTTCATTGGCCCCTCCTCCTGTGTAATATTTTCTCTCACAAGCAGAGCTCTAAACATCTACCTGTTTAATCAAACTATAACTACTGCTGAAAAAGCAACATGGGCTGCTCAAAACCTCATCACATTCAAGATGTCAGAGGTAATTCTACAAAGTGTCAGTTAGAGTGAATAAGCATATTCAGCCACACCAAAAGCCACAGAAAGTCTGAGTGTAAATATATCACTTAGGCACCAATGCAACAGTCTGTCCTGGTGCTCAGTACATACTGAACCAGAGACTTACAGATTAGGGCGGATGCAATGTTTTTATGATTAAAGGGTATGTGCCATCGCTTTGTATTTCTTTACTTTGTCTGTTGTAAGTGAATCCCATTCTTTACAGAAGGGAACTACCATTTGTGTAGGACATCTGGCATAGTCTAACACATAAGCAGCCTCCTTATGTTGTGATACAAAAAAACATCAGAACTGTTATAAATCTTCTGAAACAAGGATTAATTTGAAAGCCAATGAATATAATTATCCCATGTATACAACCTAAATTACATAAGCAAAATGACAGTATCGTACAGAGACAGACAACACCAAAAATCAAGGAACTTCATGGACGACTGAATCTGGATTGGCACTGAGATTGGAATGCTATGGTTCAGACTTGTTGCCAGCGATTGTCTAAATGTACCACACACAATGGTGTTATTGTGTGATTGGTCCTCAGAATAATCATTAAGTATATAATGATATATCATTAAGTAACCTGGATATTAACTCATGCTGCTAATTTAGATACACTGAGTGAAAATGATATTTAGCCTTTTTTAGGTCAGATGCCAAAGCTGATTTTTTTTAAATCTGTGAACAGACTTTGATACCATTGACCACAAGATACTGTTGTATCAGCTGTGGACTCTCACATTAGTGGACAGGATTGCATTTGAGCATTTCTGGTCTAGTGTTTCAGAAAGAGGCCAGACAGTGGTAGGAGGTAATTGCTCATTTGTCCCGAGGGTCAGATATGGTTCCACGGTATTCCATTCCTTCAGCACATTTGCTTAGCACTTCTGTGAGGACTCTGAGGTGAGCAAGTTGCCCAGGTATCACTCTCTCTCTCTCTTTCTCTCTCTCTGTCTCTCTCTCTTATCAAATCCAGGTGGAGTGCAATCTTCAGTCTTCAGTATGTGACAGAGATAGGGCTTTGAGCACCTTCTTTCACAGAGTTGATTGGTTATTGTTAATGAGACTTATCTGCAATGGATGGCAAAGCACTACAGTGATGTCTAACATTCCTTTCAGATAGGATCTGGCATTAGGCATGACAGCCTCAGTAGCTAGTGCTGCCTGAAAGCCCTGGCTTATCAAGTTCTACCCTGGTCAGTATTGCTTCTGTCTTCCTTCCAATCCCTATGTGAGAGTATGTGGAGAAATTGGGAAGCACAACTGACTCCTTATCCCAAAAGCATGCTGACCAAACCCAGCTTTGCATCTCCTGCACAACAGATGCCATTAGCTGTGTCAAAGACATCACAGTGCCTGCAAGAGATCAGGACCTGATTCAAACTGAATCCAAGTGAGAATGAGGTGATGCCAGAGAGAGGGGAAAACACCACGGAACTAGCCAAGATCTTGGCTGTGTCTTTACTGATGGGACCTACAAGAAGTGTAGTTTTCACTCATACTTGGTGGTAGGTACACAGGTAACAAATGTAGTTTAAAATGCCTTATTCTGCTTCTGACTTCCTTGGAGACTGAGCCTCATCCTGCCAAAAGAGAAGCAAGTGACAGAGAACCATGTACTCATCAACTCCTGAGAGAACTCGTATCTCTCGCCATAACTTGGGCCCAAGATAAAGAGAGTAATACAAGAATTCTAAATTATGCAGAATGGAGCAATCTGCTTCTGGGGGGAGACAGCCCACAAGTGCTCAGCATCTTCTGCTAACTCCCACTGTACTTCAGAAGCCAATTCAAGACCTTGGGTCTAACCTCTAAGGCCTTTAAAAAGTGAGGTCCAGCATACCTCAGAAACCCACTCGCCACTCACCACCTTCTGAGACAGTGCACTCCAGTGGAGCGACTCAGCTAACCAGAAGGCCCTTGACAATAGAGTGACTGACATGAAAGGAGATCATGAATCCCATTTGCAGAGCACTTTGCACAGCACAAAGGTGTACACCAAAAGGCTTCCTGCAAGGACTGAACACAAAAAATTGCAGCTACAACAAACCTCCTCCTGGTACCACATGCTGAGCAACCAAGGGGATAGAGAAAAAAGTCCACTGTGCGAAATACTTTCTAAACACAGCTATCTGTGTTCAGTGACTGGACATTCTGCCTGATAGCTGCTCTTGAAATAATACAGATTTGAGACTGATAGCACTCAGGTTGAGGCTCAGTCTAGGTGAAGTTTGTAGGCTGAGGGGAGCTGTATAGGAAAATGGTGCTTGCTCTCTGACCATGACAGTCCTCTTTGTCAATGAGGGTCACACATTTCAGAGCACTTTTGGATGCCAGATTGCACCTGTCTTCAGCATGATGACTGCAAATATTTGGCTGGGACATGGATATTGCTGGGCTGATTGGTGCCTTTTGACATCCAGACTGCTTTACTGTTACACTGTTTCCATCAGCCTACCCTGGAAGGCCACTCAGATCCTCAGCTACCACAGAACACAGAGCCTCCTCACTTTGCTAGGCTACCTTCAGTGAGCATGCTATAGCAGCGCTCCAAAGAGTGAGCTGTCTCCCTGTTTGCTTTAGGTGTTGATATTGCTCTTTGCAAGAAGGAGTTTTAAAAGCCACCTTGCCTTTCTGCATCTACAAATGGGGGGCACACTTTTGCACTTACTATTATTTGTTGATTGAATTAGTCTCAC
Organism: Carettochelys insculpta; assembly: GCF_033958435.1. NCBI lineage: Eukaryota > Metazoa > Chordata > Testudines > Carettochelyidae > Carettochelys > Carettochelys insculpta. Next base: position 262,959,753 of record NC_134138.1, read on the forward strand.
TCAGGCATCTAAGTGCCTTTTCTGTGGCAGCAGTTGGATAACAGGAAATAGCATCCATTTCCACTCAGTGATTTGTACCCTGAACACTGAGAGAAGAAAAAGGGAAGCCAGCCTGAGGTCAGTTCAGATGCAAACTCGGACCCTCTGGCTATATGCTTGAAATCTTACTTATTTTGCCATTTCCTCTCTTTCAGAGCACTGATCTAGCAATGAGTTTGATTTGTATGCTCTTGCTTACAATCCTTACCTTTCAGTGTCTGAAGGTGGCGACAGGATGTTCTCAAAGACAATTTCACAATAGCATTCACTTCCCCTCATGATTTGTTCCAGCCCAGGCGTGATGACTTTCAGGTTACAATGAAAGACCTTTTTCTGTAGAGGTGGGCTATATGCCTGCTTGCTTCTACTTGCAAAATTTAGGTCTGGTCTACACTTAAAATATAGGTCCACATACCTAAAAGCATTCAGGGATGTGAAAAATCACATCTCTGAGGGCCATAGCTATGCCAGCCTAAGTCCTGGTGTAGATTTGCCTTGTTCAATGGGCAAATGATTCTGCCAACTTACAACTATTGCTCAGGGAAGTGGTGTTCCTACAACAATGGAAAAGAACACTTCTGTTTCTGTAGGCTGTAGCTACACTGTAGGGTTAAGCTGGCAGAGCTACTGTACAGTGTTATGTTGCTGTAGTCCTTGTCGTCTTGATCTCTTAAAATTTAGTTTGAGATTAACTATCTAATTGTGTACATGGGCAAATACTGAAGACACATTAGATGGGTGCATTTTTAAAAATAAATAAAGCAGATCCTTAGTGGATGTAAACTGGCATACCCATTGATTTAAACATGGCTACACCAATTTACACCAAGAAGTAGGAATTTTGTGGTTTTAAAGAACCCTGACATAATTTTTGATATATTAAACTTCCCTCTGGCTGAGCAAGTCAGTCAACTCTAAAGAATAAAAGTCAACACATTCTTTTCAAAAAGCATTGCAGCCCTTACCATCTTCAGTAATCACAGTATTTTCTGATATTTAGCACGGGAAATACAACTGCCAATTTGCAAGTATTGAGTTTTATCTACCTGAAAGAATTCTTACACCATTGGCCCCCAATCCTGCAACTGATCCATGTAAGCAGACCTTTGTGAACCCTCTACTGTCTTCAGTGGGACCTCAAGCAGTCATTAAGGTTGACCGGTGCAGTTTCATTTGCAGGATTGCTACCCATTGTTTCTAATGGTATAAGGGTGGCGCTGATCTGCTGTGTAAACTATATTGTTCAGAACAGCAAGAAATTTGAGAGATTTCTGGTCTTTAGTGACAGGAAAACATATTTTCAAACCCTCGTATTTCCCACTCTTACACTTCTTTGGCAGGTTGATGTTGTTCCAGGGATTTGTTCTGCACTTGTGTCATTTTAAAGATTGCACAGTATAATAATTTCCCTTCAAAAGAGAAATCAAATTTCAACAGACCTTTAGTTTTTGGTTTGGTTTTGTTTTTTTTAAAACCCTTGAAAACAGTCATAAATTTCATTTTGGCACAGTTGATGAAAAAAATCACTTAAACAAATTAATGTCATCTTCTAACCACAATGTCTGGCTATGCTGACAGAGTCTGCCAATGTCCCTTATACCCTAAGAACAAAAAATACATATATTAAAAGAACGATTAAATTAAAGGGCCTAACCCTAATCCCATTGAAATCTACCCAACAGAAATATTTTTGATGCACTGAGCAAACACTGTGGTGGTTGGATCCTCAAAAATTCTGTATTAAGTTCTGTCTCTGGAGAGGTGCTTAAAAATTCATAATAGTGTGTATCTATTGATATGTTTAATGGAACTCTGGAGTAAGAAAGTAGAACTCTCCAATACTGTCAAGATAACACTGCCAAATTTTCCTTTGGATCTGTTTAGTTCCAGATGAAAAACTAAGTTCCCTTGGGGGATAGATATTGTAGTTGGAGCTGACAGCTTGGATCTCTATTGTGAGAAATTATTCATGATATTAGCAATTCTCTCCTGTTAAGGTAAGAAGGTGAAATATTACATCTTCACTCATATTTCCTACAATAATCTAATATGCAGCTCAATATAACAGGACCTTTATCAACAGGAACAATTTTACAGGTTAGTGAGGCAGTATAAACAGTGGACATCTGCTTGAGAGTGCACTTACAATGAATACCAAGTATTAAGATAGAGTGTATCAAGTCTAGAGCCTCTGAGATGAAGGAGTTAGACATGTGCCTTGTGGGGTTCTCTCTCCACATACCAGACTACCTTCTGCTCACAAACTGCATTAAAAGGGCTTTAGCTTTTCAACAGAACTGCAGTGCCTAGCACAACATGGGGAAAAAACCCACCCCTTTTCGGTGTGCTACACTAATATCCACTTGTCGATAACTTCTTCAGTTGATAGGTCACTGGTCTGACATGGGAGTCAGGTGTCCACTGTAGCCTGAACTACTCCATTTGGAGCTCCACTATCAAGCATGGGGTAGATGTAAGAACACGAGTTAAGCACTTATTTGGAGTATGGAAGAAACAAGCAAAGCCTCTGTTAAGCATTTCTCATTCCCTCCTACTTTTCTTGTTTTTCTGGGCTCTCTTGGCCCACTGGCATGAGAGCCCCTTAGAGCAATGTTTCTCAGACTTTTTGAGATCACAGAAGACCAAACAATAATACTTTTTTGCAGAACACCTTTTCAAATTTTCTTCAAAAAAATTGTCAAACAAAAAAAACAAAGAACAAACAGCAACATATACAGCAAAAACAAAATGAAGTAATTTAATCAGGTTTCTTAGCAAAGAAGAAGTAAACACTGTATCTGGTTTTCAGAGCAGAAAATATGTACTTTGAATTATTTTCCCAAACACTTATGAGTTGTTCACGGAACATAGTTTAAGAAGAACTGCCTTAGATTCCCTTCATCTCAGAAGCAGAGAGCCAATGTAAGAAGAGACATTTAAGGGATATAAGTCACATCAACTCAGGCACATCTCTGAATTTGACCCTCAGCATGAAGATTCTAGATGCAGTAATTTCCCAGATCTTGCAGTGCCTCTGAGATCCAAACTACACATCAACACACATAGGCTGCGTCTACACAGTCCCCTCCCTTCCGAAAAGGGCATGGTAATGAGCAAAGGGGAATATTCAAATGAGGCACAGATTTAAATATCTTGTTCCTCATTTGCATAGTCCCGTGAGATTTCACTTCCAGAAGAGTCCCTTCTGGAAGCTACAAAGCCATGTACATGGGGTCCTTCCACAAGGAGCCCCCCCACCCCAATTCTGAAAGCCCTTTTATTCCTCAAACATTTGAGGAACAAGTGGTCTTTCAAAAGAGGGTTTCCTTCTGGAAGGGCCCTGTCTACACAACTCTGCAGCTTCTGCAAGGGGCTCTTCCAGAAGTGAAATCTCATGGGACTATGCAAATGAGGTGTGAGATATTTAAATCAACACCTCATTTGAATATTCCCCTTTGCTCATTGCCATGCCCCTTCCAGAAGGGAGAGGGCTGTTTAGACATGGCCAGACTCACCACATACACACAGGTGAATATCCAGCTAGTGATTTTGCCTGACAGCCAAACAGTTCTTTTCATGTCCTCTATTTCAGCTCCTGCTGTGGGATAGTTTGCCTTTGCCTTGCACAGAATAGGCTCTTTAAGTCAGATAGGCTAAGGATATCCAAACTTTGGAACAGTTTGTGATAAAGACCAAGGTCAAAACTTTCAAACCCATCCAAGTAACCTGAGTTCCTAAATGACCCAATTCTTTACTGCAAATGAAATTTAAGTGCTTTTGAAAATTTTACTCCAAAGGACCCTGCAATTAGGGGTGGCCATGAATCATACAATACACCTCTGTTATAATTGCTTATCATAAACAACTTTAAACTGCTGCCAAAGGAACATTTTCTCTAATCCCGAGTTATGGCACATTTTATAAAGAGGGGTCTATTAGACACAGTATTTGTAATAGTTACTCCCCATTAACACCGTTGCAGAACTACCCTTCCACAGCATAGAGTTATACATCACCATAACAAACAAAAAAGCACAGAGTTGTGATGTGTCTTAACACAAATATCCGCCATGTATTCCAGCTCCTCCCAAGTAGAGCTTTAGGATGCTGTCCTCCATTATGAACTCTGTTATCTTATAAAACACCACATGACGACCCAAAAGACATGGATCAGTTCACAAAAACTACACAGACATGTATACAGGTTAGATTCCCTGTTGTCGGAAAAGACTGTTTAGCTTTAGGACTAGGTTGGTAGAACTGTGAGGAAGAGAAAGATAACCTCTACTGTTTAAAGTGCTTGAAAAAAGAAGATAATGTCCTCGGTTTACACCAGCACAGATAACTTTCCATTTCAACTCCATGTTTGCAACACTATCTCTGAAGTATCTCAGCATTTCTATCCACAGAACTCAAAGGAGCTTTACACAAAGAAATGAGTTTAACCTCAGAACACTTTTGTTGTTCCCCTTTTACAAACGAAAAAACTAAAACTTCCCAAGAGATTCAGTGACTCACCCAGTGACCTTGTGGTCAGGGCAGGATTAGAATTCACCCCTCTGACTTCCAGGCCCTGGGTTTTACCCACAAGACCATCCTCATATGCTGCTGTCATAGCTGGTGAATTATGATTTACAGAGGCCATGAATGAGTCACAACTCAGGGCAGCTTCCACTTGAATTATGAATATGTCCTCAAACTCTGCATTTGTCATATCTCAACATGTAACACAGTGCTGGTTTTATGTCTTCCCCCTCACATACATACTGTGATTTCCACCTCGTTTGACGTTTCTCCAGCCACAGGTGTCCATCAGAAGGTCCACTGGATTGCAGGATGGTATCAAATCAGCATGCACCCATGTTGATGGCAAGTGGGCCAACAGACACATGCCTTCCACTAAATGTGACAGGGACAGAAAGGGGATCTAACAGATTTACCTGGCCTGCCATGTATAAATGAGTCAGGCATCAGCTATGAAAAGTAAAAAAATCTTTGGAATTTTTGCAATTGATTTTATGGAGTCACATTTCTCTTGGTTTGCACCACTTCAGTCTTTGTATCAGAACAATGGGCAAAGTCACCTCTGCTACAACTTCATTACCTGTAAGGAAAAAGACTAAGGATGAATTTGTCCCAATGTTTCTTCATTCCTCATGCTGCATTCCAAAACAAAGCATCACAGTTTTAACTAAAGGTTTAAACTTTAAAGAATTTGTTTTCGTGGGACAAATCCTCAGCTGGTGTTAGCACAGCAGCCTGGAAGTAATTTACACCAGCTAGGGATCTGGTCTGATATGTATAAAGTGATACCAGAGCACACTAGTTTAAAGAGGCCCAAATCTGTCCTAGAAATATATAATTGCACATTTTCTTGAGAAGCCATTTGTATATAGTTTATAAAAAGTTAATAACTTGTTTATAGATGTTCTATAAATGGTAACTCAGCTTCTTGTTAGTTTGGCTTATAAGCATCTTTGTCTCCTCCTACTGATGTACTTGTTATCATCTATGATACAATACTCACGTCTGTCATAAGCATATAAAACATCAATCATTTAGGATACCCTTCATGAAGTATATATAAACATAACTTTAATGAAAATTGTAACCAAACAGATCCGTTATAAGGTATTATTTTATTCTGGAAATGGAACCAGAAAGTTAGCATGAATTATTACTATTACAGGTACATATGAAAGAGCTGTTCTGTAAACTTTATAAGGTTATACACATATATATAAAAAAAATCTGAAATCACCACTGCCTGCTTCACATTAAAAGAAATCTGAAAATCAAAATCTTAAAATATATGTTACTGAGTTCCAAATTTAATCTGTTTAACTCAGTAGACCTTTTAAAAAAACTATTAGCATGTTTCACTATGTTTCTGTTAATTTACAAAGGATTTGCCTTCCCTTGAAAATTATTTAACAATACTAATGAAAACATCACCACCAACAAACGTATATTTTCGTACACGAGTAAAGGATAGGGCCAAATTCAGCTCTTAATTTGCAACAGTATAACAGAAAACAAAAATTGGGCTCAGTGTATTTAAAAAAAATACATTACATTCCACAGATACATGCTTTGGAGCAATTGTGTTCACTCCAAAAGCTTTAAGAAAATGTGGCTAGTGTTTGTTTTTTATCTCTTTTAAATTAACTTCAACTGACTTCAGTGACTAGAAAACCTAATATAATTTAAGTATCTTTACAAAGAAATAAATGGGTGGATTAAGCTGAAAGCTTTTCTGCCACGAGCATTTCATAGTAAGTAGTAAAATACTTCTGCATATATTTTTACAACACTGTATTATTTACGAAGGCATATACCAGGCTGTTTTAATCTATCATTGTTAGTAAGAAAGAAAACATTTTAATTTTTCAGAAATACCTTTTTGTACCATATAACATTGTCCAAGGATTACCTGGGCTTGATTGTTTAATCATTTCTTTAAAACAATGCAAATGGAAGGCAAAGTTATTTTGATCATCACCACAGGCTGAAAGGCTTTAGCTGAGATTTCATACCAGACAATAGAAGAAAGACTGCAAAGAGATAACAAGGAAAAAATGATTAAATCGCAGAAGTGACATAAAATCAATAGAAGCAGCCAAGGATCAATAATTCTTTGCTCTGAGTAACAGTCAGTAGAGCTTGTACTCATTTTCAGATTTCTTCACAATTATTTCCTGTTTGATTTGTAGGGAGAGACAGAGAGACTTTCTTTAGGACTCTTCTCTTGTTCATATTTTTATTAAGAGTCTTCAGTTGGATGTATTTATTGTTGAATGCACCAGCAATGGTCACTTTGCTTGCTTTGGTTTCTAAAGGGGCCATGAGTAACAAAGTAACAACAACGTAGGTTAATTGAGGAAAAGTTGATGTGACTTAGTAAACGTATTAAAGAATTTACGAATTGCCGACTTTCCACTTGTGGATGAAATGCAAGCAAGTCTCATTAACTTCTTTATTTAGAATGTGTCATCTTACTGTATTAGGATTTCTGAACTCTCAGATGATATTGGCATTGCATTAACTCAGCAAATTCTAAAAGCAGAGTTATTTGATGTCAGAAAATCAAAATGATGCATTACATTTGCTCTGGGAAACAAAACAAGGCAAATTTGTATTTTGTAAATTATCTAAATTGCTGCAAACCAACACAAATAAACAGTGGAGTCCGACCATCCCAGCAAATGTGCACTGCAAAACAATGCAACCTTCCACCACACTCCAAAGGTATAGACAATACCGATATAAATATAACCTATCATTGATCTATACACAGAACAAAGCCAGTATATGGCCTTAGGTTTGCATTTGCAATTAACATAAAGGCCAAGGGCTTGATTCTCATTTATTCTAAGGCCTATGCTGTTCTGACAAAGTAAAGGGGCTTTAAGGTGTGTATAAATTATCTGCTAATCCAAGTTCTGAGCCATATGCTCTACTGGTATAAACTGTCATAGCACTGATGTCAGTGGAGCTATGTTCCAGTACAGGGTGTTCAAAAATCATGATACAGACTCCCCCCACCCCCAAAAAATCATATGATTGGTGCAAAAATCACAAGAGTTTTTGTTTTTAAGAATTCGTTTTGGAATCTTTTAACTTGGGGTTTGGTATTTGAACCTTCAGGGTACACCCCTGGCATGTTAGCAAGATGCTCTCTGCAACTACGAAGGCTAGAAATGGATTATTTTGTTCAGAAATAATGATGGTATTCTCACATGTTCAGCCTACTTTGGGAGTGGGAGCTTAAAGGCAAATGCCAAGTATGAGATACTGGCCCTATTGTTGTCAATATAAATTTTGCAATTGACTTAACTGGGCCAAGATTTCACTTCTATTATCAGGAAACCTGCAATCAATGAGTGTCGTTAAATGAGCTCAAAGTCTGGCTCAGACACATACTCAGTCAAAATGAGCATACTCTGGGCCGATTCACCCTTCTTTCACTTTAGAGTAGCACTATTGATTTCAGTGCAATTACACCAGTGTGAAACTGAGGTAATGAAGCAGTAAAACATGACTCCAAAGTGTGTATACATACACATGTGCATTTTATGTATAATAACCTACTAAAGCTTAACATCCACTCCTGCCAGATACATAATTATATCTGGTCTCCAGTGGATTTGGAAAACACTAGAATAAGTATCAAGCCGTAAGCTGAAGCTTAACATGGCTGTAAAGCAAAGGTGCTCAATCTGCAATTCTTGTGCTGCGAGAATTTGGAGTTGATCAGTGTGCATCTTGTTCTCCAGCATTGATTACAGGTCTCATAGAAGATTAGGATTAAAAGAGACCTCAGGAGGTCATCAAAGCAGGACCAACCCCACCTAAATGATTGCAGACAGGGCTTTGTCAAGCCTGGCCTTAAAAACTTCTCAGGATGGAAATTCCACCACCTTCCTAGGCAACCCATTCCAGTGCCTCACCAACTTCCTAATGAAATATTTTTTCCTAATACCTAACCCAAACCTCACCCATTGCAACCTGACACCACTGCTTCCTGTTCTGTCATCTGCCACCACTGAGAACAGTCTAGCTTCATCCCCTTTAGAATCCTCTTTCAGATAGTTGAAGACTGCTATCAAATCCCTCCTCGCTCTTCTCTTCTGTGAACCAAATAAGCCCAAATCTCTCAGCCTCTCTTCATAGGTCATGTGTGCTAGTCCCATAATCATTTTCATTGCCCTCCACTGGACCATCTCCAAATTGTCCTCTTCCTTCTGGTAGTGCAGGGCTCAAAACTGGATGCAATACTCCAGATGTGGCCTCACCAGTGAAATTATCACTTCCCTCAGTCTGCTGGCAGTAGTTCTATTAATGCAACCTGATATGTCATTAGCCTTCTGAGCTGTACGTGCAGACTGTTGACTCTACTGTAATCTCAGGTCCTTTCCTGCAGAATTGTCACTTAACTAGTCGGTCCTCAACCTGTAGCAGTATATGTGATTCTTACAGCCTAAGTGCAGGCCTCTGCACTTATCCTTGTTGAACCTCATCAGATTTCTTTTGGATCAATCATCCAATTTGTCTAGGTCACTCTGGACCCAATTCCTACCTTCCAATATATCTACCTCTCCTCCCACCCTCCTCACCCCTGAAACCAGGATAAAAGGGAGAAACAACTTCTGTGGTTGAAAGGGGAGGGCACTGGAGCTATAAATTAATCATAGCAGAATGGCCTGGCAACATGTTATGATCACTGCTTAGGACTTTACCCTTCAGATGTAACAACATTAATCCACTGGGCTGAAACACTGTAACCTATTGGGGACCCTGTGGGGACACAAGCATGGTGCTACAGCATCATGATATCAAATATAATTACTTGGTGCTCTCTCTAGCTACACTGGTGAAATGGCAAACCTGACCTCAGCTGTTCCTGTGCTATTCAGGAAAGTTATGTCAATCAATAGCACTTAAAAGCAGCACCATTGTAACAGTTTGGCATTATTCCTAGTGCTCTATGATAATATGCCACTTTTTTTCAGAATATATTGTTAGGGGCTACATTGTGAAATGTAGGGATCCCCAATAGCATGTATGTCTTTGCACTGCCTAATTTGCACAAGGATAACAAGCTGTTGGAGGAAATCAGATGTTTGCACTAGGGCACTTATAATTGGCCACATGCATAAGGAAACAGTTGATTTGCATGTACATGGTAAGCATTTTACATGTATAGGTGAGACTGAGCAGGTACAGCTATACGACTGAACATGGGTCCTTAGGAAAACTTCGCCGTTAGATGATGAAATATCCTTGATAAAACAATTCTTTTCACTCCAAAGCTTCTACCTTTAGTTGTGAGGGAGTTCACTATGCTCAGGTAGTTTGTTATCACTGTCATCAAACCAAGTAATTGAAAAGCAGTGTCCAAATCATCACATGATCCTTCCCTTCAACACACGTCCAGCCCCTGATGTGTTTCAGAGCACTGAACCTGAATAGAAGACATTTAGATTTAGTTGTCCAGAAGCATCCAAAGAGAAAGGATACAAGGTTATCAGAGGAAATAAACAGTCCCTAGCTTTACAGCATCTTTTCTAGTTGCAAACCTTTCCTCTCTCATATTGACGTCTATATTATAGTTGACTGCCTATTGTATAGAATCATAGACTCATAGAACACTAGGACCGGAAGGGGCCTCGAGAGGCCATCGAGTCCAGTCCCCTGCCCCGACAGCAGGACCAACCACTATCTACGCCATCCCTGATAGACATCTATCTAATCTGTTCTTAAATATCTCCAGCGAGGGAGATTCCACAACCTCCCTTGGCAACTTATTCCAGTACTTGACCACCCTGACAATTAGGAACTTTTTCCTAATGTCCAACCTAAACTTCCCTTGCTGCAGCTTAGGTCCATTGCCTCTTGTTCTCTTCTCAGAGGCGAAGAAGAACAAGTTTTCTCCCTCCTCCTTATGACACCCTTTAAGATATCTGAAAACCGCTATCATGTCCCCCCTCAATCTTCTTTTTTCCAAGCTAAACAAGCCCAATTCTTTCAGCCTTTCTTCATAAGTCATGTTCTCCAGACCTTTTATCATTCTAGTCGCTCTTCTCTGGACCTTCTCTAATTTCTCCACATCTTTCTTGAATTGGGGTGCCCAGAACTGGACACAATATTCCAGCTGAGGCCTAACCAGCGCAGAGTAGAGCGGTAGAATGATTTCTTGTGTCTTGCTCACAACACACCTGCTAATGCATCCCAGAATCATGTTTGCTTTTTTTGCAACAGCATCACACTGTTGACTCATATTTAACTTGTGATCTACTAGAACCCCTAGGTCCCTTTCTGCTGTACTCCTTCCTAGACAGTCTTTTCCCATTCTGTATGTGTGAAACAGATTATTCCTTCCTAAGTGCAGCACCTTACATTTATCTTTTTTAAACTTCATCCTGTTTACTTCAGACCATTTCTCCAATTTAGCTAGATCATTCTGAATTATGACCCTATCCTCCAAGGTAGTTGCAACCCCTCCCAGCTTGGTATCATCTGCAAACTTAATAAGCGTACTTTCTATGCCAATATCCAAATCATTAATGAAGATATTGAACAGAACTGGTCCCAAAACAGACCCCTGCGGAACCCCACTTGTTATGCTTTTCCAGCAGGATTGAGCACCATTAACAACTACTCTCTGGGTACGATTAGCCAGCCAGTTATGCACCCATCTTATTGCAGCCCCATTTAAGTTGGACTTGCCTAGTTTATTGATAAGAATATTATGAGAGACCGTATCAAATGCTTTACTAAAGTCTAGGTATACCACATCCACTGCTTCTCCCTTATCTACGAGTCTCGTTATCGTGTCAAAAAAAGATATCAGGTTGATATAGTATAGAAATCCTTTTTTTTTCAGTTGCTGTAAAGTTTGTCCAAGTTTCACGTTTTGCTTCATCTGGTCTTTTGCAAAGGATGATTTTGTGAGAAGTTTGGAAAATAAAGACTTTTGAGATTCCTTTTTAGAGTGACAAGGTAAATTTTACTCATAGACACACACACGTTTTTTACATTATTTTCAAAAGATGCTTTTTTTCAAACTGCATAATGCGTCAGCATATTTGGACAGAATATTGAAATGTGGCAGGAAAACAGTCAATGAAGTGGCACTAGATTACACCAGCTGCAGATCTGGCCTCTATGTTTTACCCTATTAGGAAAATAGGGATAGGAGAATTCTAAGAGTATCAGATTCCAGGGACCAATTTTCCACTGCTTTGCACCTTAAGTAGTCATTTATACCCCTGTAATGTTGATGTAATGAGCTATCAAATCAGAATTCTCCACTGACAGCAGATAGTGTTTTGCATTCAGACTGCACAGACATAAATGATTGCACAAAGTGCAAGGCAGTGGAAAATCAGACCCTAAGCATCTAGTTATTTATAATGCAACCATCATCAGGGTAACAAAATGTATGGCAAAGTTCAGACACAGTCTACCAAACAGTTTTTGTCTTCTCTATCCTACCTTTTTATTAGTAGAGAAAAATTGCCTCTTAGGCTGATACATTTGGATTCATGGTGTTGAAGCAGCCTGGCTTTACAGGTGAAAGGATATACAGTAAACCCTCAAAATACACAGCTTCAAGTTGTGTGTAACTCACTTTAATGTAAGTTAAGTACAACTTGAAGCTGCTGTGCAGCTGTCAGCCTGCTAGCTGGCTCCAGTTGCAGGTAGTGAGGCAAGCTAAGAGCACCTTCTCCCTACCTTCCCTGAAAGCTGACAGCTGCACGGCTGGGGGAAGGAAGGGAGAAAAATTAAGAGAAATTCTCTCTGAATCATGTAGCTAAAGGTACATATAAGTAATGTAAAAGGAAAGCCAGAGATCTTCAGACGTATAGGGACAGCATGGGAAGTTTTGGAAAACTCCCACCACAAAACCCACAAAAATTAAAAGGCAGAATTTAAGGAAGTTTCCATGGTCCCATAGAGTGCAGGGAGGTACTAAACAATTCTTTCCTGGATTTTGCTATATGCAGTATTTAAGTTCTTGGTATCTGGCAGTGATCAACAAACATAAACATTGTTTTCAAGTTGAAGTTTTCATTTAACTGTTTTTAGTTGCAAACAGAAGTATACAGTCCAACAATGTATAACCTAGTAAATCATCATTAAAATGCCTCAAGTCATAAAACAATGACAAGAACAATAATCAATATGTATATATCAAAAGTGAGGGGTTTATACTCTAACTGAAACAATAGCACAACAAAGCAAATGTTTGCTGTCTTTAAGAATAGCAATGTCATTTATAAAGTATGAGTAATAAAATCAATACTGCTGATATTAACCGATACCTGGGTGGAACTTGTTCTTGGACTTAAGACAGGTTTCCAGATAAGAATGTTAGCTATTTGGATCCTTTTTTCAGTAGTAAAAATGTATTGCCTAGAAGAGGCGTCTTTTAAATTGTTATAAGAATGTGCTAATTACGTTGCTACTTTATGAGCATATCATAAAATCCCCAAATGATATCTGCAGAAAGAGAACATTCAGACTTTTTACTTCCTGGCTGTATAGGGCTTAACTTTTTCTTCTCTTTTAATTACAACAAATAACAAATACCCTGACACATGACGAGGCATATGAAGCTGGCTCATGTGGAGTATGTGCTATGTATCACAATCAGTGATACAAACTGAGGGAGCTGAATGACACATTTAATAACTCACTATTAATAGGGCATGCAAAGTATATCTATTCTAGAGGCTCTTACCTAACTTGAACTAGAAAGACACTTAAAAAATGAAGCTGTCTACTCGGAGCTTGGCTTCTATTGTTAATTACAATCTATACTTCTGTCTGACTTCTGAGCCATTATGAGATCACAAGTGGTCTAATCTTCACTGATGTCTAAGTTTCAGTTTGCATTTTATGCCTCTATCATTTTGTGTCAGACAAAATAATAATGGAAATTAGGCAGATAAATGCAATACCAGGAAATAATGATTTTACAAGAGCAATGTTTTTAAAAGCCACTTCCCTGGGTCTTTGCAGTATGTTGTCCAGATATTGTTCTCATTTACTGTGGGGTAAGTTCAGAATAATGCTGGTGAAGTTACTCCAAACTTACACTAATGTACAAGAAGTGGGGTTGGTTCTGTGTTAATCACAACCTTCTTGATTTTTTTCCTTCTTTTACATCGTTTTCTATGGGGTTCCTTAATACTAAAGCGTGGCTGAGGTCACGCAAGTATTCACTGGGTGTAGCACCTTTTTTAGCTTATCTACAAAAAGGAGCCTGGCAATGATCTACCTGAGAGCTTTTTTATTGCTGGAGGTTATCCAGCATTTTGACTTGTTATTTTTCTTTTAAATGAAGCAACCACTATCAGTAGCAAAACCTATCTCCCCTATCCTGTGTCCTGATGGAATAGGGTTAAAGATGTTCGGTCAAAGTCTGATCTCAATTATGCTAGTATAAATTCCAAATTATCCCATTAACTTGAATGAAAGTTACTTGGGATTTTACACTGGACTTGGGAGAGCAGAGTGCAGTCTGCACCAGGAATAAAATAAAATCATTCACGTTAATGCAAAGGCCTTAGAAAGCTGGGTGATTCAGCTTCCAAATGAACAAGCTGATGCTTGTAACATAGAGGGGAAAGAGGAAAATGATCACAAGTTTTAAAGCAAAATCAGATTAGAATTTTCATGCTTACAAATCCACCAGAATAAGTCTCCATAGATAAATTAACCCACCTACCAAAGTTATGCTTTTACCCTTCCTTTGTGCCACTAATTAAAGTAATAATTATCCCAATATCTTAATAACAAATTAAAATAAAATCATTGTTTTGTTTTGCTGAACACAAATAAAGGTTAAGCTAGCAAAGCTCTTAGCCTGCTAGAGTCTAAGGATTTCAGTACTCATGTTTATCCAATAAAAATAATTCTGAACATTGTAGATCTCAGCACAGCAACAAGCAGCTTAAAAATAGAAGAGAACTGGAATATCAGTTCTGCAGCCAGACATCCATTTACAGAGGAACCAATTATCTCCAGAAGAGATGGGCCTGCTCACGTAAAATGCTGTGCTCATTCTAGCTCAGCAATGCAGCACATCACATTTGAAAACATTTTACAATAACCTCAGGAGCAGAATTCTGCCCTTTGGTATCATCTACCACACTGAAATGAAAAATATAGCAGACTAGAAAATTTACCCAGTGTGGCTGAGATCCTCAACTCAAATAAGTTTTGGTTTTCTTCATTTAAATCGTTGTTCTGAGGGTGTCAGTATGCAGCCTGCTCTGGGGAAAGAAGACAGCCTTAATCCTCTCATACCACAGCAGCTGGGGGGCAGGTAAGAAGCACCTATCCAGGGCCACTGCAGATGTAGAAGACAGCCAGGAAAGGTGGGTATGTCCACTGGCTGGGGGACACAAGCAAACCCACAAACAAACTCTCTGAAACATATAGTAGGTAGCTGTCCCTTTCTCCCCCCACCCCCCACTCCCCCACACCCCCTCTTGCTGGCCCAGTGGGGTTATAGATGTCCTGGTCCCTATCTCTGGTCACTTGCTGTCCCACAGTGGGCATTCTGCAATGTAACTATTCCTTCTACCAGACCCCTCCCCTTCCATTTAAGAGAAACAATTGAATTCCAGGTACATCCCATTGTCCTGGCACAACCAAACCTTTGCCTTGATTTAAGTCATGATAAGAGTAAGCTGCATGTCAAATTTGGTAATCCTAACTCTGATCATTTAGGAGAAGTTCTTGACCATGTGGACTCACAGACAGACACACAGGTTGAGTCTACGCTACAGTGATCTTTCAAAAAATGATCTTTCAGAAGATCTCTTTTGAAAGAAAGCATCCACACAGCCCCTGCTCTTTCGAAAGAATGGGCCAGGGATAAGAAGGTCCATCTAGCCCAGTATCCTGTCTGCTGATAGTAGCCAATGCCAGGTGCCCCAGAGGAGGTGAACTGAAGACAACGATCAAGCAATTTGTCTCCTGCCATCCATCTCCTGCCTTCGACAAAAGGCTAGGGCACCATACCTTACTCCTTGCTAATAGCCATCTATGGACCTAACCTCCAAATATTTATCGAGCTCTTTTTTAAACTCTGTTAAAGTCCTGGCCTTCACAGTGTCCTCTGGCAAGGAGTTGCACAGGTTGACTCTGTGCTGTGTGAGGAAAAACTCTCTTTTATTAGTTTTGAACCTGCTACCCATTAATCTCAATTGGTGTCCTCTAGTTCTTATATTATGGGAACAAGTAAATAACTTTTCTGTATTCACTTTCTCCACACCATTCATGATTTTATATACCTCTATCATATTGCCCCCCAGTCTCCTCTTTTCTAGACTGAAAAGTCCCAATCTCTCTAGCCTCTCCCCATATGGGACCAGTTCTGAACCCTTAATCATTTTAGTTGCCCTTTTCTGAACCTTTTCTAATGCCAATATATCTTTTTTGAGGTGAGGAGACCACATCTGCACGCAGTACTCAAGATATGGGCATACCATAGTTTTATACAGGGGAAGTAAGATATTCTTCGTCTTATTTTCTATCCCTTTTTTAATTATTCCTAACATCCTGTTTGCTTTACTGACTGCCACTGCACACTGCATGGATGTTTTCAGAGAACTATCAACTATAATTCCAAGATCCCTTTCCTGATCTTTTGTAGCTAAATTTGCCCCCATCATATTGTATGTATAATTGGGGTTATTTTTCCCAATGTGCATTACCTTACACTTACCCACATTAAATTTCATTTGCCATTTTGCAGCCCAATCACTCAGTTTGCTGAGATCTTTTTGAAGTTCTTCACAGTCTGCTTTGGTTTTGACTATCCTGAACAGTTTGGTGTCATCTGCAAACTTTGCCACCTCACTGCTTACCCCTTTCTCTAGATCATTGATGAATAAGTTGAACAAGATTGGTCCCAGGACTGACCCTTAGGGAACGCCACTAATTACCCCATTCCATTGTGAAAATTTACCATTTATTCCTTCCCTTTGTTTCCTGTCTTTTAACCAGTTCCCAATCCATGCAAGGATCTTTCCTCCTATCCTATGACCACCTAATTTACATAAGAGCCTTTGGTGAGGAGCCATGTCAAAGGCTTTCTGGAAATCTAAGTATACTATGTCTACAGGATCCCCCTGTCCGCGTGCTTGTTAACCCCTTCAAAGAACTCTTAATAGGATAGTAAGACACGACTTCCCTTTACAGAAACCATGTTGACTTTTGCTCAACAAATCACGTTCTTCTACGTGTCTAACAATTTTATTCTTTACTATTGTTTCTATTAATTTGCCCGGTACTGACATTAGACTTACCAGTCTGTAGTTGCCAGGGTCTCCTTTAGAGCCCTTTTTAAATATTGGTGTTATATTAGCTGTCTTCCAATCATTGGGTACCGAAGCTGATTTAAAGGATAGGTTACAAACCACTGTTAATAACTCCACAATTTCACATTTGAGTTCTTTCAGAACCCTTGGGTGAATACCATCTGGTCCCAGAGACTTGTGACTGTTTAGCTTATCAATTAGTTCCAAAACCTCCTCTAATGGCACGTCAGTCTGAGACAGTTCCTCAGATTTGTCACCTACAAAGGACAGCTCAGATTTGGGAACCTCTCTAACATCCTCAGCCATGAAGACAGAAGCAAAGAAATCATTTAGTTTTTCTGCAATGGCATTATCTTCCTTGATTGTTCATTTTATGTCTCTATCATCCAGGAGCCCCACTGCTTTTTTAGCAGACTTCCTGCTTCTAATGTACTTAAAAAACATTTTGCTATTGTTTCTTGAATTTATGGCTAACTGTTTCTCAAAATCTTTTTTGGCTTTTCGTATTACATTTTAAATCTGGCACCATGAGGACTGCTCTGCTGAACAAAGGGCTGCCAGAGCATCTACACATGCTTTTTTCCAAAAGAATCTTTCAGAAAAAAATGCTCTTCCTCATCTGGGAGAGGAAGAGGGCCTCCAGAAGAAGCACTGTGTTCTTTCTAAACAAATTTGAAATAGCACATTTTGTTCTTTTGGAAGATGGCCTGATTTTATGAAAGGGCTTGCTAGTGTAGAAGAGGACATAAAGTTCCTAAAATATATAGTAGCTCTAAAGAACTGTGAGCTGGCAATGGTAGTAAAAAGTAAAAATAGACAGGTCAGCAATTTTGAATGCACCCTGAAATATCAGTCTTCGTAAGAAATACGAATTAACATATGCAGGTGCATTAACATATACTGGAGCAATATGTTTTCAAGACAGAAATGTTATCCTATAGCAATCTGGGATTTATTTTTTACTCTGAAGATTTGGTAAAAGATAACTGCATTCTTGCTTCATGCCATCAAGATTTTCCTCTGAGGAATCCACCAGATAAAAGTCAATCCAGAAAGTATTTTAAGATTTAAAAAATCAGCTTTGTCTCAGTTAGACTATGTCTATTCAGCAGCCCTATTTCAACATAGCTATTGAGAAATAGCTATTCCAAAATAGCTATTTCAAAATAGGGCTGCTCCACACAAAAACTTATTTCAAAATAGCACTTAGCTATTTTGCAATATACGCTATCCTCCATCTTAACAGCGCCTACTTCAAAATTGTTCTTTCAAAACAGACACTATTCCTTCTGCTATGAGGTTTACCAATTTTGAAATAACGCACCCGCTATTTCAAACTTATTTCAAAATAGCATGTGCGTAATGTAGATGACAGCAAAGTTATTTCAAAATAAGAGATGCTATCTCAAAATGACTTGACTGTGTGGCCATAGCCATAGAGACTTACACACAAAGCCTATCTACCTACCTGTAGAGGAGTGAAACATCTTTCTCCAAAGGACACCACCCCACACCATAATTACCTTCTCTGACTTAATTATACAATCTGGACTGTTACCATAATCTGTTTTACCTATTACTTCCTAGCTCCCTCTTGTGTATCAGCACAACATAGGTTAGTTCTGTCCCATAGGATCATACTGAGCCTAACTTGGATTTGTAATAAAACCAGTGAAGATACTTCTATAGCACATTCATCAGTAGAGCTAAGGGGAAATGTATATTTTATCCTCGTATTACAGATGGGAAAGTGAAGGCATATGGAAATTAAAGGGCTTGGGGCTTTTGGGCTTTGACGCTATTCCCAAAATATCACCATCAGAATAGATGTATTTTCCTGAATTTACATATTTGACTAGTCATACTGAAATCTCAGATATTCTTCTGCTTACTTAAAAAGTGGATTTCTTTAATTTCAGTTAGAATTAGAGAAGGTTTGATTTCATCAGGATAGGTAAAGTGAGACACCTCATACTTCCACAGAATGATGGGAGATGGATACTCAACAGATATTTCCTTGCAAAGGAAAATGTTGAGATTGATGAACAATTAAAACATGAGTGTTGATAAAATCTCTTACGAAGGGTCACATCATATGGTATGAGTTCTTAACCCTGACTGTATGAACATATCACTCAAAATCAAGAAGAGGACTTGAAAAAAAGCACGGAGGTTTTAAATCCTTCTAGCAGATGCAGCAGATAAACGGGATTGGGGAGTTTTGGGGCAAAATGAAGAAGGGCCTTCTAAGCATCTTTCTAAAAATTCAACCTATGGTCAAATGTATTAGCAGGTTGCAGATTTCCCATTTAAGTTTTCTCTCAACATACACACATAGCTATTATGTATCAGAGAGAAAGCTACAAAGAATGCTTTCAGATCCTTCTCAGGCTTGTATAAATGCCAATGTGTCAGGGCTCTGGTGATGGGATTGCAAACATTTTCACCCTGCTATGTCAAGCAGAGGCCTGATCCATATGAAATATCCTATGCATAATTCAGATACTCAACTACTAAGATTAAAATTTGCTTTCCACAAGGATGTGTTTGAGGCAAAATTCAAACACCACCCAAATGCTTGCAGAATGCAAATGCAATGGGACCATAAAGCACAGGGGGATGCAAAGCCATTTTAACATTGTATTGATTGACTGATTGATTGATTGATTGTATTAACTCAATTTTACTCAGTATCGTACCACTCAACCCCTAAATGATATGGCTCAAAAATGAAGGGGATTTTCAAATAATCAGAGAGAACATTGCAGTTTTTAAACAGATAACTTGCTCTATTAGAGAACACACAAGAGAATGCATACTCTGTTCTATGGTTCACAAATTCAAGTATTCGTGAGCAGCCACACTGGCCACTTCCGAGGGGCTCCAGGGCATGGAGCACCAGCAGCGCCACTTCCCAGTGCTCCGGGATGGAGAGCACTGGCAGCCACCACTGTCCAGGGCTCTGGGCAGCAGTGCCAGTGGCTACCACTTCCCTGGGACTCCAAGCAAGAGTGCTGGCAGCCGTCACTTCCCCCAGGGCCCCAGGCAGGAGCACCAGCAGCCACTGCTTCCCCTGGGACCCTGGGCAAGAACACCGGTGGCCACCACTTCCCCTGAGGCCTGGGCAGGAGCCCCAGCAGCCAGGCTCCAGGTGGGAGTGGCATTCGCAAAATTCAACATTCACAAGGGTTCTCAACACGGAACCCTCATGAACGTTGAGACCCTCCTCTATGCATTTGTAATGGTAGATTGAGAAAATGGATAGATTGTAAATTTGGTTCCTCAGTAAATTTTCAATTTGCATAACATCTAATCGTGGTACGTGGCAGGACTTTCAAAAATGCTTAGCGTTGGCATAACTGCATCCAGTGAAATCAGTTGGTAAAACTCTGAATGACTTGAAGAGGAAAGATTAAGCTAAATGTGAGTACTTTTCATTCAAGTTACTGGAAACACTGATCAAGAACACAGCAGGGTAACACCTAGAAAACTATTGTTTAATTAACAATAGTCAGTGTGGGTTCAGAGGAAATCATGCCTAAGCAAATCAGAATTTTTGATTGTAGGATACAGCACCACACAAAAGAAAAGCCAAACATTTGTGAGTTCTGGTTTGAGAGTGAGCCACTTCATGGGTAAAAGATTGGGTTGGAAATACAGTCTTAAGGGAAGGCAAGTCATGACAGAAGGAGGAAACTCTGAAGGGTTAGTATTCTGACCGGTGTTCCCCTTGCACATCAATAACATGGAAGAATCAATGTGCAAGATGATGAAAGTAGCAGACTGTACCTGTCTGGAAAGACTGTCACTAAAGAGCAACAAACTTTGGACTGATGTTTTCAGACTAAGAGCATGAAGAGACTGGTAATGAATGCCACAAAGCTTTACTGCATGGTGGAAGGTAAGATTAATAGCAAACAACACTAAAAAGAACTGAGATTTTGAGTGGAATTTTATAAAGTTTTCAGCATTAGCCTAATTCCTCCTATTCAAGTCAGTCAGAGTTTTACCAGCTGATTTCACTGGAAGCAGAGTTTTGTCAAGGCTGAGCAAGTCCTATGACAATTGTCAAATTAGGATTTTAAAAAACTTTGACCGCAGCAATAGACAATACTGAAAATCATCTTTCATAGCAGTAAAAGAAGAAAATGATTCTGGGATTCCAAAGCAGGCATGATGAGCACCAAACAGAAAAATGGTTCTGCAGGACAAGGGGCTAGTTTACATGGATGTAGAACATTGTTATAGAACTGAGAAGCAGCATGGGCCAATACAAAGGGCAAGAAGTGGTGCTCAAGAGATCCAATTTCTATTACCACCTGTGCTGCTGAGTGACAATAGACAAGTCACTTCCCCTGTTTGCCTTATTACTCTTTATCTTGTCTATTCAGACAATAAGCAATTTTGGGGCAAGGACTCTCTCTCAGTGTGTTTGTACAATGCCTAGAACAATAGAGCCTCGATCTCAGTTTGGACCCATTGAATAATAGACAATCTGGTTCTGATTTTAACTTTCATAGGATATCATTGAAATAAAGAAAGTGTGATAGAAGTTAATCAGAATTCTAGATGGAGTCAAGGACTTCAGAGACACAACCAACTTAAGAAGAGACAGGAAAACATGAAGATGGCATCTGACTAAGGACAGGTCTACTCTAAACCTGAAAGTCACTCTTAGATAAGCAATTCCAGCCACAGCAAGTGTGTAGGTGGAATCAATGTATCTAGGATTGATTTATCAGGCCATCCATACAAAGGGAGGTCAAAGGAAGAAACTATCCCATCAACTTACCTTACTCCTCGTGCAAATGAGGAGAACCAGGGTCAACTGTCAAGCCCTGATGATTCGATTTAGCACACCCCCCACTAGGAGCACTAAATCAAACCTGGTGGATCTTCTGGTAAGCAGAGATGTAACCTAAGGGTCTTTAGGTTTGCAAAACTTCCACTGACTTCTGTCGTCTCAGGATTGAGTCATAAGAGACAGTGTGAAAATGTCTAAATAACACTAGCTGTTACAAGACTGTCTTCATTACTGTCAACGACAAGAATGAACAGGGATGAACTTGAGAGGAAAAGACTGAGGATGGGCCCAAAAGGGATTTAGGCAGAATTTCTTCACACAGATTATTAGTATTATTTACATGTAGCATTACAGACATTGTGCGTTACAACTTACAACTCAGGAAGGCTGGATCCAGATGGGCTCTCTGGCTTCTTTCCATCACAATAGGATCTTTAATTTTCCTACATAAAGCAGTAACTTCATGCACATATTCCTTACTTCAGAGCAAAATGTGGTTTATAAACTCGAGTAGTTTAAGGATTAAAAGTTTAGTCTCTCTCTGCAAATAGCTGTAAATGAACTTTATCAAAGTGCAAGGGAAAAAAATCAAGCCTTCAGGTAAACAGGAACATTTGCCAGGTGGAAATCCCAGCCCTTTGTATATTTAGTAATGAGTGAAGATAAGATTTCTTTCTTGACAGCATGATGGATACAATCATAAAAGCAATCGTGCTATTGTAACAGAGGATACTTCAACAGTGAATGGGATGGCTGTTGTTTTATAGTTTAACATGTTGTGCCTTTCTTTTATTTAATGTACATGAAAGTCAGTTTCTCTGCCATGTGAAAAGTTTAAGATTTTTTTAAGCAGTGCAGACAATCTTGCTCTAATTGTCATCAGACTTAAAAACTGCTGCCCAGTTCAATAATTTCTGACTCATAGAATAACCATACTTATTTAATATATTTTATGGACTGAGAGGTACAGTAAGCACTGAACTGCCAGTTCTTGGAAAGAAGACTGGCTCATCAGTTGTTGACTCTGACACTATGGTATTTAAAAAAGCCAAGAGATTGATAAGAATAATTGGTTAGTGTCCCAACATTTCACTTCTGGAAGTCTGGTTCAAATCTACTTTAGGCTACAAGTGAAATAAGTTCACTGGTCTCAGCCTAACACCTTCTGGATATTTATCTCCATCAAAAACATAATATAATCTGCAATGACTAACAGCCTCTGATCAGAAGGCCTTCACTCGAATTGCAACAGTAGCAAGTCAAGACTGCCATTTGATGACACAGACACACAGGAAACTTTTCCCAGTGATTCACTGTGTTGTGCCCGGCTATTGTCTGAGCTCACTGCCTTTCACTCACAATATGATGAAAAATATTTTAGTGAAGCAAAGATCTGTGACTTATTGTCTCTACTAAGTAGGATGTGGTGGTCATTCAACACAGATACAGGTTAACGCTAACTTGCTTAGATTCCTTGCAAGAGAGGCTGCTGAACTCTCTTTTATATTCAAATTCGACACATTAACACTTGGTTTGAACCAGGATGGGAATTTTCTGGGACACCATAGGAGCTCATTTGCATACTTTGCTTAATCTAATTCTTGAGTCCTCCCCACCCCCACATCTGCCCCTCTACTGTCTGATTTGCTCACCTTGATAATTATTTTTTCTGATTTGTCCACCTGGATTCCTGTTTTAGTTCTCTGTGCCTTAAATATTAAGTCTGCTCTGGTATGGCTATGGTCCAAAGAAGTGGGTCTGTCCCACGAAAGCTCACATAATAAGTTATTTTGTTAGTCTTTAAAGTGCTACTTGACTGCTTTTTTGTTTTGCTTAGATTCTGTTTTCCCACTTTGAATTCCTCACAGAACTCATTGGTTCCAGAAACTCCAGAATGGATCATTCTCTGCCATCAAACATCATGGACTGCCTGCACAAACAGCATTTCATATTTGTGACATCCCTTTCTGGCATAGCTGCAGGGAACCTGTATGCATCAAGCAAGCTTCAGAGAAGGAATACTAGAAAAGGTTAACTATAACCTATTATGGCTAACACTTTCTTGGTCCAGACGATCCTAAACCTGATGCTGTGTGAGCCGTGTAAACTAGACATTGGCTATTGACTTTAGATATTTTTTTCAGAAGTGCCCACGTCCCTAAAGACCCTAACTACTATTGCCTTTCTTGGTCCTGCTCCATTACGTAGGGTGCTGTCCTCTGCTGAGCCACCTTTCTGGTTGGTTTGCTGAAGCCCCTGCAGTCAGGTTCCCTGGGGCCTAGTGCACAAAGTACCCTTAGGGCTTAACCCCCACCTGTACATGCTGCAGCCAGGGAGACAGGAGGCAGTTGGGTTTTCTTGGTGGCCAAGAGCAATCTGGAGATGTTAGCTACCTTTGACACTGAGTAAGCAGAAAGAGATAAGCTGCTTCCAGCCATATGGGAGCAATCATGGCAGAGGGGGAAGAGATGAGTTCTGCACAGCGCTGAGAGGCTGCTGCTGGCCACTTTTTGGTCAGATCCCTGACAGAAATCTTGGGAGGGGACATATGACCCTGCATTTTCCCTGCCCATGTGTTGCCCCAGGAAGACACTGTGCCAAGTACCAGGAGAGGCAGCTCAACCCTGGGAGCTCAGCCAGGTGTGGAGAGCAGAAAGTGCCAAGCAGGAAGGGTTGAGCCAGACTGTCCAACCCCCAGGTGAGAAAGGTGTATATCTTGTGTGTGTGTGTGCACGCATGTGTGTGAGATCCCTCCTCATTTGGACCTTAAAGAAAAAAAGGTAGATAAAAGAACTCAAACACACATTTCTTTTAAACACAGGTTCAGTCAACTTAATGTTAATTTGAATGCTTGTATGATTGATTACCGTTGAACTCACTAGAATACGAGTAATTTTATCAGGTGTCCTGTATTCAGCATAGGGAAATACAGTCATCCCAGGTATGAGAAAGTAAAAGAAAGAAGTTCTAAACATGCTGTCTTAATCAGGCTACTTACAATATATAGAGGCTTTTGTAAACATGGCTTTTGTAAACAGAAATCATGCTTCACTAATCTACTAGAATTCCTCAAGGTTGTCAACAAACATGTTGACAAGAATGGTCCAGTGGACGTAGTGTACTTGAACTTTCCAATGGCCATGGACAAGGTCCTGTACCAAAGGTTCTTAGGTAAACTAAGCATTCATGGGAGAAGAAGGAAACTCCTCTCATGGTTATGTAACTGCTTGCCAGAGGAGGTTGTGAAGACCAAAACTTTAACAGGGTTCAAAAAAGAACTAAATAAATTCATGGAGGTTAGATCCATCAATGCATATTACCCAGGATGTGTAGGAATGATGTCCCTAGCCTCTGTTTGTCAGAGGTTGGAAATGGATGCCAGGAGAGGGATCGCTTTGGTGATTACCTGTTCTGTTCGCTCCCTCTGGGCCATCAGGTATTGGCCTCTGTTGGAAGACAGGATTCTGGGATAGATGGACCTTTGGTCTGACCCAGTTTGGAAGTTTTTATGTTCTTGGCTACATCTGCACTACAGAGATCTTTCGAAAAAAGCTCTTCTGGAAGATCTCTTCCAAAAGAACGTCTTTCAAAAGACTGCATGCACACAGCCCCCACTCTTTTGAGAAAATGAGCCAGGGATCAAAAATGAAGGCTGTTCTTTCTAAAGAAGCTTTCAAAAGGGGGTGCTCTTCCTGAAATAGGAAAGAAAGAGTGATTTCAAAGGCCATTTCTACACTAGCCACTTTCTTCAAAAGTGGCATGGTAATACATGGCCCGAAGTATGCTAAGGAGGCATGGATGCAAATTTCCCGTGCCTCATTAGCATACAGTCGCATGATTTGGAGTTCGGAAGACTGTTCTTCTGGACTCCAAAATGCTGTGTAGAAGCACAGCCCCCAGGGGGTCTTCTGGAAGGAAGTCCTTCTTCTGGAGGCCCCTTCTTCCCAAAATTTTTTGGGAAGAAGGGGCCTCCAGAAGAAGGACTTCCTTCCGGAAGTTCCCCCAGGGCCGCTCTTCTACGCGGCATTTTGGAGTCCAGAAGAACAGTCTTCCAAACTCCAAATCACGTGACCGTATGCTAATGAGGTGCGGGGAATTGCATCCGTGCCTCATTAGCATATTTTGGGCCATATATTACCATGCCACTTTCGAAGAAAGTGGCCTATGTAGAAACAGCCAAAAGGAGCACCACATTCTTTTGATTTACTTTGGAAGGAATGCTTTTTGTGTGTAGACACAAAAAAAGAGCCCCCTTCTTTCAAAAAATCTTTCAAAAGAACTTGATAATGTAGATGCAGCTTTCGTGTTCTTATACATTAACCCTTAAAAGATTGGGGTAGAAATATATGGCCAGTTTTTCACAATGGACGGAGGTAAATAGCATGATACATTAATGATCTGTACCAGGAACATTGGTGTCCAATATATTAATTAATGATCTGGAAAAAGGGGTAAACAGTGATGTGGCAGTTTTCAGACAGTTAAAGTTAGTTAAGTCCAAAGCTGACTGCAAAAAGTTACAAAGGGATCCTCCAAAACTAGGTGATTGAGTAACAAAATGGCAGAAGAAATTCAGTATGGATAAATACAAAGTGTACATTGGAAAACATAATCCCAACTACGCATGCAAAGTGATGGGGCCTGAGTTAGACATTACCATTCAAGAAAGAGATCTGGGCGTCACTGAATATTTCTCTGAAAACATCTGCACAGTGTGCAATGACAGTCAAAAAAGCTAACAGAATGTTGGGAACCTTTAGAAACAGAAGAGATTGTAAAACAGAAAATGTAACAATGCCACTATATAAATCCATGTTATGCCCACTGCTTGAATACTGAATAAAGTTTTGGTTGTTCCATTTGAAAAAAAGGGTATATTTGCAGCAGAAAAATTCAGAGGACAACAAAGAGCTTCCATATGAGCTAAAAATAAGAAGATTGGAACTGGACAGTTCAGAAAAGAGATGGGTAAAGGAAGATTTGATAGAGATCTATAAAGTCATGAATAGGGAAGAAAAAGTGAACAGGGAAGGGTTGTTTACCCCCTCACATAAGCAAGAACAGAGAACATTCAATGAAATTAATAGAGAAATGGTTAAAAACAAACACACAATACTTAATCAACCTGTGAACTCATTGCCAGGAGATGTTGTAAAGGCCAAAAGTATAACCAGTTTCAGGAAAGAATTAGCTAAGTTAGTGCCAATAGGTCCATCAATGACCGTTAGCTAAAAAGGTCAGGGACACAGCCTCCTCTTCTGGGATTCCCTGTATCTTTACCTGCCAGAAGTTGGGAGTAAATGAGAAGACACAGATCACTCAATGATTGCCCTGTTCTGGTCAATCCCCCTAAAGCCTCTGGCACTGTCTGCTGTCAGAAGATAGGATACTAATCTAGCTGGACCCCTGGTCTGAGCCCATGTGGACATTCTTATGTTTTCTTTTTAAAAAGGAATGACCTTTGAAACTCAGCAGGGTTGTCAATGAAGAGGGGTTCATTAAGAGGGGAAAATGTGGAATTATTTTGGGGTCAGAGGACATTATTTGTTTTTATTCTCTAGGTCTTGGCACCCCGTAAGTGCTGGAAGAGCGGGCTCATATATGATGATTAGAGCAGAAGTTCCACCTATCTCTCTAGCTGCATGTATTTAGGGACTCTAATCATTCCTGAAATTAGAATATTATTCTTCAACATCCTCAATAGTCCTGAGGATGTCTACTCAAGTTGCAATACCTGCTTCTCAGGGAGGTTTCTCTGGAAGGACTGTGTTACAGAAGAAGTTTACAACAGCTCTCTCCCTTGTCTTTTCTCTTACCTTTAAGTCCTGTGGAGTTTTGTTGTGTACCCAGAATAAGGAAGAAAACATCACTTTGTACAATTTCCTTGGTTTTTTTTCCCACTTGCACTGTCCTTTCCCCAAACAGAAAAGCTCCCAAAAGAACAAAGGATGCAGAATGGCTTGATCAGCAACATAGAGCTCCCTCTGGAAAGAGTTCCTAATATCTCCTACTGAGAAGCCCATCTGATTGGTGTGGCATGGCCACCTTCAGCCCAGAGCTAGCTTGTCTGAGGTAAAACCTTCAGCAACTTTCCTTTCAGAGGGAGTCTGTGGAGGTAAAGCAAGCAGCCACATGAAGCTAATCATGCCCATTAGGCAACGGCAAGCCCAGATGAAATTAACTGAACAGTTCACAGGTGGATAATCAGCAGCCATTATGAAGCAAAGGTCATGGGATGTCTGTTGAAGGTATGAGCCCACCTACAGCTCTCTTTCTGTAGGGTCCTGGGGCGGTGGATTGTGTCTATGAGTTTTTGGAGTGCTGTGAAGTGGAATAGACCAGTTGAGCTTAACCCACTGAGGGGTTGGGGTGAAAGTAGTTGTAGACCAATGGGAGGGGAGCTGGATTTTTGGGCCTCTAGGTAAGCTGTACAAGAGCTCCAGTGAAATCCTACAGATGTCAGCTAAGACCATAGGCCCAGATTCTCAAAAGTAGTTTGGCTCCTAACATCCATTGATTTTAGTGCTGCAGAGCAGACTCTGCAAGTGTTAACAATAGGCTGGAAATTTTCCCGAGAAAAAACTTTTTGACAGAAAATGGGCTTTTCTGTTGCACTAGAATTTTCTCAGGACATGTCTGCTTTCCTCAAAAAGAGTTTGATACTTCATGGAAAACACATTGTCTTCCCAGTCCCCTCCACCCCCAAAAAATCTGCAATTTTCAGTCAATTTTTTTTTGCTTTATGGCCAGAATTTTTCAGATTTAGGGTGTTATGTCATGGAAAATTTCAACAACAATCAAAAATTAATTTTACATGAAATTTTCCATGGGGGGAAAAACATTATCCGGCCAACACTACTTAATAATGACAGACTTAACATTAACTTCCTCATGTGGTTGTGTTTGTTGTTTGTTGTTGTTAGTAGTAGTAGTAATAAATTATCTAGAACACCTAGTCCTGGACTAGGACACTTAACTGAGCACATGCAACAGAATACATGCCGAAAAATAACTTTGAAATAACTTTGCTGTGTAGACACACATACTGTCCACTGCAGTTTTTATGAATTTAAGACCAAGATCACTTATCCTTCATGGGAATTTACACACCTTTATTAGGAGTGAAGGTATTAGAAATAGGAGCTAAATAATTCCAGAGAATAGGCTGACTGTCATTATCATGTGATACTGTGAGAGTGCCTCAGCCAAAGGAAAGAGAACAGGAAAGAGGTTGTGTTGATGGAAAGCATCTGTGGCCCCTTTTCTTCTGAGAACATGCAAAGGCCTGCCCAGCCATCAACATGGACAATGTGGGCCAAACAAGAACTGTGGATGGGGGTGAATCCCCGCAGATGAGAAAAGGCATTAGCTGGCATGTGGAGAATTTACTTTTCAACTCCCTGAATTAGACTGTGTCATGTTGACTCAAGACGTAAGTTCAGCAGCTTTCTGGAACTTTATAAGCCATAAAATGCCCTTAAGGCAGAAGACTCTGAGTCTGTCTACCAGATGGGAGGCACACTCCCAGTTGCCATGTAGACATACCCTAAGTCCCATTTCCAGAAGTGACTTAGTCACTTAGAAGCCCTAGGACTTAGACTCTAAGGGTATGTCTATACTTACCAGGAGATTGACCCGGTCAGGGTTAATCTTCCAGGGTTCAATTTCATGCACCTAGTGGGGATGCACAAAATTGAACTATCAGGGCTTGACAGTCAATCCATGTACTCCTCATTAGTGTGAGGAGTAAGGGAGGTTGATGAGAGAGTTTCTTCTGTTGACCTCCCACAGTGAGCATGGCCAGATAAGTCGATCCTAGATAAGTCCATTCTAGCCCACAATTGTCATAGCTGGAATTGCATATCTAGAATTGACTTTTCAGACCTAAGGGTCTAACCAAAAGGACTGCTCAGCAGGCTGCGTTGGCAGCTGTTTAATCTTCCTCTAATCTGTAGGGTGGATGGTCAGGTTTTCCTACAGCGCACCACAGTCAAAGGGCTAGACTGGCCTCAGCTAGGGTGGGTGCTAGGGAGTCTGGCTGACTCCACCTCTGGAGCAACCATGGAAAAATATTACCGGGCGCTTATCACCCACTAGCAGCCAGCTCCTCTCCTCCCCTCCTCCCCATTACCTTCCATCCACTGGCAGCCATGCTAATTAACTCCTCCTCCTCCTTCCCAGCACCTACCACTCACCACAATCAGCTGTTTTGCAGGGTGAGGAGGCTCTGGGAGGGAGGGAGAGGACAGGGCACACTCAGGGGAGTGGGGAGATGGGAAGAGGTGGGGACTTGGGAGATAGGTTAGGATTGGAGTGTCCTGGGGCAGAGCAGGAAGAGGCAGGATGTGGTGAGGGGATAATGACTTGTGGAGAAGTGCTTATGTGGTGCAGGAGCCTGGGGCAGAATGATGGGTTGAGCATCCCCTGGGCCTGGAGGAAGCTAGGACCTATAGTCTGGGACATGGTTGGTTTGACCCAGGTCTGTGTGCTGCAGGGGGTATTTCTACACTGCCATTAGATACATGTGGCTGGTGGAGCAGCTGACTTGGGCTTGGGCTTGGGCTTGAACTAAGGGGGTGTTTAACTGCAGTGCAAATGTTTGTTGCAGCTCAAACTCTGGAACCGTCCAATCCTGCAGGGTCCTAGATCTTGGACTCCAGCCCAAGCCCAAATGTCTACACAGCAATTAAACAGCCCCTTAGCCTGAGGCCCATGAGCCTAAGTCAGATGGCAGGGGTCAGGCTTGAGGGTGTAGTTACAGAGAAGACAGGGGTCAACTACTGGTATCTCACGGCACTGGAGACATACCTTAGAAATTTCTCACTGATCCTTGGCAGTTAGTGGTAACCTTATGTCCAGAAGGTTGGAGACTAGTGCCCCTCATAAAAATATATCCTCAAGGCTAGTGCAGAGATTCTAATTAATTAGGTAACTGTTCAGTCTCTTTTGGAACCCTCCAGAGCTCTTTGCCTCAATAACATCTAGTAGCAGTGACTTCAACAGATGAATTACTCATAGCATCTCCTAGGCACAATTCCTTCCAGAGCATCAATTCCTGTAAATCTGGTGTTAGTATTGATTCATACCTGGCCAGGAGTGTGCAAAGTTAAGGAATAAAAGTAAAGAATGATGCTAGCATTGATGAAAGCCCAATGGGCTCTATTCATCCCAGGTATAACAGCACTAACTTTGTTGGAGGTCCTGAATGAGTTTGGCATTGCGGCTCGAAAAACACTTGGCTTAGCCAGAGCTACAGCCTATTCAGAGGATGATCCTTGGTCCTGCCTCAGAGGAGGGGACTAGATTAAGTGATTTACTGAGGTCCCTTTCAATCCTACCTTTTTGTGATTGTGTGATAACAATAGCTGAGTGTCTGACCCTCTGTGGTGAGTCTATTCTACAGACTAGATTGTGAGCTCTGATTCACATTTCATAGTGTGTTATTCTGTGGAAGGTTCCGTTGTCTTCAAAAGAATTTATCAGCAGAAGGAGTCTACTCATTAGCTTTACATTAGTTTACACTACAGAGATCTGTTGACAGAAGAGGCCTTCTGTTGACAAAACTAGGGAGCATCTATACTACAAATGCATTGTCAAGAATCTGTTGACAGAATACAGTAGTTTTCCCAGCAGAGTTCTATCTTGACCATACGAGGCAAAGTGCCTCTGTCGGCAAATTCTGTCAACAAAATAATAGTGTAGACGCTCGTGGGAGGTGGTTCTGTCAACAGACAGGGCTTCCAGTCCACTGGGCTGCACTGTTTGCAGAGCTTCCATTTGGCCGTTCTGTCGACAGAGGGCTGGTCAGTCTGGCCTCTCTCTGTTGATAGAGGGAGTTGACAGGAGGAGCCTGTATTAGGTGTGGACGTGTTCTGCGGACAGACGGTCTGTCGGGAAATATCTGTCAGCAGTGACTTCTGTTGACAGAACTCTGTAGCGTAGGCACAGCTATTGTGAATAAGTGTGTAAACACGTGGCTACTTCCACACTAGAGAGTTTTATAGACAAAACTAGGGTTTTGTTGGCAAAACTCATGGAATATCTACACACAAAATGTGTTTTGTCAACAGAAACTGTTGACAAAAAACCCCTGTAGATGCCCTTTTGTTGACAGAGTGGGTCAAGAGCTTATCTGCTTTTATGTACAGACGTGATCTGTCTACAGAAGTTTTGTCAGAATCTCTCTTCTGGCAGTAACTTCTGTGTACAGATGCTTCTAGCGTAGAGGTAGCCACTGAGGCAGAGACTGCCTTTTATTTCTTTAATACAGTTCCAGGAGCAACAGAGTTCCAGTCTCAGCTGGCCCCTTGGCACTATCATAATAATAAATACTAAAGTTATTATTCATAGTAAAAATTAATAATAATGATTAATATTAAGACTGTATATGCAGGCGTATCAGCTTTTGAAACAACCTTGGTTTGGGCCTTCCTCACTAGGGCTACATCTACATGAGGGAGTTTTGTAGCCAAAACTTGTGTAGTGTCTACACACAAAATGTGTTTTGTAGACAGAAACTGTTGACAAAAAAGCTGTGCAGATGCTCCAGGAGGCCCTTTTGTTGATAGAGTGGATCAAAAGAGCAATCCGCTTTTATGCATAGACAGGATCTGTTGACAGAAGTTTTGTCAGAGCATTCTTCTGACAGCACTTCTATAAACAGATGTTTCCAGTGTAGACATAGTCTGGCATTATAAAGGCAAATACTAATTAAAACTAAGTAATTCTGTCTATAATGAATGAATTTTCACTTTATAGTTGATCTGGGGAAATGTTACTCTGCTCTTTGCTCAGCATATTTAGATATTATGCAAGCATTCTAACATTTGCCTCTCTCTTTGGGTGAGTGCAGTAGGATTGATTTCAAAATCTTCCTAGGTTATACCAGAGAAACATTTTCTATAGGTTCAGAAAGCACAGAGTGCCCAGTGCCCTGTTGTCTGTGTGTTTTACGTTGTTAATGTGCCAGGTTCATTTTCTAGACCACATTCTCTGCCTTCCTTTGTAAGGCTGCTGTTATGCTACTTTGCAACTGTTTAGATTTTCAAACATCTATGCATAAATTATGATTTATTTTGCTCCTCAAATGGAAGGTTGAGAGGCACATTCGTGTGTGGGGCGGGGTTCATTCTGAATATTTTAAGAGGATTGTTTTTCTTCTAAAAGAACCACTGCACATTAGCTAAATTTCACTTTGCTTTCTATATAAAAAACTACACAGATGAAATCCTACTGGAGTCAATGGAACTCAAACTGTTCAGCACCTCCCAAAAGTGGATCTTCTGTGAAAATTAATATTCCTTCATATATATAGGGTTTGTAATGTCAACTAGATCACTACAGACCATCATGCACTATATGCATTTGTCAATACGTACAACAGATATATGGATTTAATAGGCATCAATACAAGTATTGTCCAATTTTGAGTATAATGGTAACAGTGCATATTGTTGCCCACAAGTTACTCAGACATTATTATGACACCGAGAGCCAAAAGGTGAGGGCATAATTGAACTAGTGCCCAAAG